>NC_054539.1:29996433-30316433 GCF_017654505.1 Polyodon spathula
TTTTGCAGTATGCATTAAAACATGGTACACCATGCGATAACTCTAACCAGTATTTTTGTTTGTTTTTGCCGATCATTTACAGCCCTGTGTTAGCTAGTTAATAAATGCCTTACATGTCATTTTTCTTGACTGTTCTACCCACTGCTCCTGCATGTCTTGAATGGGATCAACAAAGATTTTAAAAATTTTTTAATTGCTTTTTTATTTTACTTATTATCTGAAAAATAACTGCATTTTACAAATGCAATGTGCTCTGAGTGTATTGAACCAAACGTTGTTTAAACAAAAGTCAAGTCCACGGGGGGAAAAAAACTAAGTAAAGATCTGCCAAAAATATGACTATTTTATATTTATTTTTAATTTTAAATAATAGTAATTGCCTTTTATCTATTAGTGGCATGCCGTTTTTATTCTGCCGAGGAGACTCCCTAAGCCTATTTCTTGCAAAAAGGACATAGCAGCATAGTTCCCAGCAGTTGTCCAAGTGGATTCCACACACGTTTTGTTGTTTGTTTGTTTGTTTGTTTTATCATAGGGTTGTAGTACAGTATACTGCAGTTGTGCAAACATTTTAATATTGTGTATATACTTCCTTGTTTTTACGCATTTCATGCATCAATATTAGCATTATACTTATGAACAATTACAATAATTCTCATGACTGATACTATCTTTGGCTTTATGATATATATTCAATTAGTTTTTGCATGTTATTTTTAATTTTATGTATGTTATGTAATAATTTGTTGTTTTTGTCTTATAAAGCTGAATCTCTAATTTACATATTTCAACAGAATAATTAGAAATCACTTTCTTTGTGGTTTTTGTTCTTTTTTTAAACTACCCAAATACTGTTATCTGCAAAAGTAGTATACATCAATATAAACATTGTGTTCTTCGGGCACCAGTTTTTAGTTTTTTATGGTTACTGTACTTATGCTAATTAACTTTGATTCAGTACATTCGTCCATTGTGAATTACTTACTTTACAAATCTTGATTACCAGCAGAGTGTGAGAGTATGCGTGGGGGTTGGTGTGTATCTATACAGTTTGGGGTTTCGCTCTCCTTTGTGAGTGATTGAGCAGTAGACTCTCAGGTAGGGGGCGTCAGAGCTTGCTAGATCAGACTTTTAGAGCCAATTATGTCTTGCAGCCCAAATGAACTGTCATTAAAAGCCATTGGCGCACTGCAATGCTAATTACTTGCTGAACAGTATAACTGTGGTCAAGGGTGTAAGGGTGTCCACTACAAAAAAATTATTTTTGGAACGAATTCAGTTAATGGTAAATGTTTTTATTGCTATCTCAATAATGTTATTTGAATTTTAAAAAAAGGTGTACCTGATTATGACAGGGTACCCTGTTGCTGATTCTTGAGTGCATGTGTGACTTTATGGAAGCTACTGGGATGCACAACAGGAGACACGTTGCTAAGCAAATAATTGAGCAGGTAGGCCCGGTGCTGAGTTAATCGGGGAGGTTTTGATTGGCTAGTGGCATGGCTGGGAAGCCTACTCACAGCTCAAAAAGTGTCTGCCCCACAGTTCAAGGCTACTGCACAGCCACATAGATGGAACAAGGAGGAAAGCATCCTCTCCATGGAGAGAACTACTACAGGAAACCCTTCCACTCCAAGGCAGCACTCGTGAAGGCATTTCCCAGCCGAGGCATTTAAAAAGGCCATTTAAAGAGGCCAGAGTCGACATGAGGATTTCGGGACTCCGGGAACCTAGAAGTAAGTCAGTATAGAGAGGGTTTGTATATATTAGTTTTCTGGAGCAGGATGTTCCATTTAGTGGTTGTAGTGCTTGCCTTTTATTTTTAACTTTGTTTTGTTTTGTTTATTAAATCTGACACTAGGGCTACCTTGCTGGTACCCTAGTGGCAGCACTTGTTATATTAAATCTGCACACCTGTTACACCACTGGATTATGTTAAAATATGCCATTCATCGTAAAACTTGGCTTCATGTTGAACTAAACTCTGTTTCGTTCTGCTTTTATTAAATGTTTACTGATATGCTAAATTTTCCACCACTGTATCTCTGTATCAATGTGTCTGGAATAACCAAGAGACAATGGGGATGCATTTCGGAGACCAAGTTATGACCACGAAATATTAAGGTAAAAAACTCAGTTAAGCTTTCCAACCCATAAGAAGCAATTAAGTAACACATAGCACAGAGGTAATTACTTAAGATTTTTGTCAATAATGATACAGATACATTTTAGCTTTTGTATTCGATTTGTGTTATACTGTACTAGTTGACTGTAGTTAATTTGAGCTGGAGTTTAAGAAGTATATTGGTAATTTCAGGTGCCAACTGCTTGGATCAGTGAATGGATAAGGTCAACTTTTTCTAGAACTATGTGGTACAAGTATAAGGTGTTATATCTGGAAATTCCACGGTGTTGGGCGTACATTTTGGACACTTTACAGACCTGTAGCATCTCACCTGTAACAAGTTCAGTGGTCAACAGGCCTGCCCTGCCTACAACATACAGGATCATCAATACAAAGCTCACGGACAGGTTTAGGTGTCACTACATGAAAGCTATTGAGTCTGATCAAAATCAAAATACAAAAACTACAGTATAGACATTAATGTGACCTACACAAGCTAATGTAGAGCCTAGAATGGGATAGTGAAAGTGAACTGTTCCCTATTTCTATTGCAGCTTCTAGCTTCCTAATTACATCCTTTTGGAAGTAGATAATGTGGTCAGGAGTATCAGTCCATTTCCATTTTGTCCCAGATGGGCACATGGAGTTGACTTTGTAGGTTAGTTGACCATCCTCTTTACTCAGCTCGGTGACCTGTCCCTGAAATATGGGCCCTCATTTACGAAAGGACACTAAATTTGCAGTTAGCATGCAAAGTATTGATCCTAACGTGCGCGATAAATGTAAATTTACTGCCAGATTTACTATCAGAGAACACATTAATTTACGTGCACAGTATCTGGTTAATTAACATACCTTACCTGTAATATCAAAAGCCCCAGCAGTCCAGGCATATCTTTTGGTCAGTAGCTTATTGCGAAGGCGGAGGTGGCTTACATTGTCCAAAAATGAGCAATCAACAGACACGGCACTTAGCAGGGGACAGGCAGAGGCAACATAAGGGGAAACTGCACTGCTTACCTTTTATTTTTAACATGTATTCCTTATCTGATGTAAAAAAAGAAGAAAAATAACTTTTTCCTTTCTCCTTTAATGCATACGATCCATGGGGCAACTTTTTGCAGCCTGTCCATTAGTTTCTAAAATTGCGTTGATGTACAGTTTCATTTTGGAATTCTCCTTGAAAACAACCTACCTCTTTAATATAACATGTGTGTTCAACATGATCAGTCTGAATTGTATGAGTGATATTGCCATTAAGCCAATATCAGCTTAAAGAGGTAGTAAAATAGCGAATCAAATGGCACACAGGATCAGTTTCCTCACGTACAATTTGAAACAGCACAGCACACATCATTTTGATTAGGATAGTGAAGCAAAGGCTTGTTCAAAATATACATTATACATTGTGTAAAATTTAAAACCAGTAGCCAAAAAGTAGTTGAAGATGTCACTATAGTGAAAGGTGGAGGCGGAACACAGAAGATTCCAAAATCATTTGCCAGATGATTATTTTTTCACTGAATAATTCTGACGGCAAGGCAACATGTCTGATTTGCAGTGCAACGGTTACAGTTATGAAAGATTATAACATGAAACATCTGAAAATGAGAAGAAAAAAATGAAAGTGCTGTGGATGCCAATTTTATTGTTAGCAAAGAGACTGCATATGTGCTACCAAACCTTTTTCAGATGGTGAATTTGTTAACAGGTGCATGCTTAAAACAGCTGATGTAGTATGCCCTGAAAAAAAAAAAGACATTTTTTCTAACATCAGTCTGTCTCGTAACACGATTGCTGAACGTATTACCAAAATGAAATTGCAGTTATTAACTTCAATGTTATTGAAGAGCTTTTAAGTTTAAGCATGAACAACAAAACCACAATAAAGGACTTTGTTTAACTTCAAGAAACCATGGAAGAAATTTACTGGGATTACAACAGATGGTGCACGATATATAACTGGGCAAAAGAGTAGACTGGCTAGCAGAGAAATAAGAAAAAGAAATGCAGAAGTACCAGTTTTCTTACACTGTATTCTGTATCAACATGCATTATGTGAAAAAGTTGCAGAAATAGAACATGTAATGAGCATTGTTATCAAGCGTGGAGTGTCTGGACAAAAAAAGGTACATTTCATAGTGATACTGTTTCTGTTTACTAAATTGCATTTTCACAGCTTGCCAGTATAATTTTTTCTCAGTGCTGTTAAAAACTTTATATGTTGGAATATAAGTTAAATATTGAGACTCAGCATTATATACTCTGACATATTTTACTGTTTGTGATTTCCATTGAAAGTAAACTACAATACTCTTCTATTTCCTCTATTATATTAAATTTGTGATATTGAGTTTTTTGTCAGTTCTAGGAAAACTGCTTCTAGTTATATCTGCCTCTTTTTGTACTAGAACATACATTAGGTCATATGTTGATTAATTAATTAATTAAAACTGTGCTTGCATACTTATTGATGACTAGGAATCGTGGAGTGGGGTTAATGTGTTTTGCATAAAGTAGTTTATTTGAGTATACTGGCCTACATAAAATTTCTATCTACATTTACAAGTACATTATGATGTATAACTTTGTATTATTTATTTATTTTCACCAAATGATCAGTCTTAACTTAAATGACCCTTGCTGCCAGATGGGTTCCCTTTCAATTCGAAGATGGCCAACAAACATCGTTATGGGATACACTCCTGCCTATTGGTAGGTGTCACTGAGCTCCTCTATCAAAACTGCCGAAATTCTGTTTCTGACTATCAGCACCTGCGCACTCCGCGTATCCGGCTGCTTCTTTCTGCCTGTCTGTCTTAGCACGGTAAGTATTATTGTTAAGGATTGTGTGTCTTTTTCAACCCTTCTTACTTAGGAGAACACCATTACTCCACGAGACCAGGCGCGCCTTGATCCTGTTGTCAAGTTCACCCACCAGCTGCCTGCGGGCCGCCGTTGGGCCTTGTTTTGATTGTAGCTATGAGTCCCCGTAATCGCGTAGAGTGCTAGCCGTTCCACAGCTGCTTTTGCCGGGCCGGCCATATACTCCTCACGAAGCTTCCCTCATTGTTGGGTTGAGAAGTAAACAGGCTGTGCGGGCCTTCACTTTTGGTGTAGGTCGCTCAATCAATAGACTGAGTACTCTCCCCCATCTATCCTGTAATATTGAACTGTTTTTTGTATTTTAAAAACTGTTTTTATTACTGTGTGTGCAAGTCAATCTCCCGCCATGGCTTCGGCCCTGTCCCCCTGTTGTACACTACCGCTGCTCAGGCGTGTGACCACGCGGTCAAGGTAGGTACCATGCACTGCTGCCCAGGTGTTTTTTAAAACCGCGGTGTGTAAGACTCTGCCCGTGCTACTTCGGTACCACGGTGTGCACGGTGCTTGTTGACTATAACCTGCCACGGCTTCGGCCCTGTCCCCCTGTTGTACACTATGTGCTGCTCAGACGTGAGACCACGCGGTCAGGGTAGTCACCGTGCCTAGCTGCCCAGGTGTTTTTAATACAGTGGTGTGTAAGACTCTGTGCCCATTGTCGCTGTACCGATATAGGATAGCACGCCGGTGTGACACAGTACTCGGTGCACTTGGTGCCTGCCACTGCACTGTACTCGGTGTATCTATGCATGTGGTACATATTATACTGGTGCTGCACGGTGCACGCGGTGCCTGGTGCAAGAGGCGCGCATGGTGCTATTATTGCACGGTACTCGGTGCATGTGGTGCACGTAGTACTCGGTGCTCTTGCCACGCTACTCCCGGTGCCCACTGTTCTTGCTGCACGCGGTGCACACAGTGTTTACAGCGCAGTGGTTTCTAACCTGGCGCTATAACTGGTAGGGCTGGCTTCCATGCCTGCGCGGCCTGTGGGACGAATATCCCACAGGAGGACAGGCACAGCATGTGTGCGCAGTGCCTAGGCCACGATCATGCCGCCTCAGCCCTAATAGGTGCCTGCAACATCTGCGCGGTTTTTCAACTCAGTGTGCTTGTGAGCCACCTGGAAAGAGTCACGCAGGGGGGGGGGTTTCTTCCACCGCAATTGGCCCCTCCCACTCATGCCACCCAATGCTGTCACAGAGCCCCTCCAGG
The DNA here is from genome assembly GCF_017654505.1 of Polyodon spathula. Lineage (NCBI taxonomy): Eukaryota > Metazoa > Chordata > Actinopteri > Acipenseriformes > Polyodontidae > Polyodon > Polyodon spathula. Next base: position 30,002,657 of record NC_054539.1, read on the forward strand.
GAGATTTCCCATGCTCATGCGTCCGTTTCAACCCGCAGCCACTCCCTGTCACCTCCGGCTAAACGGGTGAAAAAGTCCCAGCAGGCGTGGGATATTATGGACATGAAAGTTCTGATTGGTCGCATCATGGAGCTTTTGGAGAGGCAGGCCCCACTGGCTTCAGCCATGGACCCCCGTGTGGTGTCCCCCCACCCCCTGAGCCAGTCAAAATCTCTGTGCCACCCCCTGACCCCTCTGGGGGAGTACAGGGCGAGAGGATCGACCGGGTTATCTGCTCAGACAAAGACGCTCTTTCCATTGCCGACCTATGGATATGGAGGTCCAGGCGGAGCTTGAATTCCAGGCTGATACAGCCCCTAGTTCCGAGGCTGCCTCTCTTACTAGCGCGCCGCCACTGGCAGGGTCCATGCCCGCACTTATGGGGCACACGGCGGCATACCTGCAGGTCCCTGGACTGCACAAACAGAGCCACGGCGTTCTGTCTTTCGACAGCGTGACGTGGCTCCCCAAGCTCAACCCTTCCCAGCGTTCCCCAATTTTATGGAGGAGGTGAGTTCCTCTTGGAACCACCCTGCTACAATGCCAGCACAGTTGAGACACAGTTCTCCTCTGGCCTTGCTGGAAGGGGCGGAGAAGCTGGGACTAGCCGGGTTTCCCCCTGTGGACTCCACCATTGCGGCCTTGGTTAAGGCTCTGCCGGTGGGAGGTATGCCCAAGGACCCTGTGTGCCCAAACCTGCAATGCAGGATAACGGAGACATAAGTTTGTAGATCCTATGTGGCAGGAGCCCAGAGTACCCACCTAGCGAACACGACCAGCATGCTCACTGCATACCTGGACGGAGTTTTGTGTAATGCCCCACTACTACAGCCGATGGCCACAGAACTGTGACTTCTGTCGCACATGTTGCTCCAGATCTCCAGTGCCTGGCGGGCATAGTGGTCATGCACAGACAGTTGTCTCTAGGTGCCTGACGCTGATAAGGCCGCACTTTTGGATGCACCCATATCCCCAGGCCACACCTTCGACCCAGCAGTGGAGGAGATCCTCCAACAGAGCCTCCGGGAACGTGAAGCGCCGAGGCAGGTAGCGATGTTGCTCCCTCCCCTTGCTCCAGCGTGGGTCAGGTCGAGCCGCTGGCACTCAGAGCAGCTGTGTACGGTCATCCGGATGGTGCCAGTTGCCACAGCACTGCCAGATGACCTTAGGCACCGCCTACAGGCATCATCTCAGACAAGAGGCAGGACTCTCCCTCAGAATGGTGGAAGTGGCCTTAGCGACTGCGGTTCCAGGGTTTCCGCTCTAGATACCCACCCACACTAACCACGCCCCAGCCTCAGCTGCCCCAACAGGGCCCCTGAAGGGTGGCAGCCTCAGACCCGATTCACGGCACAACAGCTGCACTACTGGCACGCTTGCACCTCTGACGTGTAGGTGCTCACAACCATACAATATGGTTAATCGCTTCAGTTTCGTTTGGGACCCCCTCCTTTTCACGGCATCACAACTACTTTTGTGACTGACCTGCTTCAGGCCTTGGTGCTCCAGGCCAAAGTGGCAACCTTGCTGGACAAGCGCACCATTCGTCACTTTGATCCTACTCGAGTACTCTACTCGAGATACTTTCTGGTACTGAAGCGGAACGGTGGCTTTCGCCCCATCCTGGACTTGCAATTTCTAAACCGGTTTCTAAAACAGAAGGGGTTCCACATGCTGACTCATCATCACATACTCCAGTCTGTCCGGCCGGACGATTGGTTCACCATGGACTCTGTTTCGCCTTTCAGGGCAACACATATTTTTCCTTGCTGCCGTTCAGCCTCTCCCTAGCTCCACATACATTTTCAAAGTGCGTAGATGCTATCCTCACCCCCTTGTGGCTGCAAGGAGTCAGAGTGATGAATTACCTCGACGACTGGTTGATCTCGCAGGAGGGAATGGTGGTCCACATGATGCTAGTGACGGAGCATCTAGTGAGGCTGGGCCTCACCATCAATGATGCCAAGAGTCAGGTGACACCAGCGTAGTGCATAACATATGTGGTGCTCCGCCTGGACTCCACCACAATGCGTGCATACCTGTCAGACAACAGGGTAGCAGCTTTACAGCACCACCTCTCCCTGTCTCGACAGGAATCGAAGGTGTCCCTTGTTTTGTGCCAACAACTTCTGGGTCTGATGGCAGCAGCAGTATCAGCCATCGATCTGGGTTTATTATGCATGCACCAGCTACAGGCGTGGCTAAATGCATTCAAGTTGCATCCCAAATGTGACAGGCACCATTGGGTGACAGTGTGTTTCGCATGTACGCCGGCCCTGCACTGGAGGAGGATTCCCTCTCACCTGCGCCAAGGAGTCCGAATGGGGGTGGTTTACATCCATGGGGTAGTGATGACGGACGCCTCCAACTCGGGTTGGGATGTGATCTGCAAAGGCAGAGGAGTCACTGGACCCTGGTCGGGCCACCGGATGTCCCTGAATATCAACATTATTGGAGCTGCAAGCAGTATTCCTTGCCCTCCAGTACTTCCTACCAGTGGTGCGGAACAGTCATGTGCTGATCCGCACAGACAATACTTCAGTGATGGCATATATCAACCACCAGGGTGGCCTTTGGTCCCTGGGGTTGCACCGTCTAGCCTTCAGGCTACTAATTTGGGCCCAACAGAAGTTGTTGTTCCTTCGGGTCGATGCATGTGTCAGGTGTGAAGAATCGGGCGGTGGACCTCATCTTGAGGGAGGGCCTGCACCCATCGGAGTGGCGGCTCCACCCTCAGGTGGTGGAGCGCATTTGGAAGCATTTCAGGAAGGTGCAGGTGGATCTCTTCGCCTCGCCAGAGATGACACACTGCCCCCTATGGTACTTCCTCCACCGCTGCGGCAGTACACTCATCTTCGACGCCCTAGCCCATGTATGGCCCAGAGAGCTCCTTTATGTGTTCCCGCCTCTGCCATTGCTCCCGGCTTTTCTCGAAAAGGTCCGGTCGGAGAAGGTGTCAGTTCTCCTAGTGGCCTCCAGGTGGCCCAGGAGAATCCGATTCTCATCCCTGTGCCAGCTATTGAACGGCCCGCCCTGGGAAATCCCGCTTCGCCGGGATCTTCTCAGTCAGACGAGAGGCACACTTTTGCACCTGGAGCCGGGCAGGCTCCAGATATGGGTCTGGCCCCTGAAAGGGACTGCTGGTCAGCCATAGGGCTGTCAGCCATGGTTGTGGGTATGCTGCAGAATGCTATGGTGCATTCCACTAGGTCACTGTATGCCTATACGAGGGAACGGTTTCAAAATTGGTGCCTTTTTAATGGTCATGATCCAATCTCCTGCCCCATGCCCACCATCTTGCAGTTTCTGCAAGATCTGCTTGAGGCTGGTAGATTACCTTCCACACTGAAGGTTTACCTAGTGGCTATTTCTGCTTGCCATACCCCCGTTGACTCAATGTCCCCGGGTGCGCATTTTTTGGCTACCTGATTTCTCCGAGGCGCTCGGCGATTGCGCCCTCCCAGGAGGAAGAAAATTGAATCTTCTCTGCCCAGTTCGGGCCTTGAGATGTTATGTGGATAGGACAAGAGTGCTGCGTCAGTCTTCCCAGCTTTTCGTCTGCCTTGGAACATGAACCCTGGGACAGCCCCTCTCCAAGCAGCGGCTGTCGCATTGGATTGCGGTCACAGTCTCGACTGTGTATGATAGTGCTGGCTGACCCCCACCTGGGTGGATAGCTGCACTTTCTACGAAAGGTGTGGCTACGTCATGGGCCCTCTTCCGAGGTGCCTCCATGGCTGATATTTGCAATGCGGCTAGCTGGGCTACCCCGCATACCTTTGCCAGATTCTACCGCCTGAATGTGGTAGATCCCTCACTGCCCTCTGTGGGCACTAGGGTCCTAGAGGTTGCATGCTCATGCCGCTGGCCTTGGTCAGACAGGACTTAGCATCACTCATATGCTGCCGTTCTTTCTTCCCTTGTGACGGCTCTGGTACATGTTTCCCATAATTATGTTTGGTGGCCATCTTCGACTTGAAAGGGAACGTAGTTTACCTACTGAAAACCTGGTTTCCTGAAAGAGAAGATGGCCACCAACCGCGAGGTCGCTTCAGTCGACATCACGGTTTTGTCGCGAAAGAGGGTTTTCCTTCCCCTGCATGAAGATTAAGTACCCTAGGGAGGCGGGACTGAGGAGGTCACTCGGGGAAGGGGGCCTATTGACAGCTTTGATATAAGGAGCTCAGTGACACCTACCAATAGGCAGGAGTGTATCCCATAACGATGTTTGTTGGCCATCTTCGAATTGAAAGGGAACCCATCTGGCAGCAAGGGTCATTTAAGTTAAGACTGATCATTTGGTGAAAATAAATAAATAATACAAAGTTATACATCATAATGTACTTGTAAATGTAGATAGAAATTGTATGTAGGCCAGTATACTCAAATATACTACTTTATGCAAAACACATTAACCCCACTCCACGATTTCTAGTCATCAATAAGTATGCAAGCACAGTTTTAATTAATTAATTAATCAACATATGACCTAATGTATGTTCTAGTACAAAAAGAGGCACTTTACTTTCAATGGAAACCACAAACAGTAAAATATGTCAGAGTATATAATGCTGAGTCTCAATATTTAACTTATATTCCAACTTATAAAGTTTTTAACAGCACTGAGAAAAAAAAAAGCCACTTTCAGGGAACCAGGTTTACTGTAGGTAAACTAATGTTTGACACCCCTGACCTAGACAATCAATTAGCATTTCTGGACCTTTTTTGTTCAAACTAATTTTCATAACCAAGTCATTCAGCAAGATGTATTTATTTCGCATTAGTTAATCAGTGAATCAAACAAACAAATCTCTTGAATTAATTCACTAAACTGAATCTGTAAAAAGAATCGAACAGCAACTCATTTTCAGCCCAGAAGAATAGATTTAAGTCACATGCCGATCATTGGTTAAAGCCTGGTTTCCATATGCAGTAATAAATTATTACTTTAATGCACACACTAAAATGAACAATCTTTTGTAAATACCATGTGAAGACAGCTCATCACATTATTCTGAGCTGGATGCTCATTTAAATACATAATTCTTTACCATAGAAATTGAATATTCATTATGATTACCATAGTGCGAAGCAAATGAGGCCCATGTTGTCATTATACCTCACAAGAACCCAATCTACTACCAAGAAGACTTCTCTACAGGAGAAATCCTCTTCTTGATTTGGTGGACTGCTGGACTCTGAGGGTCTCATCCAGATATTTGTCCTTAATTGGCACCTCCATGAAATGAATGGAGTCAGACATTTCAGCAACAAACGAAGCATACTTTCCCTTTGGTCGAATGCTGTGAATTTTTGGTTTATTCGCACCTGCCATGGTGCCTTCCCAGTGAGATTCAAGCATGCTCCTCTCCTCTTCACTTTGCTTTATTGAGATATACTGGACATTTATTTCTGGATTTCTCTCCTTGGCTGCTCTGTAGATGTTGGTGTTTTTGTTTGACCTTTTCCACTGATTATCTTAGTGTGTCCTGTATTCTTGGATGGATGTGGATTATCACACCACCTGTTCAACCAGGTGTTAATTTGTGAATGCAAGATGGCATACCAGGAAGTTGAAAGTGATATCGCATTGCACATGAACAGCAGGTGGCTGTATTTAAAACTTAAAATGTGATGTCGGACGTACAACAAAATGTACGTTTGACACCAGGATTTCTGCTAAACTAGAGATTGTGGTGAGCAATCAATATGGTAAATATGTTGAAGGTACCATTTGTGCTTTGAACCTATAGCATGAAATTAATTTCAAAATAAAGCAGACTAAAAAAAATGACATTTCGGTGAATCTCCTATTCATAATGAACAAAAATCAAAACAGAAAAAACCCAGAGAGCTTAAGGAGAAAGTTCTTTTTTGAGGCTTTTCTGTCTTTTTAATGGACAAAAACTGTCCTATAAAATTCAGACAAACAATGAGTTGCTCACAGCAAAGGGTCTATTTCAGGAAAGAAGAGGGGGTCTTGCATGCATTCATTGTCCTTTATATAAAGCTTGGAAAAAGGACATGCCAATATAATTATTTATTTTTCTCTGAAACACAGCTTGTCGATTTGTGAGAACACTTTCCCAAGCCACTTCATAAAACACTAGTAATAACATGTGACAAATAGTCACATCAAAAAAAGGTGGCTGTAGTTCTTACCAGTGACATAACCCAAACACAAAAGCTTTACTACTGCAAGAAGAAATTAAATTATATTTTTATATACAACTATGGTCAAAAGTTTTGCAGCACCTAAAGTTTTTGTACTGAGACATAACTGATCTTTTATTTAACATCATGTAATCAAAGAAACTACAAAATGATATTGCAAAGCTGCTGGAAGCCATAACAGTAGTATAATATTCCATATTACATTTTTTAATGTCACATTTTAAATTTGTTGCCAGTTTTTTGTTAAGTATATGGAAAAACGACAGAGCGGTATGTAATTCAATATGTTAACGTAACCTTATTCAGCATGTTTCATTTCAGTTTATGAAGCACAATTTGTTCATTCTGTAGGGTGATGCAAAAGATGTGGCCATAGCCGTATATGGACAGTCAAAGCTGGGTAGTGTAATCTCTTCAGGAAATCTTTTAATCTTGTCTTATCAGCAGTGGTCGCAATGCATAAAGCATAATTGCAGTAGTCTCACATATTCATAACATAAAAATGGTCAATTAATCTGCTTTAACCAATCAACAAGCAAGTAAACATCTCTCAGAGTCACATCTACAGTAGTCAGAGAAAAATATAGAAATAGAAAGTGTAACCGAGCGACCACTCACCCACGTTCGTTTCCCCTTTTAATACAGACCCAGACACAGGAACTTGTGAGTTTTAAGAGCGCTGATACATGATTTTAATAAACACACAAAAATGAAATAAACCAAATAAAACACCTAGCTCTTTTTTTGAGCACTAACTAAACATATAAACAAGGCCTAAACTATCCTGCAAGACAGCTAAGCCATTTACCAGATACAAACAAACAAAAACACACAGTTTCACACTTCCAAAGGTTTTTACACTACCTTTCTTTTTTTACACTTGAGCACACTATCAAGCGCGCATCTATACACACCAGCAGTCCTGAACAGACTGGCTGCTTTCTTTAAATACCCTGCACCTGGCTGTAATTTACAATGATCACCAGGTGCAGGGGATATTTAATAATAAAACAAATTAACAAATCAATTAAACAATTAAACAAATGTGCATTTTTTCTTCAGCAGGGAGGAATTAACCCTCTCCCTGCTCACAAAAGATATATTTAACGGGAGACAAAACCAAACCAGGTAACTACAGACCAATAAACCTTACTTCTATTACATGCAAACTATAATAAAATCCAAAATGGAAAATTACCTATATGGTAACAGTCAACATGGTTTTAGGAAAGGGAGATTGTGTCTAACTAACCTGCCCTGCATAAAAGATTAATTCTCAAACTGAACACAGTAGGGATTCAAGGAAATGCATGCACATTGATTAAGGAGTGTTTAACTGTAGAAAACAGAAAGTACTGATTAGAGGAGAAACCTCAAAATGGAGCGAGGTAACCAGAGGAGTACCACACGGGATCATCAATCAATAATAGTTCCTCTGCTATTCCTAATATACATTAATGACTTAGTTCTGGTATAGTAGGTAAACTTGTTAACTTTGCATATGACACAGAATTATGGGAGTCTGGAACCAACTCCCGAGTAATGTTGTTGAAGCTGACACTCTGGTATAAGGCATTATAAAGCCTTAATAGCTACATTTTATGTAGTTTAAAAAAAAAAAAAAACTGAAAACATTAAACTTTATTTTTGATGCACTTTATAGTGTGTACGTAAATGTATTGATATGCCTTATATAAAGGGATGGGATTTTGGACTGTGTCCCTTTAAGAAACATAACATTATGGGATTTGGAATGAGCCAATATCAGCTGATGCAAAGAGTCCAATAGAGAGAGGGGAACCTCAGGAGGAAGCTGAATGTTTGGAGTTTGCAGCTGCGCCAAACTGAAATTATACTGAAAATATACCTCTTAGGAAAATAAATTAAACAAATACTATTAAATATCAGGAAAATATTATAAACATGCATCAGAAGCAGCCGTGAGACAAACACCCAGGAGAAGATTCTACTGCTAGAAAACCAGATTTGTTGTGGATTACAAATATATGTAGCTTCAAAGGAAACATTTTGTTGTGTTTGCTGGCAGATTACCAAGGTACTACAAAAAATCTAGGATCCTGGTAGGACAGAATAGGGTAATTTTTCTATTATTTTTGTTATTATTGCTGGCTGTTTTTGTTTCTGTTATTTCCTTTTACCACGGACTACAAGCTGGCACAGGTTTATATGTTTATGAAAATAGAATTGCATTTGATGAGAATAATAACATGTTTAGATATGGCATAGTTTTGTTTGTTTGTTTGGGTTATTGGGGTTATGGAACTGTCAGAGAAACTGTATGTATATTAAGCATTTGAATAAATTGGTCAATTTTAGTTTTATTACTACCTTTCGTGTCTCGTTCTTATTAATTCCTATTGCTCTTGATTGCTGTACTGCATGAGTTTATTTAAGCCTAAACAAATTGTCATTACAGAATCGGTGGCCTGTACGGGGACCCGAATAGGCAAACTTGACCATTTTTATTTAAATTGCATCTTCACAATAGTTTTGGCCATCATGCACAGTAATACCAACCCAGACCCTGTGATATCTGAGTTGGTGGACCAAGCCCAGATTGATGAAGATCACAAGAGGGACCTGCAGATAGTGATAAAGCTGGGAAGAATTAAACAAGTACGGCACAGGATTCGTATTGAAGATCCCACACCGTTTGACAGAAGGCATATAAAGTATCTTCTGCGAAGAAAGCCATTATTGACCAACAGATTAAAGAAATGACAGAGAAAAACATTATAGAATAATTTCAGTCAACCTGTTCTGCTCCAGTCGTGCTTGTGAAAAAAAAAAACAAACAGATACCACTTCAAGGTTTTGTGTGGATTATAGAGTTTAAACAAGAAGACCCCTCTTGATGCATACCCATGCCTAACATACAAGAATTATTAGAATCCATGAATGGTGCTACAGTGTTTAATACTTTAGATTTAAAATCAGGGTATTGGTAAGTGCAGATGTAACCCAGGGATAAAGAGAAGACAGCATTTGCCACTCCATTTGGGCTGTATCAATTTACAGTAATGCCTTTTGGCTTTAAGAATGCAGCTGCCACTTTCCAAAGACTAATGGAGCGAGTATTGTGGGATTTAAAAGGATCTATATGTACAGTGCCCATTGATGACATCATCATATATTTGCCTGCTATTCAGCAGCACATCAAAGACCTGCAGGCTGCCTTTAAAAAGCTGAAAGAAGCACAACTGGTCCCAAACCTAAAGAACTGCCATGTATGTACCAAGTCCATTAGGTTTTTGGGACACGTACTGTCAAAGGAGGATTTGGCTACTGACCCGGAAAAAGTACCTGAACCTAAAGATATGAAAAAGGTCCAACGGTTCCTGGGAATGAGAGGGTGGTACCATAGGTTCATCCCAGGGTTTGCTGATATCTCTGCCCCCTCAATAATTTAAAGAAGAAGGGATTAAGTGGGTGAAGTGGAAAAGGGATGAAGATTGCGAGCAAGTCTTTTTAACATTACAATTTTCCCTTTCCAGTCCAATGTCATCAAAAAGACATAAAGCACAGGTCTCTAGTAATTTTTTTTCTCCAGAAAAAGCAGATAAAACCTTGCAATTGCTGAGTGAGACCGATAGGAGCCGAATGAAACCGAAAAGGGCATATCTCGTCGCCCCATGAATTACAGAGACAACACAGACATAACAATGGAGGTAGCTGCTTTTGCATCCAACACTCAAAGAGTATCAGATGTTTCTAGAGCTTTTATTTGATGTTATAGCAATAAAATAATAACTTGGATCACACTATTGAGGAGTTTGGTGATAAAATGAGTGAACAGGAGAGGATTTATCAGTATGCACGTCTATAAATAGGTATGTGAAAAATACAGCAAACAAGGGGTGGGGCTTGGCTGGTGATACAGTACTTAGTGTCCTTTTGTGATTCAATGCCTTTTAAACCTGTTTTACTCTGAAAAAATATAGATATTTTAAACAGCGCATGTGAAAATAAATTGGACATGACGCGCCTGAAAAGTACTGAATAAATGGACTGCAAAGGGTTAAATCAGGTTATGGTTAAGGTACCCATACTAGCTCAACCTGATTTTAACCTTCCCTTTAAGTTTTAAACTGATGCCAGCAATGTGGGCTTGGGAGCCGTGTTAACCCAGAAGACAGAACAAGGAGACCGGGTAGTCGATTGTGTGTCCCGTTTACCTCTGAGAAGGAATGTCTTGCCGTGAACTACTCTACCTCTGAGAAGGAATGTCTTGCCGTGGTATGGTCTGTAGAAAAGTGGCGTCATTATCTGGAGGGTACCCACTTCGAAGTCGTGACTGCTCATACCTCACTGACCTGGGTGTTTAATACACCAAAAACTAAGTTTTGGTTAGTGACGTAGGCATTACATCTACAAGAATTTGAGTTTACTGTGTCCAGTCATAAAAGTTGCCCTAACACATTGCCATGTGCTTTGTCTCGAATCCATGAGCTCCCAGGAGATTCAATTGAAGTATATTGAGAGAAGGACTGTATCACTCAACTACCAGTCACTCTGTCAGAGATACATGAGGCACAAGACTGAGACACTGAAATAGCTAGTATTAGAGAAGAAGATGAAGCAGCTACCAATCACATCACATACTGTTTACAACAGGGTTTACTGTACCGTCGAATTCCAGATTGGAGCGGATTTAAGTAGCAATTGGTTGTTCCCCAAGAGATGAGACTGATGTTTCTGAATTATTACCACGATAACCCTATGGAAGGCCATCTGGGCAGGTTGAAAACTCTCCTGAGGATGCTGGAAATGACATACTCGTCCTGGATGCATGCTGATGTCAATGCTCACATTCATTCTTGCATAATTTGCTAACAGTATAAAGCCACGAATAAAAACCTACTCAATTCATGCAGTTTACCATTGTTACTGAAACCAGAGATATCTTAGGAGTGGATCTTATGGGACCATTCCCAAAAAAGTAAAAATAGACACCTGTGCATGCTTGTCATTGTGGACTATTTTACAAAATGGGTGGAAATATTTCCATAAAAAATGCTAAAGTACCATTAATCGTCCATATTTTTATCCAAATTATTACTATTGGATAGGGGTCCACAATTCACAAGTGGCTTATTACAATTACAATTATTACAACAGGTATGTTGACAATGGGGTGTAGTAGAGAAATTAACAATGGCGTATCACCCTCAGACAAACTCAACTGAGAGGGTAAACCTCACTTTAAAAATGATGATTTCCTCTTATGTTCAAAAGGAACATGTTAATTGGGATAAGTGGCTGCATGAATTTCGATTTGCAATCAGTTCTGCCAAATATGATAGTACAGGATATTCTCAAACTCAGTTGGTCCTTGGTCACACCTTAAATAACCCCTTGAAGCATCTTACCTCTGACCCCAGGGCAATCAAGTTATGTGGTGCTCGAAAGGCAAGTGAACCTGTTCCAAGTTGCTAGGAAGAATTTGTTTTTAGCTCAAAACCACCAGGCTCAATATTATAATATGAGGCTGTGGCAAAGTGACTACGTGGATACAGGTGCAGGAATGTTGCAGTGCATGATTAAACAGATAAAGAGAGTTATAATCCAGTTGGAAAGGGATGTTATTGTATCCAGGTCTGGTGATCAATTAATAAGACCCCGGCAATGCACAACAATGTGCACTGCATGGATTAAATAACAGCTGGTTGCAGACCCAAACAATAAACACAAATATCCGCCCCACAATAATACCAACACGGTCACCAGTCCTGTGTGCGTGGAGTAGTGCTCGTGGTGGGTGATACACTTTATTAGTGACAGTAGTGCAGTGCTGTTCTGACTTTGTGCTGGCCCTTGGTGACAGCTCTGTAATCGTGTTAGCCATCTAGTAATTTACAAAACAAGACAATTACAGGCTAATAAACAAAACACTCATGATGTTATTTCTCACGGGGTCTCTCACAGTCCTTAGAGGTTCAAAACTCTAACCAAAGCGAAGGAACAGATTGCATTTCTCTGTCCCCTTTTATCCTGTTACACATGACCCTTAGTAAGTAAGTGCAGCCGCCCCTCCAATCTACTTCTGCCATGTCGTTTCCCTTCCTGGCCAATGGGTTAATACAACGGAGTGCCATCTCCTTTCTAGCTGGCCGACTTCCCCTGATCCCTGGGAAAGAACTGTCAGGCCAGCCCGTCCAGGAAACTCTGTTTTCACTGCTTAGCGCCCTCTCTGTTCGGGAGGGAGATTTAACACCAATGATCATCGTCATTCTGGGGAGATGGCGTGGGTTAGATCACACCCCCTGTCTACTGCCTCAGGGAAATTCATGGCCAAACTAGCCCCTAAATGGAAAGGCCCATTTAGGATCTGTCAATTACCTGTTGGCTGATATCTCAGATTACCCAAAGTCAGACACATAACATGTGGGACATATTAAAAGGTATTTTGGCAGTGTTACCCCACGTACCTGGTTCAAATCCCAGCTCAGCCACTGACTCATTGTATGACCCTAAGCAAGTCACTTAACCTCCTTGTGCTCCGTCTTTGGAGTGAGAAGTTGTTGTAAGTGACTCTGCAGCTGATGCATAGTTCACACACCCTAGTCTTGTATTTTATAAAGCGCTTTGTGATGGTGGTCCACTATGAAAGGCGCTATATAAAAATAAAGCTTATTAAAGATTATACCTCTGGTGTAGTAAATGCGTGAAGAGGCTAAACTCTTGCTTTATATTCATTACTTGTACAATTAGGACTAATTCGTCAAGACGTTTTTCAAATTTATTCATTTAGATAAAAGTATTTTAGTAAGTTGCAGTCCATTTCACACAGCAAACCTCTGATTGTGACCCCTTTATAGATTGAAAACTTTTTTGTATAGTTTAGCATATGTATTTTAGATCAGAGGTCTCCAACCATGGTCCTGGAGAGCCCCTATCCAGCAGGTTTTGTAGGTGTCTTTTTCTATAGGTTTTATAGGTGTCATTAATGGCTAAAGATCTGGAACACCTGGTAATCTTGACTGTTCTTGACTGGAACACCTGGTAATCTTGACAATAATTGGCTCAATTAAGTAACTGAGAGATTGGTTGAAATGAAAAAAAGAAGCCGTCAGTAGCTCTTCATGATCAAGTTTGGGGACCACTGTTTTAGATGGAACATTTATCACTCTATTTTATACTATATTTTTAAATAAATGATGTGCCATATGTCACTGCTTTTAAAAACACATTAGAATTACTGTTAATATAATTTTAAATATAAAAGTTACTTTTATGTAGTTGAAGTACTTTATTTTTAAGTTACCAATAAGTAGAATTTAATTTTAATACTTGGTAACTATTACTTACCTATACGCAGGAAGAAACCTTTGGTATAAGAAGTTTTATTCTTGGCTAAGTGTTAGAAAGAACACATCTGATGTTGTCCTAGATGTCAAGTTGGTTTAGGGATTTCGTGTTTATTGTGAGAAGGCTGTAGAATCCACTCTTACATTCATAGGTAGTGGGAAATGGCAGGAGGACTCTCAGGGCCATTTCAGCCACTAGCGGGTATTCACTTGCAACTGAATACCAAAACTGGCCTGGAGGCAGATCTCTGAATTTAGCCTTCACATCATCACCATTCATCATGTCAATAAACTGTTCCTGTGTGTAAATATTGTCAGTGGGTAATTGCTCAGTCGTAACACTGAAAGCATTCTTCACTAGGCAATGAGTGCTTCTGGCAGCGCCGGGAAGTAGTGTGAGAACTCAGATATCGATGTTGACTTTTTCCTCCTCGCTGAATGAGGAAAGTGTCGGAAACATGCCATCTATGTACAGCTTTTTGCGCCAGAGATCCAACTTCATTTGGAAGGCTTTGGCTTTATTAATCAGATCCATTACCATTGAATGTTTTCCTTGAAGAGACAGATTGAGGCAATTAAAGCCGTCACAGATATCGACTAGTTATGTCAAGCAGAGAAGCCATTTCTTGTCACTGAACTTTTTGTTCAGCTCTTGTTTCTGTCTTTGCATGAAAAACTCTAAATCTCTTTACGAAGTGTAAAAATGTGCTTTACTACCCATGCCACTGTACTTGTGTATGGAAAAGCAGAACTTTGTATTCACTACCCATTTCATTGCATGGCTCTCGAAAGAGATAGCTATTCTGAGTATGCGCCTTAATGAAGTTCACTGCTTGAATGATGACATCCATCACAGCCTGAAGGCATACTGACAACGTCTTTGCAGCTAGGACTTGACGATGGAGCGCACAATGAGTGCCAACTACATTAGACGGCACACTCTTGACCTTCTGCTGAAAGCCAGATCGAGAACCCATCATTGCCAGAGCACCATTTGCACATATACCACAAAGATGTTTCCACTCAATGCCATTGCTTTTGAGAAAGACATTCGCCTTAGTGAAAACATATTATGCTTTTGTGGTTGTCTCAAGCTCTTCAAAGAGTAGGAATTCATCCTCAAAATCACCATCATGAACATAACATACAAACACTATCAACTGTGCGCAGTTAGCAAGTCAGTAGTTGCATCGAGTTACAGACTGAACATACCAAACACAGAATGTTTAATTTCATCCACAACTTGTTATTTGATATCTTCAGACATCTCACATATCCTGTGTTTCACAGTATCATTCAGTACAGACAGCGTATTAAGCTTTTCGACATTGTCACTGACAAGCATAAGTAACACAATGTTTTTGCATGATGACAGGATAAGTTTCTCACCAATAGTGTGTGGCTTCTTGGCATGAGCAATTCTTAGAGACACAGCATAAGAGGCTTCCACAGCTGAGGATATTTGGTGATGAAAACTTCCATCTGAATCAAGCTTGGCTTTCTTTGTCACTTCCTCTCTACGTTTGAAGAAAACAACATTTTTATTGGTATGGTCTTGATATCTGTTTTCGAGATGATGCTGCAGTTTACTTGGTACAGCTGACAAATGGCACATTATGGGTTTTCAATATCAGAGGTAATGATGCTGGTAAAACTGTACTTAATGTACAACTTGAGATAGTTCTCTTTTAGTGGTAAAGGTGGCCATTATTTTCAGGAGAAGCAGCTCTGTTCACTGTTGCTTCCCAGTGCTCTGATTGGTCCATAGTTAATGCACTGATTCAGCTGATCATTACTGATGCTCAACTCCAGCCAATTGTTTTCAACCCGTCATTGGGTTGAACTTGAATGTCACGTAAACAACATGCTTTTATTATTGACAAAATGTACCCCATTTCTAATCACAACCATATTTGTAATATTTTGGAAAAAATAAATCTCTCATACACGGCAAGACTCATAGCAGCATGTAATATTATTTAAACAAAAATTCTTAGAAGAAAAATTATTCGTAAACAAACTTAATTAAAAAGTTGGTATTTTTAGATGTGGGTAGATGTAGTTTAATTATTATTATTATTATTATTATTATTATTATTATTATTATTATTATTATTATTAAGAAACAGGGTATTTTACTGGGTAAAAAATAAAAAAATATAACATCACAAAATGATGAATGGTATTAGAATCAATTGTGCTGTATACTTGTATAATCTCTTAACACCGACATTGCTGTACTATTAGAAACCTAAGATGGCAGATCTGAGTAGCCCAAACATTTGACATACGAAACAATAACTCATGAATGAATTAAATTGTATTAATGGATTTGATTTACATAAGCTGCAACAACTGAGTTGGTTTTAATATGCATCTAACCAAAGCGTGAGTATTTTTTTAATCAACAACACGTGTTTATAAACTAGCAAAGCTTAACTTTTGAAGTAATTGAAGAGGCTTGTGAATACGAAACATTATTTTATGACATATTGTTACTTGTTAAGTCTACTTTTGCCCACTTACCTTTTTGACTTGCTGAACAAAGATTTAATTGATAACTGTATAATATGTTTGCTACCACTTTCCTACACAACATGAACCTTCTCTCCTGTGTAAATGGATGAGTTTGGGTTGGTCATGTGAGTAGTCCAAACCCAATGAGAAACTATCATCCTCTACGGTTGCTAAGGAATAATAAAAAAATAAAAATAAACGTACTGGTGCCATATTTTAATGTTGCTGGAGCGTTTTACACACACGTAACGAACACACTAAATCTTGCAGCACATTAAATCTCACGGTAGTCCGGCTGAGCTCGGGGCCCCTGCCACCCAATATAGCAGCCACGTGTGTTTAAACATCACCTCCATTTGTTAGTGGAGTAGCGAGAGCCGTCTTCAGGGCACCGTTTTTGTACACTGTTTGTTTTGCCTTTTTTATGTCAGGCTGCAAGTCCCACATAAGCTACAATTGCTGGTAGCGTCACATTGGGTAGGAGTATGCACTCTATGTAATAAACTTGCACATCTGCGGGGCATGTCAATCCCAACTTTCAGGTTTCAATCTCAAGTCAATCAAGCAGTGAACATGCATCCACATCATCATCTCATTAGTTCCTTCTCAGCCAGATGGGAGCGAATCCCCTAGTTACACTGACATATAACGATTTATAACAGTGAAAATTCCTTTTAAAATCAGCCAGATCTCAAACCAAGCATGGAAGATACTTTTTATTAGGCATAGAGACAACTGTGTATTGTTTCAGTGGTTTTACTCTGTGTAAATAAAAACATAAGGAGATCATTTTACTGTTTGTGGATCTCATGTTTTTAGCAGTACAATCTGCTTGAAGATATCAGGCTAGTGTATTTTAATTGAAGTTCTAATTATGGCTTACTGGTATGTCCTGTACCCAGGGAACAGACCCTGAACCTTAGCTATGGCTCTTGTCTGTTGAGTCATATTTGATATGCTATTTTCAGCTTAGAAGAATGTATCTGAGTACAGTTCAATTCATTTAGTCAGACCCTGGAATTCTTAACACTTGATGTTATTGCTGTGCAAATACCTAAGCCACTGCAGTGGCCCATGACAGACTCCATGCTGTGCACTCTAACAGGCTTTTCAAGAGCTGCCACTAGGCAGCAAGGACATGACATTCTTAATCTTAGGCTTTGCCAAGAATGCAGATGCAACAATTATGAAACTCTCAAACACTCTTGTGGTCTTATTGCAAGACATTGTTTTGGAAGTTGACAAAATTGAGTTATCTTATGGAAATAGTGTCATTGATTAAAAATTTACAGCAAGATAATAACAAATTACTTTTTGCACACACACACATATATAGACCTATCAGTTGTGTAAATTTCCAGTTTTAAAGTGTACATCCTTTCCAAGTCACATTGGATACTTAAGCATGATGAGTCATACAGCTTGGACAGCGGCTGTTCACGTCCGAGATAACAAACATAATTGGACATTCCAAATTGGGGGAAAAAACAATGTTCTTGTCTATTTTAATAGACAAGCACCAACATTACAGTGTATACATTATGTTTATGCAAGGTGAGAAACTGCCTCAGTCCTGACCTGAACATTCCCTGCCCATATTAAAACAGGCTAGAGAAGCAAATGAGTGGTCTCTATGTTACCTAACCCCCATTTTTCATATGTTTTCACTTTTTCACACAAACTTAAAGATGTCATTACCTTCCTTCCACATATACAAAGCACCAACTATTTACCTTGCTTCTACATACACAATGGCCACTTGTTATATACAACCGCAGAATGTCAAGCACACACATGCATGCATTGACTGACACATTAAACTGAAGAAAAGTCACCAGAAATTAGGCTCCATGGAAAAATAACAGTCCATTTCACTGCTCCATTGTCCATTTGATCCGAATTCACAAGATTCAATGAGGGTGTCGCCAGTTCCTAAACCTGGGGGTTTGGGTGTTAACTCCTTGTTGGGTCCACGGCACAGGCAATTAGATGTGTGCATAAAAATGTGTGCCTCTTCTGTTTCTTTCATGTTGTATTGTAAGACACAAGGGTACTTATTATTTCTAGTGACATTATTTAAAGATATAAATGTGAATCATTGACAACCTCTGTGGCTCATACCATAAAAACAGTGTTACCAGTAAAACACTGCATTTTTTTCCAGGTCTTTTAGTTGATACGAAACACAGTATTTGGTATTATTGGGAGAGAGACAATATAAAGTCCTTTTTTATCACTAGGTATGGAGATATTTTTATTCTACCCAGAGTTGTGGAATGCTTGCACATTGATTGCTTTATGGTAGTAAAAATGTCCCACTACAGTGTTGGCTTTAGTAATATTATTTGAAGAAAAGGTATGATTATAGCATACAGGAATTATAGCTGAAAGTGATATCGGTTCCCATTTTATAGGTTGGTCAGTTTAAAGTATGTTAAGCTCTTTTACTCTGTTAGACAAACTGTTTAATATTTTCTTTTTTTATTTACTGTGTGTAACAAAGTGCCCGCCCCTGTGTATATTATCTGTTATGTGTTGCGTGTGGTGTGTTTAAATGTTGGTGTATAGACATTGGTACACGGGATATAAACGGGTCTGTGTAACACGAGTGTTTAAAAATGTATATGTGTATTTAGGCACGAGGATTGCACAGCACTTCACGTGCAAGTAAAATGTAGTAATATGTGAGCACGGGGAATTGCACTTTATTAATTCACGTGCTGGGATTCAAGTGAATAATTAATTGGTAATTGAATCCCAGCACAATAGTATATATAGATGCACGTTGTCACATACCGGGGTTGGGTGTTCGGTGAGCGGAGAACGGGATTGGATACGGAGGAAATAAGCAGTAGTAGTATAATAAGAGGAGAAAGTATCCGCTCACCGTGTTTGTCAGTGTCTGTCCGTGCACCGTTTCGTTAAGTTTAGTCTGTTTTCGTTTGTCTATTTATTTTGGCGTAGAGTGCCGTGTCCTGTGTTTTTCGTGTTTGTGTAAACCTTTTATTTTGTATTAAACCGGCGCCAACAGGCGTCTTCATCACTTCATTTCATCCGTCCTGTGTTTTGTGTATTGCATTACCTTTCCTGGTTCTGACACCGCCCACTTCGGCAGTCTCTGTGACACGTGGTGTCCTGCGTGGGATTTAACAGCGCCTCCAAGCGTCAGACCAGGAGAGGTTTTTTTTTGTGTGGGAGAAAAAAAAAAAAAAAGGGTGCGTCTTTGGATTACAAAAAAAAAAAAAAAAGAAAGAAATGGGGAGAAGCAGGAAAGAGGATAAAGAGGTGAGGGACAGGGAGGAGTGCCGCCTAAGGGCCAGACATCCCCGGCGATGTAACCAGTCCTTGCCGGGGTGCCTCCTCTGCAACCAGGACCATCTCTTTGCCAATTGTCCCTTCCGCTGCCCCTACCAGGAGGGAGAGGAGGAACTGCCACGGAAGAGGAAGGCAGAGGTCCCACCGCTGTCTCCACAGCCGCACCAGTCTCCTGCAAGGGAGGAAGAGCCGCACCAGTCCCCTGCAAGTGAGGGAGAGCCGCACCAGTCCCCTGTAACAAGGGGAGACTACACACCGCTCCCACCTCCACCACCAGGAGACTACACGCCGCTCCTACCTCCATGGGCAGGAGCAGAGCAGCAGGAGCTGCCTCTGCCTCCGCCACCTCCACCGGCAGGAGCAGAGCAGCAGGAGCTGCCTCTGCCTCCGCCACCTCCACCGGCAGGCGCAGAGCAGCAGGAGCTGCCTCTGCCTCCGCCACCTCCACCGGCAGGCGCAGAGCAGCAGGAGCTGCCTCTGCCTCCGCCACCTCCACCGGCAGGTGCAGAGCAGCAGGAGCTGCCTCTGCCTCCGCCACCTCCACCGGCAGGCGCAGAGCAGCAGGAGCTGCCTCTGCCTCCGCCACCTCCACCGGCAGGCGCAGAGCAGCAGGAGCTGCCTCTGCCTCTGCCTCCTCCACCGGCAGGTGCAGAGCAGCAGGAGCTGCCTCTGCCTCCTCCACCGGCAGGTGCAGAGCAGCAGGAGCTGCCTCTGCCTCCTCCACCGGCAGGAGCAGAGCAGCAGGAGCTGCCTCTGCCTCCGCCACCTCCACCGGCAGGAGCAGAGCAGCAGGAGCTGCCTCTGCCTCCGCCACCAGCAGAGGGTGAATGCCTGCTGGGTCCCTGTCCACCAGCAGAGGGTGAATGCCTGCTGGTATCACTTCCCTTTCCACCAGCAGAGGGTGAATGCCTGCTGGGTCCCTGTCCACCAGCAGAGGGTGAATGCCTGCTGGTATCACTTCCCCCACCAGCAGAGGGTGAATGCCTGCTGGTATCACTTCCCCCACCAGCAGAGGGTGAATGCCTGCTGGTATCACTTCCCCCACCAGCAGAGGGTGAATGCCTGCTGGTATCACTTCCCCCACCATCACGAGGAGAGGAGCTGGAGCTTCCTCTGCCTCCACCTCCATCAGGGGGAGAGGAGCAGGAGCTGCCTCTCCCTGCACCACAAGGGCCAGGACTAGATGCTGGCGGTCCTCAGCAGCCCTTGCATAGGCTGCTGAGGGAAGCACGGGGAAGAACCTCCCGGCTGCAGTGGCCGAAAAGAGGGCCAACACCCGCACCCCAGCTTGTCCTGACTGCCAGCCTCGCTTCGCCCAGGGATGCCAGCCTCGCTTCGCCCAGGGATGCCAGCCTCGCTTCGCCCAGGGATGCCAGCCTCGCTTCGCCCAAGGATGCCAGCCTCGCTTCGCCCAAGGATGCCAGCCTCGCTTCGCCCAAGGATGCCAGCCTCGCTTCGCCCAAGGATGCCAGCCTCGCTTCGCCCAAGGATGCCAGCCTCGCTTCGCCCAAGGATGCCAGCCTCGCTTCGCCCAAGGATGCCAGCCTCGCTTCGCCCAAGGATGCCAGCCTCGCTTCGCCCAAGGATGCCAGCCGCTCTGCATCGCCCAAGGTTGCCCGCCGCTCTGCATCGCCCGGGGTTGCCCGCCGCTCTGCATCGCCCGGGGTTGCCCGCCGCTCTGCATCGCCCGGGGTTGCCCGCCGCTCTGCATCGCCTGGGGTTGCCCGCCGCTCTGCATCGCCTGGGGTTGCCCGCCGCTCTGCATCGCCTGGGGTTGCCCGCCGCTCTGCATCGCCCGGGGTTGCCCGCCGCTCTGCATCGCCCGGGGTTGCCCGCCGCTCTGCATCGCCCGGGGTTGCCCGCCGCTCTGCATCGCCCGGGGTTGCCCGCCGCTCCGCATCACAGCCGGAAGTACTGTGGCCGGAACCCCACGAAGGGGAGCTGCCGGCCACGAAGAAGGGGGAGGAGGTCTGGAGACCGCCAACCCCAGCAGCAGTTTCGCTGCCGGAGGAGGGGGAGGAGGTCTGGAGACCGCCAACCCCAGCAGCAGTTTCGCTGCCGGAGGAGGGGGAGGTCTGGAGACCGCCAACCCCAGCAGCAGTTTCTCCGCCGGAGATCGTGGGGGAGGTCCGGAGACCTGCTCCCTCTGCAGTTTCTTCCCTGCAGGAAGAACGGTGGTTGAAGCCCCACCAAGGGGAGCTGCCGGCGCCGAAGGAGGGGGAAGGTCAGGAGACCACACCCCAAGCAGCCTTTCCGCTGCTAGGACTACCCTGGCAGGAGAATGCTACCCTGCTGACAGCATTACGACCTGTGGGCCCCTGGAAGCCTCTGGTCCTGGCCAAGGACTTTGGGCGGGACTTTTGGGCTTTTAAGGGGGGAGGTGGCCATTGAGGCCATGTGTGCTTTGCACAGGAGGGGGTATATGTAACAAAGTGCCCGCCCCTGTGTATATTATCTGTTATGTGTTGCGTGTGGTGTGTTTAAATGTTGGTGTATAGACATTGGTACACGGGATATAAACGGGTCTGTGTAACACGAGTGTTTAAAAATGTATATGTGTATTTAGGCACGAGGATTGCACAGCACTTCACGTGCAAGTAAAATGTAGTAATATGTGAGCACGGGGAATTGCACTTTATTAATTCACGTGCTGGGATTCAAGTGAATAATTAATTGGTAATTGAATCCCAGCACAATAGTATATATAGATGCACGTTGTCACATACTGGGGTTGGGTGTTCGGTGAGCGGAGAACGGGATTGGAGACGGAGGAAATAAGCAGTAGTAGTATAATAAGAGGAGAAAGTATCCGCTCACCGTGTTTGTCAGTGTCTGTCCGTGCACCGTTTCGTTAAGTTTAGTCTGTTTTCGTTTGTCTATTTATTTTGGCGTAGAGTGCCGTGTCCTGTGTTTTTCGTGTTTGTGTAAACCTTTTATTTTGTATTAAACCGGCGCCAACAGGCGTCTTCATCACTTCATTTCATCCGTCCTGTGTTTTGTGTATTGCATTACCTTTCCTGGTTCTGACACCGCCCACTTCGGCAGTCTCTGTGACACTGTGGTACAGCAAAGATCTCTGAGGAGGCTTCATATTTATAGCATAATAACTTTTCACTCACATGGTAAAATTACATTATGGCTGCAACAGGTGGAAGGCACATTATAACAATGTGCCTGCCTGTCACCGTGCCCAGTGGTTCTTACATTTCACATAATTCATATTCCATGTGTATTTCTGGCCTTCATACCAAGCTAGTCGTTTTTACTCGGCTCTTAAAAGTGCACATTTATGACACTACTGTATTTGAGGAACTCAAAAACAAAAAGCAAAGTAGGTGGTGAGAATGCACTGCCTTCTCAAAACTGAAACTAAAATGATTTTCTTTCAGGTTTCAGGCTGTAATATAAATGAATGCTTCAACAGACAGAATATAGATTCCTGTAAGTGCCAATATCCTCCTTTTTATAATGATTCATTATGAAGCTTGGCAAATACTCCCCATGGTCTCTCATGTCTTGAAGAAAAGAAAGCAGCTCATTAATTATGTTCCTAATTGGCTTGGATATTTGACTCAGTCCAGCCCTTTATAGGAAATAGGGAGCTGCATTTTTTTCTCTCAGACTTCAGTCCAAAAAATCAGGATGCTAAATCAAGTATTTAAGGCCTCTTGTATTTGTATTTGTCTGTTGTTTTATTTTGCAATGCATGAGAATTGTTGATCCTTCTCTTTTTGGCACTTTTAAAAGGCTCACTCTGAACCTGGATCATCTGATTTTAAACAAGGATGTTTGTTAGAAGGGGGAAGAACCAAATGTATTAAATATAATTTTAATTTAAAAGTGTTTTGTTGTACAGTGTTCAAGTTTAAGATTAAACAATAATACTTTTTCATAATGATACTGTTTTTGTTCATTTTTAAAAACATTTTATGTTTGTATTATTATTATTATTATTATTATTATTAATGGTAGATCTAATTCCATGTTTAAATACAAATTCTTACTTCTGCTTGTTCAGTTTCCAACATTTTGCATAATACTTTTGCTTTATACTTGAGGGTGTTCAATGCAATGTAATTTTGTTATAAAACAAAACTGTTACTTAGTTCCCACTGACACACAACCGTTTAACAGAGTTTCTGGAATGTTTAACTTGAGCTATGATGTTGCTACAAGGTCGTGTGTTAGCGGCTTCTCAATGACCGCATGAAGCATGTGAAGCTACAGATCTAATATAAATGCCGATCTCAAATAATCGCCG
This sequence comes from Polyodon spathula, assembly GCF_017654505.1. NCBI lineage: Eukaryota > Metazoa > Chordata > Actinopteri > Acipenseriformes > Polyodontidae > Polyodon > Polyodon spathula. Next base: position 30,026,291 of record NC_054539.1, read on the forward strand.
GTCTCCAATATGAGCGGGTCTGCTGGCAAAAATGCCAGACAAGTTTAATTGAAGTTTTATGGTAATAATACAATAACTGTCTATTCTCAGTCTCTCATTTTGAAACTTGCTGTTTCAAAATGATTATGCCAGAAAATATGTTCTTGTGTGAGTATATATTTATATTAAACATTCCTCTTCATATAAAGCTATAGATTTTTGTTATTTTAAGAATTTATTGTAAATATATTTTAAAAAGTGCCTGTCTCTGGTAATGAGCAGTGCCTCATATCAAACTAAAACAGTGTTAAATGAATGGCAAACCAATACTATAGGTAAAGCACAATGAAGCAAACTAACAAATGTTTAAAGCACATAGTAAAATATTATGCACATCTCATAATTTTACACTTATAATTACTCCTGCAACTTCCAGCATGTTGTTCTGTGGTAAGAACATTTGAAGGTGTGGGAGTTTATGTTGTTTGGACATTTTTTGAGCCGCAAGCCATTCAGGAATGTTGTCTTTTATAATACCACATGTATTAGCTGCTCTGCTGGCTCCCCTTCATCATTTACTGGTCAGAAATGGTGTTTGTTGCTGACTCTGGTTAAAAGGGCCACATGGAGAATGGAACAGTCATTAGCAGGATGTCTGGCAAATGTATCCATTTGGGTGTGAAGTGCCAAGGCTCAACCTTCAACCCCACTGAGAGTTAACATGGGTTAGAAATCAGCAAATAGCCCACTGCTATTTATATTACATGTGCAGATAATACGATAACAGGATTTTTGGGCAATTACTTATATGCTAACTTTGGCTGCCTTTTTTAATTCTTGGAATATGGAGCTTCCAATGGGAATGACTGAAGCAAAGCTTCATGTATGCTTCTACAGTATTAGAAAATAAAACATATTTCTGTTATTCTCAGCTGATTTTAAACAGTTGTCTTTGTTTTATAACGTAGCTCAGCTTACAAACATTTAAAAAAGAAACTCCTAACCTTGCTGTACTATTAACTGTTTAAAGGAAACAATGCTATGTTGATGGATGATTCAATATTAAGCGGAGTAAACACAACATTGGTCAATATGTTCACAGCCTGCTGTACACAGTGCCACAACTTGGTCGCATACACATTTTTCGAAATCAAGTTGAATTTTCTTTCTTTTATTCCTTCTTTCTTTCTTTCTTAGAGAAAAAAAAAACAATACCAACTATTTCTATGGGATTTTCCCTAAATATAGCTTTATTTGTCTTAGCACAAATGGAAGGGCTTTGCTTTATTTCTATTTTAAAGATTAATGCTATATAGTCTCACCTGTGGGTTAGATAATTTGTTGTCCTATATTGCAACTGATATTGTATAAGAGGGCTAGCCAAATATATTTTATGACATCAAGAGTTTTCTTTTCCTTACTTTCTTTTCCTTAATAGATGGCTATAAAATTGAAAAACACAAACAAAATGTATTAGAAATGGACACCAGCAAGTTAGTTAAAGGTCAACTGAGATTCTTTTTCTTCCAAATAACAAAATCTTTCCTATCTTTTTTTTTTCTTTGCTTACAAATACTTTCCCACTGACTGAAGTTTTAAACTCAGAAAATACTCTAAGTTGCAAACTTTATTAGTGTAGTTTCATTACAAATGTTATAATCAGCTTAAAAACAGGTGGGGCAAAGACTTGAATGTAAATGGATATGCTTCGATACTACTATGAATGTGTTTGGAAATGAACACTTCCAAAAAACCTTACTGGTTGCGGCATGATAAAATCTATGTGCATACAGTTTGAAGAAAAGAAAAAAAAAAAGATCCCACTCTATAGTATATTGTGACAGCAGTCTTCTATTATTAACTACATTGTAATTAGTTCATTAAAAAATACCTAGGCTGAATACAGTGTAACATAATATTACCAAGTAGACTTCAGAAATACAAAGCAATGTGCAAATGGAAGTGTAATTACAGAACGCTGGCAAGGACACCATGCCAGCTGGCTGGAGATTAGGTGTTTCAAATTACTCTATGTTTCTGACCCCAGTTTTCTTGAAAAGAAAAAAATATAATTAAGTTATGCTATTTGAGAATCTTGGAATGTTATGTTGGGTGTTTTGTTTGAATCGTAAATACCCATATTGGCTTGAATAAAGTGTTGGAAATAGCATGAGTTTAAAAAAAAAAATGTACAAGCAATGTGATCATTGGTAAAAAAACAAAAAATAATAATAATTGCTGACTGTAGTGTATACAGTATATAGCAGTAAGCCAGTAGTCTAATTTATGGTCATTTAGTCTAAAAGAAAAATGTTGAATCTAATATTTACTGTATCCAGTGGGACTTCATCATATCTAGCAGTAATAACTATTGTCCCAAACTCAGCATAATAACAATACCTTCTAACAAAGCAGTAAGTGCTACCCCCAAACCCACCACACACCTCCTGTTTATAGTTGTTGGAGAGGAAGAAATCACTCATGATGTTTCAAGCTTATAACATTTTTAACTTGCCATTCAGCAGGCTTTTATACAAACCCTTTCTAGTTCAGCTATGTTCAGTGACTTGTCAACTGCTCTGTGAAAAGGTAACATCCATTCAGTTTGTCATTTTGTAAAAAGTTATAGCATAGATTGCTGGTGATGTTATTCACTTTTACAACCTCAACAAGAATTATGCTTCAACTTAATATTAAGATGACATATACATATGCTAGTGTTATCAGGAGGAAACAACATGAGTAATCGCAATAATATTTTTTATTTAACTTTATTCAGTAAGTACTATACTGAAAATATGACATAACCATTACCGGAATGAGAGCAGTCAGCTTCATCACTGAAATTAATCTAAAATAATAATGTAATGTAAAGAAATCGATGTGGTGGCTGTACCTTCACTTTTAGTGATTTATTAACTCAAGATTTGATTCAGTGTCTAGCTCCCGCTTCATTTTTTTTGTAGAACTCATCGCTAGTAAAATGTTACTACACTGACAAAGGATTCCCCAATTGACATTACAATTTTTTTTCCCCCACTGACAAAAGGCTGAAAAATGGTAGCTGGCACTGACAAGACTACTGCCCGTTTTGCTAGAGTTAGGTAGCGAGAGAACTACTTGGATAATTACAGAGATTTACCAAATGAAATACACTGTCTAAGTCATTAAGTAAACCAGGTGGTGACTTAATGAAAAGAAAGAAATAATTGAATGGGTGAAGATTTATCTATTACATCAGCCGCTTCTCCTAATTAAGATATGCTTAGCAGCCAATGATGTGCTCTGTCTACCAATATTCCTATTTCAAAGCTGACATCAAATATTATTTTTTACTAATTGAAATAAATACGTTATGTTGCATTTTATAACTTACTGTTAAATGAAATGTGATGGTTAAGAGAAAATACGTTAAAATAATGTTAAACAAATTCACTGCTGATATTTAGAAATTCTTTCTTTGCTCTCCATTAATGGTTTCTCGTGCAGCCATGTACCATAATAATAGCTGGAATACAGCATTCCTGATAATAGAGACTATTAGATTAATCAGACCTGAAAGTTTTTTTTTTTTTTTTTTTTTTGCACTGGCAAACACACCCTTTACTTTGTCAGATATTCATCTGTGTAATACTCCTTCAACCCCTGTAAACCTGATGTCTGTCACGAAGGCATGCATTATGAAACTTAAACCTATGGATTAGACTGACAGCTTCCTTTACGGTAGTTCTGGCACCAAGGGTATGTCTGGCTGCACACAAGCACAAGAGAGAATTTTTTTTTCAAGTTTGGATTCTGTTACCAGTCTTCCACACTATTTTCTTACATGTTTTCTAAAGTATATACTTGCTTGCCTTAATGGATTATGGTATTCATAAAGCATTTCTATGAAGCAAATATTATCTTTCTAATTGGAATGAAAAATATAGTATCAGAGTAAAATATGTATGCTACAGAAAGACTACAGTCTAGACTAGAGGCACTTCTTTGCATATTTATCTCAACACCAAATCTATTTCAGTTGCGCTACTTCCATATAAAAAACTATGGGGGGGGGGGGGGGGGCAAGTTTGCCTTTAGAAAAATGAAATATTAGCTTTTATAAACACACTACCAATGCTTTCACAGACCAGGATTTTAAACTACTAGAGTAGATTAATGTGCATTACAGCATGGTTGTTGGTCAATGTAATTATAATGTTATAACATAAAAAAGGTCGATTGATCAATTTATCTGCTTTTTATCTTCAATGGGCAGAGTGTTTACAGGAGTTAGACTGCTCAATAACACAGCTGTCCAGACATTTCTCACAGGCACTTGGTCCGACATAACAAAGAACAAACTGACAGCTAGTGCTTGCAAAAGTTTCCTCCAATGGTGCCCCTCCTGTCATCGAGTGGCAGACCTGTTATAACACATTAACCCAACACGAAGCCTCCATGAAAACAACAAAAGCAAGCACCCATGATCCCCCAACCTGCTCCTTCATGTGAATACTAGTCCTTGGGCAGCCAACCAGAATATTCAGGATTTCCACAGATTCAAGGATGTTGAACTGCACATCCCCCTGACTGGTCAACCCCTTATGTTTTTTAAATGTTATGCATTGGTAGGCAATGGATAATTATTGGCAGTACCACTGCATTTGTGGGAAGGATAGCCGATTTAAATTTTAAATGTATTTAAGAAGCGACCAATTAACTATTTGTGGATACTAATATTTAAGAGTAACATGGCAATAGATGAACAACATCAACTGTCACAAAACTTGTTGAAAAAGGTAGAGTAAATATCAATTTTAGTACAATTACAGCTTTAATCTGCCATCAAGTTTGACTTTAAAATTTGTATTTATAAAACACATTTTAAAATGAATTACGCTGATCTGTTTTTAACACCTTCTGTTTTTTTTTTATTATTATTATTATTATTATTACTTTCAAAAGTTTGGCACCCGCCAATAGATAAACTCCCCACTGTAAGTAAACAGGATAATTCAAGACCTCAGTGAATTACATTTTTTTTTCCTTCTGTTATTTAATTTGTTTCTGTGAATAGCATTTAGCTGAATGGTATGGTTTGCAGTCATGTACTTTGAAAGCCTACAGTTAGTTATGTTTTGAAATAAATGAAAATCCGTTATTGGGACTCATAAACTGACATGAACAACTTGTCTTTTCAAACATGTCTTTGTGAAAACAGTTTATTACAATGAAAAAGCAAATTCCAGAAACCTGTTAGAGATTTAAAATTAGAATGAAAAGCTAAACATGTCAAAGGCAAGCTACATTTTATGTAGATTTATGACAGAAGCTTTGCAGAGGTGTGCATAGTTAAAACAATATTCTAAAGCACAAAGTGATAATATTTTTACTGTATTTTGAAGGTGTTAGTGTATTAATACTGCATTTCTGGTATCAATGGAATTAGTGTTTACATAATTAATTGTGTAAAATGTATTTACTACATTGTTGTTTTAATAGGAATATCACATACTGTACAAATTACACTAACACTTAATACCACCCAAAGCTAAATTAATTTTGCTCACATTTCCTCATTATTTCCTTTCGCCAGTTTACGGGACCATTCCTACAGATTTTGCAATTCTGGTTGCATCATCCTGATCATTAATCATGTCAAGTGCTGCAAGCATGAATAACATATTTTGGAATATTACTTGCATTGTAAACCACTTATACCATTTTTTTCTGATTTAACTATTGCAAAATATATACTGACTGACCAAAGAACTACAGAATAGCGTTTGGTAGAACTCATAGCTCCTGGCACATTGACTGACTTGCAGCTGGACACACAACTTGTATACTGCAGATCTGGGATCACATAACACTGCACATGACTACATACATTTGCATACTTTAATGACTAAAGGAATCTATTTACATGTTATAATATGTTTTTATATGTACTGTATCTGCAGTAACACTCCATGAATCGTGTCTTAAAATTGAGTTTAGCAAAATGTTTGTTATTTCTGTATGAGGAAAATATTTCTAACAAGGACTTAACATGTTCTCCTAGTTTTATGCAGTTGTCCCTAATAACATCTGGTAGACTATAGTCCCTTGTTATTTAGCTTGTGACCAGGTTAATCAAACTTGCCCAACGTGCTGTTAAAACATTAACCACAATGTGGATATGTGGAATTTCAACTTGTGTGCCTTAATGCAACAGCTTCTGACAGACTGTTTTTTTGTGTGGAGCTCCTACAAGGCCAAACATCCAATAACATTATTTGTGGATGAATAAAGCTACTGATCATTCATATAGAAAACACCAGAATGGCATACAAATACTTTAGTGTTGCTGTATGTTTACTTTGGGGCAAATTAAATAATCCACCCACCCTTTTATGTTTAATCGGCTATTCAAACTGTCACAGCAAATAAGGGCAACACTTTTCATTACTTAAAGGATTTAATGAACCTTAACCTTTTAAACATACATTGGTCGAGTTTAATTTGTGATTACTGATAATGTCTTTTACTGTCAAGTACAAAAACATTTTGACTAATGTGTTCAATAGTACCTTCATTATACTTATGAAGCCACTTAAAGTTATAATTGCAGGTTTTCAAGACTCCTTGTACAATTTAATAATACCGCCTGGTTGAAAAATGTGTGTTAAGGCTGACAAATGCAGCACAAGTGCCTGTTCCTGAAGAGTTGATGACACTGGCAGGCCTCCTGAGTGAAAGATCCTTGTAAGTCACTGTTTGGTATCTTCTCAGACACTGCATTCTAGTGCAGATCACATGGTAATGGACACATTCACTTGCCTTGACCAGGTACAAGTCGTTCTGTGTATGCATGAGGAGCCATGCAGTCAGGGGAGTGTATGTCGTGTTCTGGTTATGAGAAGTTGAGAGTTTGCTGGGGTTTCCAAGGGGACTGTCCAAATTGCCCACGGTGGACCCTACTGGTCAGGTGAGCTGAAAGCATAGACCTGCAGTTTTGGTTATTATCCTCAAGGGGCTGGTAGTTTGTTGACATCCACTGTAAAGCTCCTGTGTATAAAGTGGCAATTGGCTTTACTGTGGATGGGAGGAAGCCCACTGACCTTCAGTTTTCTTGAGCTGTTGTGGGAATTTCTGCATTGAGAGAACATTATTGAACATTCCAAATTAGGGAGAAAAAACATAGGTAAAATAATTGGGCACACATTATCAATAAAATATATATATATATATATATATATATATATATATATATATATATATATATATATATATATACATACACATATAAATGAATACAAACTCAACAAAATGACTTATGATTTTAGCGTTTTACTGTTCCTTCGCAACGGCCATATTAAAAATATATGAAGAAAGTATTATATAGATATATATATATATATATATATATATATATATATATATATAACTCCATTCCCTACTGAGTTGCACGCATTAGACATACTTAAAATCAAAGATCATTTTCATGCCGTGCAATATTCCCAAAGTAATGGGTCATTATATATTTTGATTCATGATAACTCTGATAATCTTACGATTTCAAAATGGATTCATGATAACTCTGATAATCTTACAACAATTTAAAAATGGCTGCATTTGTGATGCGCACTCCCATAGGAGCCAAAGTCTCCCATGCTGTGTTCGCCAGCCCTACTCAGATGCATTGTGACAAAGAGCGAATTAATCGGAATCAACAATCTCCCTCTCGACATGTGAGAGCACTGCACAGCAGGAATTACGTGCACTTCATTCCGGGGGCAGTCAGAAGTCAGCCATTCAGGAAAGAGACGGCATCACGGTACCAGGAGTCATCATCCTAGTACGGTGAGCAAAGTTTCATTCATGAATTGGAGGAGACGTGATTGAACTAGCTATCGGAGGGGGCGGGGCTATGGGTACTTTAGGGGGACGTGACGTCTTGATCGGTTCCTTTGTTGTGGTTGATGGGAGGAAACAAGGACTGTTTTGGGAAACAGTGTTAAGAGTGTGCTTTGTTTTGCAACCGTGTGTGTTTTGTTGTTGGCAGACTGATCAAGCACGGAGCTGGGAGCTGCAGCCTTGGGCCAGCGATTCACCCGGACTTCACCAGCACCTGCACTTAACCAGCATCACTGTTCCAGCACTGACCCTGCACTAAGAGCACGCACTGTCCGGAGACGTATCTGTTTGTGTTGTGTCTGTGTTTTTGTATTCATTATTTCGGGACTGTAACCCCTCATTTTAGCTTTATTATTTTGATCGGTGAAAGCGGTTAAGGAGAATTAAATAATCAACTTGAAAAGTCAACTTTGTGATTGTCCTTGTTTGGAGCACCTGCATCACCCTTCCACTACACACAGCAACCCACACGTTCACATGCATTCAGAGCCATTTTGGACCACTTTCAGAAGCCAATTTGAACTTGACTTTGTAGAAAAAGAAATTCAGAAATTACTTCATTTGTCCTTTTAACAGATGGATCAACCTGATAAATCATACATAAGGCTAGTTAACATAGATTTTTAAATGTTACTGATCAAACCTTTTACATGTACAGTTCTCCTTTGCTATAACACGGTTCTCGGGGGACACGCAATATGAGCTTTATAAAAACCCAAGCGTTACAAATGTTTGGAGAGGGGATGGGGGGGGGGGGGGGGGGGGGGGGGGGTCGCGGGAACATTAACACATTACATCACACATTTGACTAAAATGCTAAATTAAATAACTCCCTCCCTATTATGCACATATAGTGAAGAAAAAATGTAACTTTCTGTGAATTAACCAACATTTTTACAAAAACATTCCCACTTGTGGATCACTTTAATTAGCAATTTTTAAACTATAAATAGCTTGTCTAAATGGCATTTGGGAGTTCAGTTCGAAGTGACAGACAAGCAAACCAAGCGAAAGAAGGACAGTGGGTTGGGAGAGGGGAAGAGGGAATGGGCTGACGCGAAGGTGAAGCGTCTCCCGGAGAAAGCTGTCACTCTTCTGGCACCAAACAAGTGAATACATTAGGAAAGATAATGTAATAGGCCCAATATTTATTTAGTTAATAGTGTAACACTTTGAAAAGTGCCTATAAAGATATCTAACCCCCTTTTAATGATTTGATTGATTAGTTGATAAGGAGTAGGGAATCTGATGTTTAAAAAAGTATATATTAACTAACAATTTACAAAAAAGTTTTCATTTGCATATGCTTGTTGTTAACTGTTAATAAACTGAAAAAGTTAAAATAAAGTGACCATTTTAAGTCTAATAAAATATTCTTGTTAAAATATTTCTAGTTAGTTTCTAAATTAGTTAAATGTACTGTTCAAAGAATAAAATCCTGTTGAATATTGTTTACCTTAATCTATGACTGTCAGAGGGCCCTTGGCAGACCATACAGATATATTTTGTTATTCAAGAAAACAAAACATGATGGGAAATATTTATTTACAAATTATTATTAATGTGAACCAAAATACATAGTGAACTTTAAACTGCAGCAATAAACCCAAGTTCAACCTGTTTACATTGTATCAAGCTAGACACCTTATAAAGTGCTCAAGCCAATGAGGAACTCACTTGATAACAAAAGGACGAGAGAAATGAATCTCACAAAAACCTGACACTATACAGACAAAAAAAGCAAAATATCATATGATAATGGTGACAATCAGGAAACTATACAGTATATATGCTAAGAATGTCAGCCCGCATAAGGGATAAATCCATGCAGCTGTCAGCAACAAGTAACAAACAAAACAATCATCTTAGCTGGAATTCCTACTACAGCACACAGTTTTTAGTTTTAGAGGAGTTTTGTGAAAGACATACAGTAGGCACCTTAAGTTCAGCAGCCATTCCTTTGTAAAGAACAAGGAGCAAAAGTATTCTGTGTACTCTGTGCTTCTGCAGCTGTCAGAACAGAATTTGCTAGTATGTGCCAACATTTTCACAATCTGCGACCAGATGGAAATCAAATTGCTGATCTGCGCGGGAATCACAGGGTCAGATCCAGGTTTTCCATATTAGAAATATTTATGTTTGCAACAGCCAGCCCAGTGTGATAAAGATGACGAAGTTGTATCCTGTTACCACTCCCTAGTTTTTAACTAGAAAACATGTTGCCCCTCATTTTAAATCCAGCACACTGCTTTATTCATGTGCTTACATGCAGTGACTGGGTAGCTTTTCTACCTGTAATTAGCTTCGTTTCCCTTTTCATTGCCTATCATGTTGTATAATTATTTAAAACTTTGAAACATCTTTATAGAGCAGACCATCCCCCCTGTTCATTAAAGTTAAGAAAATGTATTGTAATGTATAATGAATCTACTAGGCTTTGTTCACCTCATTGACTTCAGCATCCCCTACTGGTCAGAATGTTATCTCATGTTGAAATTGCAATGGAACTGGAATGGTGATAGGCTTGGGAACAGAGGTTGCCAGTTGACCTGTTTCCCTGATTGTAAGTGAGTTGTATCAGTGAGGTGACATTCAAATTGGGCATTAAAAAAAAAAAAAAAAAAAAACTGTAGAATTGATAAGCAATCTATGAAAATAAACATAAATAAAAAATAAATAACATAATAAATTACAAGGAATCAATATAAAATTTGTATTATACTTAATTAAGGAAGAATTCATATAGAGTTAATTCTAGTTAAAAGGAGCTTGGATCAGAAAAATTTCCTTATACTATAAATTTTCTTCATGATCCCGGCCAATTTTAGCAGCCGTTTATTGTAAATTACTTATTTTACTATATATGAACTTGCATCCAGATTAGCGCCTCTGTTCTGTATTTTAGTGCTGTTTTGGGACTACAAATCCCATGATGCATTTCGAGTTGCCATAGTGCTCATGCATCAATGCCATTTCCGTGAAGCAGCACAAAAGTATACACTATGCTTGCAGACAAAAGAGAAAGAAAGAAAGATGCTGCTGCAGATTTTGACATTCCCACGAACACTTTGCCAACCATTCTGAAAAACTGCAGTACAATAATTCATAATAATGAACAGCAAACTCTGGATGCAAGTCATCAGCACTTATGCTTTACTCAGTACCTGATGTTGAGGACGCTTTGCTTTTGTGGTTTAAAAACACTTGTGATCACAATGGGACATGCAGGATCTAAGTGCAGTTCATTTGCAATGTGTACTTTTTAAAAGTTCACTTGTAACTGTATTTTAAATAAAACCATACGTTTCATTGTTCTGCAATTGAAATTATATTTCAGTGTTACTGTAACTAATAAAAAATGACAGGACACTCCTTGGCTTAGACTCCTGAAAACAGAAACTACCGGTACTGCTAAAATGATTTTTTTGCTGGCCCCTTCAAATTTGTATTAACGAAAACTGACTATCGTATTATTAGGATCAGGTTAATTAAAAAAAAAAAAAAAAAAAAAAAAAACATATATCAAGAGAAATATTAAGCAGGTGGTAATCACTTTTCTGACATGAAAAATGTACATCACAAGCAAGTTATCCTATCTTATCAGGATAGCTTCATGCCAAAAAATACAACCCAGATGGAAACTATTTATAAGATAAAGCTAGTGTTACGCCCGCACAGCATCATGACCTAACTTGCCTTGGTTAGGGTTCCTTAGTACCTGTGATAGTTTAAAGCAGTACAACTTTTCACTGCCTTCCCGTCTACAAAACAAAGAACTTGTGTTACCCCCACAAAAAGCTAGGCTCCAGCTGTGTTCATTTCTCCCTGTCAGGTCTGTGGCATTGTGGAGATATCACCAGGCAGCAGAATGTTTAACTGACTGAAATGATTGTGGCATTTTATATGTCTTGGCTTGTTTCCAGCAAAGGAAAAAAAGAAAAGGATCAAGAAGTGAAAAAAGAAAGCTCTTCAGATGCATTTAGAATGGAAATAAATATTAAATATTACCACACACTCAGAATTTGCCAAAGGACCAACTAGATTTTACGTCTAACTTTTTTTAAGGCTTCTCTGTAGGAGCAGCATTATTATTGCCTACAAAAGAAAAAGCATTCTGAAGACTACCTACAGTACTGATATATACAATATTCAGATATATTATAATCCTATGAGGCTTGATGTGGCAGTGCAATGATCTTAGTATTTTCAGTTTATGGAACATTTCCATCTGTGACCTGGATTGATTTATAAGTAATTTGAGAAAGAGTCCTGTTTATTTCTATCAGTCGTGGAACAAAATCTAACCTGAACTGACACTGTTCCTGCCTAGTTAGAACTGTGTGTTGGCAAAGCATATCTGTATTTTACATATAAAAAAAATAAGTGTCAAATCTTTTTACACTGAACAAAAATATAAACTCAACATGCAAGAATTTCAACAATTTTTTTACTGCGTTACAGTTCATATAAGGAAATCAGTCAATTGAAATAAATTCATTAGGCCCTAATCTATGTATTTCACATGATTAGGAATACAGATATGCATCTGTTGGTCACAGATACCTTAACAAAAAAAAAAAAAGGTAGGGGCATGGAGCAGAAAACCAGTCAGTATCTGGTATGACAACCATTTGCCTCATTCAGCCCGACACATCTCCTTCGCATAGAGTTGATCAGGCTATTGATTGTGGCCTGTGGAATGTTGTCCCACTCCTCTGCAATGTGCGAAGTTGCTGGATATTGGCAGAAACTGGAACATGCTGTCACACATGTAGATCCAGAGCATCCCAAACATGCTCAGTGGGTGGCATGTCTAGTGAGTATGCAGGCCATGGAAGAACTGGGATATTTTCAGCTTCCAGGAATTATGTACAGATCCTTGTGACAAAGGGTACTGCATTATCATGCTGAAACATGAGGTGATGCGGTGAAAGAATGGCACGACAATGGGCCTCAGGATCTCATCACGGTATCTCTGTGCATTCAAATTGCTTTATAAAATGCAATTGTGTTCTTTGTTCGTAGCTTATGCCTGCCCATACCATAACCCCACCGCCACCATGGGGCACTCTGTTTACAACATTGACATCAGCAAACCGCTCGCCCACACGACGCCATACACGCTGTCTGCCATTTGCCCGGTACAGCTGAAACCGGGATTCATCCATGAAGAGCACACTTCTCCAGCGTGCCAGTTGCCATTGGAGGTGAGGATTTGCCCACTAAAGTCAGTTACGATGTCGAACTGCAGTCAGGTCCAGACCCTGGTGAGGACGACGAGCACGCAGATGACCTTCCCTGAGACGGTTTCTGACAGTTTGTGCAGAAATTCATCAGTTGTGCAAACCCACAGTTTCATCAGCTGTCCGGGTGGTTGGTCTTAGACGATCTCACAGGTGAAGAAGCAAGATGTGGAGGACCTGGGCTGGCATGGTTACATGTGGTCTGCGGTTATGAGGCAGGTTGGACGTACAGCCAAATTCTCTAAAAAGACGTTGAAGGTGGCTTATGGTAGAGAAATGAACATTCAATTCTCTGGCAACAGCTCTGGTGGACATTCCTGCAGTCAGCATGCCAATTGCACGCTCCCTCAAAACTTGAGACATCTGTGGCATTGTGTTGTGTGACAAAACTGCACATTTTAGAGTGGCCTTTTATTGTTCCCAGCACAAGGTGCACCTGAGTAATGCTCATGCTGTTTAATCAGCTTCTTGATGTGCCACACCTGTCAGGTGATTGTATTATTTTGGCAAAGAGAGAAATGCTCATTAACAGGGATGTAAACAAATTTGTGCACAAAATTTGAGAGAAATAAGCTTTTTGTGCATATAGAAAATTTCTGGGATCTTTTATTTCAGCTCATGAAACATGGGAATAAAACTTTACATGTTGCATTTATATTTTTGTTCAGTGTATATATGCAATGGTTGTCATCATCTTTTCAGGGAACCAGGGTTATGGTAATGATAATGGTAATAACGTTTGCATCCGACCTCCGTCTGTGAGAAGACCCTGCCTGCAGGAGCCGTGGTTTTATAAATTGTAATTGTATAAATATGTTTTACTGTAATTTCCCTTGCTTTATTGTTTTGGAATACCTCTTGTATGAAAGGTGCTATATAAATAAAATTAGATTTTATTTACAATTGTTTATATAAATCAACTATACAACTGTGCCACATTACAGCGAGTTAGACTTCTTGTCCTACAATGCCACGGGACATGAGCTAAAATAACCACCTGCTTTTGTATTTTGGGACATGAACTACAACTCCTCATAATCTGTCACAACAGATTTTGCTCACAATATTTCTGCCAACGTTCTGTGCAATATATAATTCTACTGTCCACTTTCACTGCAGTTAGACTTTTGCTATGCAAATCCACTGTTTATCAGACCCCTATATAGCTTTAGTGAATCTAAATTTTATTTTTTTCTGCTGCTGTTGACTTCTATAACTTTTGATACCAAATTATTGAAAATCTGGTAATATACAGTACATATATGTATGTCAAAAATTTAATTAGTGCCCTTATTTCATTTTATTAAGTTATTATTGTTTTGCTTCTTTTCTTGCTATACTTGGTTAAATTATTTAACTCTTTTATATAAATATAATTTTCTATACGATACCAAATTATTGAAAGTCCAGTAATATATAGTACATATATTTATATGTCAAAAATTATTATTATTATTTTTTTTTTTAGATAAATAGTTTTTGTAATTTTGTAATCCTGTTTTTAGTTTTTGTTATGATTACAGGAAAAATGCAAAAATTACAAATTATAAAGTGCTTTCGCATGGCATTGCCATGTAAAACGCTGTATAAAAATAAATTGATTGATTGTTTAATTGTTTTGTGTGGGTGTGGAGTTTGCAGGTTTGAAAGATGGACAGAAGAAGCTACAAGAAACTGCTGGAGTCCCTTAGGACCATCAGAAAGCCCCTGGATCTCAAGGATATCAACACCCTTTCCTTGAAGGGATGGATCCACTGGAGGAGGACCAGCTGGATGAGGAGCTGATGATGGAAGGAGGTAGAGATGAAGAGGAAGAAGCCATTCCACATGAGCCCCAGCCCAGCACTTCCACTGTCAAGTAAGTGTATTGTTTACAGTATTCATTGTTTTGATATGTTTTTCTGCATATTCAAAATAGCGATTTATGTATTCCTAATTGATTTGCATTTATGCATTGGTTTTTTTCACATATGAAGACGCAGACACAATGCAGGCCTAGTAGTCCTGTAGGCGTTGACATTCCCATGGTTACCTGCACTCTTCCACCACAGCTAAGTTTACCCGCGAAATCGATTTTTTCCTCCTCTTTTTCACGCAGGTTATCATTGCTGATATCTGCACATTTACAAATGCCCAGTGATGGCATTTAGTTGTAGAGAAACCTAGCTAGGGTAACAGTCAAGGCGGTTGGAACCGCCTTGACCCGGAGGAGTTAATATGATTTTTTGGCCTCATAATTTACATGGGCATTGTACGGTTACCTGATGTTCATCGGTATTGGAGCACGGCTTCTTTACATCACGGCTTATGGGCTAGGGCGTTCATGACACAAGATCGATTCAAGACGATAATGGCTGCACGACATATTGTCGATCCCGCCACTGAAAATAACATTGATCGGTTACGCAAACTGTGCTATCTCCTCGATCACCTAAAAGCCACATGTTTTAAACTTTATCAGCCAAACCTAAATGTAATTTTTTAATAAACCATTTCATTGACATAGCAGTCACCAACAGTTTCCTTCTCTTCCAAGAGCTGCATGAAAAAAATGACTTAACAGCCGGTTTTGAAAGAGAAGCATAAGAAGCATAGAGAAGCATAAGAACTGCTGGCTTTGTTACCGAACGGCTAAAATAGAACATAATATGTTTTTTGCATGCTTCACTTCTGAATGCAGCGGGAAACTGTCATGTATGATTTGCGAACTGCCTTGCTTCTAAATTTGGCACTCTTCGGATGCTGATAAACATCGCAGTCATAATACATAGTCAACAAAGACAGCAGCAGATTGATTGGGCTGAAAAGGAATATACAGCCAAGATAAGTTAGCTGGGCTTGTCGATGAAACACCCGAGACAGTAGGTATCCACCACAGTGTTAAAATTGTTTATGTAAGACTTATTAGAAAATCTGTAACAATGGTGTAAATTTGCTTTGGATTGTTATTACTGATACATGTTGATACTACTATCCACCGTGAAGACATTGCAAAGTCCCTAAACAATATGTTAAAATAAATGAGTTCTGCACTGTGCAAAAAAGGCTTAATTTTGCCAGTGCTTGCTAGTCTATTAAACAGTTTTAAATTTAAAGCATTTTAGTTTCAGCTTTATTGTTTAAGTTTTCACACATGCAATACTGTGCTACAATTACTACATGATGCTGTGATCATTCCACTGTGTTATGTTAATGAACCATAGTTAAGTTTTAAAGCTGAGTGTTAGCAAATGCCTATCATTAAAGTGTACTGCAGTTAGTAATCCTTTCAATTACTGATATCTTAAAATTGAGGGGCCATATAAGAACGATAAATATTTTAACTCATTTTTAGAAGGTTTTCTTTTTTTCTCCAAGTTGCTGCCATGACATTGTAGATCATATAAGTAGTTACTGTAAATCAGATACTGTTTTACCAGACACATTTCTTAAGTAAATGTTTTTGAAATTAAAAGTAGAAATATGAAACTCACATTTTTCTTTGTGAATGTGCTAAGTGATAATGCAAAAACTGTCAAAATCTACCAAGGTAGCAAATCTGCAAATGTAATACCAGCCAAAATTTCCAGTATACGGTCATCATTTGCTGAAAGGATTTCCACTATCTTATTAGAATTGTATTTAGTACTGATCTGTACAGTCTACTGTACCCCAGCATTTGAATAATGATTTACATTACACTGATCTGGGTGTGATTAAATACATAACCTTTACAGTAAAATATGGGTTATTTATGATATATAATGGTAATTAAACCACACATATGCCTGAGTGTATGTATAAACATTGCACATTTAGTGGTAGCCATTAGTAACATTGAAAAAAAAATTGAGTACATTTTGACTCATTTTGTCTCTTTTTACTGACACACAACCAATAGTGTCGTAGTTTTTAACATATATTAATAACGTTTCACGGGGTGTGAGCTGGGGGTGTAAGGATATGGCAGAAGAAGCAGAAAGGAGCAGTTAGTAGGACAGAGTGCCGGCTAGAAAGGACAGGACTTAGAATAGAGGAATGAGTGAGGCCCTGACTCTAGTAGCAGACCAGCGGAGACGGACGTGGAAACTAGGATAGAAAGTGGTCGCTGACTGAGGGCGACAATGCCAACACATCCCAAGGACAAAGGACCCAGCAACCGAAACAGGATAGAAAGATGGTCACTGACTGAGGGCGATGATGCCGACAGAACCCAGGGGCAAAGGACCCAGCAACCGAAACAGGATAGAAAGATGGTCACTGATTGAGGGTGATGATGCCGACACATCCCAGGGGCAGAGGACCCTGCAACCGAAACAGGATAGAAAGAAGGTCACTGATTGAGGGCGAAGATGTAGACATATTTCAGGGGCAGAGGACCCTGCAACCGAAACAGGGACATGAAAGGAGATAGAGAGAGAGTACCCAGCATCTGAGACTTCTATAAAGGGGCGCTCGTTAAACCCCCAATTGGCCGAGACTTCACGCTGCCTGGGACCTGAAATAAGGACAAGGCATAGAGGTTAATATGGGATTCAAGCACAGAGTAGCTACGTCCCGAACTAAGGCAGAGGAGCTGCGAAAGGACAGAGTGTGGCCGGGGGTCCACACTGACTCATATGGTGAGAACCCCCCTGAAGGTAAGGGAGGCGGATGTCTAGCCCTGAGGTCAGGAAAGTGAGCCTCACTTGCTCCCCAGACGACCAATGCAAAGGCGTGTATTGTATGAAAAGGTGAAGGAGAGGAGGAGGAGGAAAACGAAACACTAGACAACAAGTGATCAGGGCTTAAATTGATAGGAAATTAGAAGCCCCCAGCTCCACGCCCCCTGAACTACGCTGGCTAATATTTATTAGTATTTATTATGGGGGGGTCGTCATCATAAACAAGCTTTTCAGATTCAAATTATTTGTAAAAAAAACACGTAGACAGGATCATTGCATTGATTCACCAGAGCTACTTGTCTCAGGTAAGATTAGTCTCTAACCTACCATGATATAGCTACTATTTTTCTAGCTTGCAAATTCATTGCTAGAAATATCAAGAGCACAATACTGTGTTTACTGCATGATTAATGATTTGTACCGAGATCTGGTGGTATTGTGTTAAACTGTATTACAGTATACTGCAGTTTTGATAGAGCTAGGCTGACTGAAAAATATGTGTGGGTTTGGTCTGTGGAAAAGATGGTAACCCTACTCATCTAGTAATGGGATAGCCCTGTGGTGTGCAGGGTGAGTCAAACAGTGAGGGAAATGCAGGTTTTCATCCTTACTATGCAAAGTTTCCAAGATGTCCACTGACCTTGAGATGCTGTGGGAAATTTGATGCACACAACTTTGCTGCAGCTTGTCAATGGTCCTGCAGCATCCACACTTTGAATAGCATCTATTGCACTGTCTCCTTGAGGAACTGAATATCAATTTTACATTCTTTAAGTTTATGATTAAGTTAAAGGTTTGAAGTAAAATTTAGATTTATGGTTAGGATTAAGTATGTATGCATGCTTCTAGAAATACGGATGACTTGGCTCTCAGATGTCTTGGATCAAAATCCTAGAATGCTTGACCAATCCTCTGTTTTGATATTCTCACAAGTTGAACCGAAGATCCAATATGTATAAACTTTAGTTTTTTTGTGGCTTTCTAGATAAAGGAATATGGTTTTAAAAATTGTGTATTGGGCCGAAAGCTAATGTCTGGTACTATACTTATCATTTTGCCATGAAGTTACCAGTTTCATTGACCTTATACTCTTAACCACATGGGCTGAGAAACCTGGAGGTCATTCCTTTAATATAAATTATAGTGTAATAAACTATGAAGTTAGAGCTGGTCACCTGCCATAACCAGTGAGGTATTCTATTACCATATTTACTTTAACCACTGGACCACACAGGAAGCTGTGTGGTCCAGTGGTTAAAGAAAAGAGCCTGTAATTAGGAGGTCCCCAGTTCAAATCCCAGCTCAGCCACTGACTCATTGTGTGACTCTAAACAAATTGCTTAACTTCACTGTGCTTTGTTTCTCTGGTGAGACATAGTTGTCAGTGACTCTGCAGCTGATGCATAGTTCACACACTCTAGTCTCTGTAAGTTGCTTTGGGTAAAGGTGTTTGCTAAATAAACAAATAATAATTTATTTTCCTTTATTAACATAAGTCTCCACAAGTTTTGTTAAAGAAAATTCAGAGTTTATTTTCACTTGGTTACTGTTTCATGCTACTGTGCCACCACACTATTGATATGCTTACTATGCAGATGCAGTATTGGGACCTAAATCTCAGATATGGTCCTAACTGGCACATATGACATTTACTGGGAAATGGACTGTACCAAAGACATGCTCTGATGCTACTTTGAATAAAAGTTACTTTTTTTTCTTTTTTCTTGTTCTACGACATGCTCCATATTTGGAGAAAAGCGTTTTGTAAAACACCTTTATGGTCAAACTACAACCTCACAAACAAATCAGGTTCAATAGTGAGTGCATCTGTACTTTATTTAACTGCTTGGCCGCAACAGTTTAATACTTTTGAAAATGTATGTATAAATAGCTAACTGTGTAAACAGTGACCAATTAGGGCATAAATCACAATACAGCTGCCCCTCAGTTAAAAATGTTTTAACTTCATACTAACATTTTTTCCTAGGTGACTGTTTACTGTTTGACCACACCTGGTTGATGTATGAATGTCAGTAAAGTGTAAGTAACTGTTTTGATGACAACCTTTTGCAGGGATTATCTATAGCACTGATATTTTAGAAGATCTATTTATTTTTTTAAACCTGTGGGCCACTAAAACTCTTTCCTTTCACATTTTAATACTTACTAAAAATGCCACTGTTCAGTTTCTACAAGTTCAAAATATATAGTTTTATAAACTATTTACTTTGTGTGACTTTTTAAAGAGCAAGCTCAACATGTCAGCCAAATATATTATTCATATACTGTGCAAAAGTATATTATTTGCACTAAAAATGGAAAATGACATTGCTAGTTGTTGGCCTTACTGACAAACCACACACAATGCCACTAGTCTATAATTGTTAATTTTATTTAATACTGTTCCACTGCATATGTATTTAACTATTGCTTTGCATACTGTACTTACAGGTTGCAGAACAAAGCATTGCTATGATGTAAATAACTTTATTAAAGTATAATACATGCATATAGCCTTTTAGAAGTATGGTGTACATTGGTAATTACTGGTATTGTACCTAATATAGAATAATTTACTAAAACATATTTAACAAACACAGGTTCTTCATATAAAGCTGTTGTGTCCAACAGTCATGTCAACATCTCTAAAATATAATGCCATTGTGACTTTTTACTACATTCTTCTATAGTTTAACTTTCTTTGCACCCTACTTCGTAAGAAAGTGGATCTTTGTTTATTCAACAAAGATACTTGCAGCGGCAGAATGATATGTCATACTGTTGTTATAGCTCAACAAGAAGAACTTTTATTATTTTAAGCAACTGGCATAAAGTATACTGTGGAATAGTTCACTGCCTCCATAGAACGAAAGAATTCAAACTTCTAAAACATTACAAATGAGCATGGCCATGAACTTTTCACTATGTAACACAATTTTTGTTCCTGGGTAGTAAGTGTTATTTTCTAATTGCTTATGCCTCAAAAGTATAGAAAATGGCTATTATTCCCCACAAACTTTGCTTTTGTGACCAGGACAGTGATATTTCAAAATATCACTATTTCCAATGGGAAAATGGGCAAATGTGTGTCTTTTCGTTCACATAAAGTCAGAAAAAAACAACATATGAATCCAAATTAACATGTGTTTATACTAAAGTAATACAAAAATGACTACAAAAGATTTAGAAGTGAGTAGTTTTTCGAGATTTATGATTATACTGTAAATACAGTATAATTGTAAATCTCGAAAAACTACTCACTTCTAAATCTATTGTAGTCATTTGCCCGTTTTCCCATTGGAAATAGTGATATTTTGAAATATCACTGTCCTGGTCACAAAAGCAAAGTCTGTGGAGAATAATAGCCATTTTCTATACTTTTGAGGCATAAGCAATTAGGAAATAACACTTACTACCCAGGAACAAAAAAAAAAATAATAATTTGTTACACGGTGTTCATTATTCATCATGACACACCAGACTTCTATGGGGCAGTTTCCATGGAAAATGAAAAAAAAGTCTGACCTTTTTCTCACGCTATTTTGGTAGTTTTCTTTTATCCAGAGAAATTCTTCTACCAAACGCAAATAATTGTATTTATTTTAAAATAAGGGAGGGTATATTTCAATGTTTCAAGTTCTGATGTGGCCTTAAGCGACGACTGAAATCATACCGCTTTCTTAAACTGGGTTTCCACAAAGTTTGTAGGTTGTGTTTAAGCACTGCAAGTGCAGCCTGCTTTATTTGGCCACTAAAAAAAAAAAGGGAAGTAAAAAAAAAACAAACAAATACCCCAACCAAACCCAACCAGTGCATTACACAAACCCCCCCCCCCCCCAAAAAAAAAAAAACCCAATCATTGCATTACACAAAAAAAAACAACATTCCATAAGAAAGAACTTGTGTATTATTTGCAAAACATCTTATAAAATGACATATATGTGTGTGTGGTGTGTGTGTGTTAAAAAAATTAGTTAATTTAATTCACACTGTTAACAAACAAAAATTGTTAATTTTTCCCTAAGGGTCTAGGGTTAGAACTTCAATTCAAATATGATTTAATGTATATGATGTCAAAACTTTGCACTCTGATTAATTTGCTACACATTACTACAGTAACAATTTGAACCGATTTCAAGTATGTGATTGACTCGGTATACATCATCTATGGGGCTCAAGGTTTGCAGTTTTAGCTGGACTATTATATATAATTAACTAACAGTTAAAAGAAAATAAATAATGTACATTAGCATGTTTATTAGCTGCTTGTTAACAGTTAATAAACACACATATATACACTACCGGTCAAAAGTTTTAGAAAACCCCCATTTTTCCAGTTTTTATTGAAATTTAAGCAGTGAATAGCAAGTACAGTGAATAACCTGAAATGGTACAAATGTAAGCGATAAACTGCCAGAGGTTAAAAAAAAAGTTTTAGGTTACCAAAAACTGAAAAATAATGTACATTTCAGTGTTATACAAAAAGGCCTTTTTCAGGGAGCAAATAATGGGTTAACAACTTACAGCTGTTCTGCAGCAATGGAAGTAAATTGAGCCTTGAAAGTTGATGCTAACAATTCCTACAGGTGTCCCAACTTTTGTTGATTACTTACAAACCCTCTGTCTGTATAAAAGCAGTGTTGGAACAGACTGTGTTACTACACCCTCTTAAGCATTATTTGGACAGTATTGTACTGCAGGAAGTAATATATTGCTATCATAATGGTGAGAAAAAAGCAATTAACAAAGGAAGACAGACAGACCATTATAACCCTTAAAAGTGTAAGTCTTTCCTTTGGAGAAATTGCAAAGAAAGCCAAGGTGTCAGTGAGTACAGTTTCCTTCACCATCAAAAGGCATTTGGAAACTGGAGGAAACTCTGACAGGAAGAGGTCTGGCAGACCCAAAGCCACAACAGAATCAGAATACAAGTTTCTGACAGTCAACAGCTTGCGTGATAGGCGGCTCACAGGACAACAGCTTCAAGCATAGCTTAACACTGGTCGAAGTAAGTAAGTCTCAGTTTCATCTGTGAAGAGAAGACTTCGAGCTGCAGGTTTGACAGGTCGAGTGGCAGTAAGAAAGCCATTGCTAAGATGGCAAAATAAGAAAAAGAGGCTTGCCTGGGCCATGAAGCACCACCAGTGGACTACTGAAGACTGGAAGAAGGTCTTATGGACCGATTAATCAAAATTTGAAATCTTCAGTTCATCACGCAGGGTTTTTGACCACTTGCACAGAGTGAGTGGCACCCTGAACCAAAACGGCTACCACAGCATTTTGCAGCATGCAATACACTCTGGTATACGCCTAGTTGGTCAGGGGTTCATCCTACAGCAAGATAATGACCCAAAACATACCTCCAGGCTATGTCAGAACTACATTAGAATAAAAGAACAAGATGGTAGACTTCAATTCATGGAATGGCAAAAACTGGAAAAAGGGAGGTGTTCTAAAACTTTTGACCGGTAGTGTGTGTGTACATATATATATATATATATATATATATATATATATATATATATATATATATATATATATATATATATATATATATATATATATATATATATATATATATATATATATATATATATATATATATATATATATATATATATATATATATATATATATATATATATATACTGTGACAGAAATATGAGTTCTGGTGATAAATCTTCCTCTCGACCTGTGAGGGCGCTAAAGAACGAGAGGAGAAGTATCTGGAAGGGCTGGCCTGACAGTTCGTTTCCGGGACAGGGAAGTGGGTCAGCCTGGAAAGAAGCGAGACTCTGTTGTAAGACAGTATTGATTTGAAAGGTAAACGAGAGGCAGCTGCAAGTAATAAGGCAGCTGCAACTGTTTACCTAGATATCATGTGGGATTACATATAGGGGCCAGGGTAACGTTGATCTTTTCCTTCGTTTGGGTAAAACGCTAGGAGAAAGAAGGAGCAAGAGTGGAACTCGCAGTATTGTGATTCGTGTTTTGTTTGTTATTAACTGTCTGTGTTTGTTTCACTGTAGACAGTTAAAGCACTACTCCGGAGCTGTCGCAAAGGGTCAGCACTGTCCGGAGCACCCCTGCACACCACTGTATCCGTGTTTTCACTACCCACCCTCACGACAGCACTCACCCTGCACTGGTCACTCCTGCACCGTGTCACCACTACACCATTTCCCCCTACCGACCACTTTGCCACAATACTGTAACGATCTTGGTTAACACAGGCAGACACATCACACAGGGAGAGGCAAAACACACTGACAACCGCTCGCACTAAAGCATAGAGCCGATACCGCAGTACAAAAGAGCCGGCTCCTTTGTAAGGAGTGTAGGGCTTATGTCTTCGTGTGTGATTATGTCACCTACCAGCCCTGCTGCTGCCTTCGCCCATGCACGCTACAGCATATATAAGTTTCTCGTGTTGTTGTTATTGGTGATCCAGTAATATACTGGTACTCCAACACATTTCTCAGGAGATGCTGTAATCCACCAGGACTTTCTGGAACTTCGTTATGAAAGTCTTTCAGAAAGCTGATAGCTGATGTTAAGCCCTGTATTTGTTGTTTTTGTATTTTTAAAACAAATCTTGCTCAATGAATTAGGTTTAAGAGATTTTACTTCAACTCTATAGGTAGTCGCTAAAGCCTGGTGTTGTCGGTAGCCCACAGCTATGCTAATTTAATACATATGTTAGTACAAATGTGACTTTTTGTTCTCTTTGGCAGGTAACCATGATAGATGCTACAATGAATAGTATACAATGAATTGTATGCTATTGCTAAGGGACAGAAAAGTCTAGGCTTAAAGCAATCAACTATCCGATCACTAAGATAACAAAAGCAGGTGTAAAGGATGAAAAAATATCTCAGTTCTTTGCAAAGGGCTTCGTTATTTATTTATTTGTTTATTTATTGCAAAGGGTATTTTTTTTTTTATTTGTAGTAGCTTCAATATTTTTGTAACCTTGCTTAAAAAAACATCTTAACTATAACTCATTTTTTATGTCAAATGGCAAAAATTTGAAACGCTGAATAAATGATGTCACAAAAAACAATAAAAAAGATAAAAATGAAGAGGTAGGTCTCTAAACTTCATACTGCATGATCATTTTTTCCTATTTGGTCAAAGAAACTTGCCAGAACTACTTCCAGCATATCTCAGGATTGCTTGGTGGACTCTTCTGTTATAGTAGAAACTTGCGTGAGGTTATGTCATAAATGGGATTGTCGTTGCTGAAGTCTCATAAGTCATGACGGTGGAGAGAGAGTTGGGGCTTTCTAAGCTCCATGGAAATCCGGCCATTGTCAGCTGCTTGTGCTGGGTTGCTGGTTAAAACCCTTCCCTTGCTTTTACACACACACATATACAGCTCTGGAAAAAATTAAGAGACCACTGCAAAATTATCAGTTTCTCTGGTTTTACTATTTATAGGTATGTGTTTGGGTAAAATGAACATTTTTATTTTATTATATAAACTACTGACAACATTTCTCCCAAATTCCAAATAAAAATATTGTCATTTAGAGCATTTATTTGCAGAAAATGACAACTGGTCAAAATAACAAAAAAGATGCAGTGTTGTCAGACCTCGAATAACACTATGTAACACAATTTTTGTTCCTGGGTATTAAGTATTATTTCCTAATTACTTATGCCTCAAAAGTATAGAAAATGGCTATTATTCCCCACAAACTTTGCTTTTGTGACCAGGACAGTGATATTTCAAAATATCACTATTTCCAATGGGAAAATGGGCAAATGTGTGTCTTTTCATTCACATAAAATCAGAAAAAAACAACATATGAATGTGTTGTGTGGCATGGAGCATTGTCCTGTTAGAAAAACCAATCCTCAGAGTTGGGAAACATTGTCAGAGCAGAAGGAAGCAAGTTTTCTTCCAGGACAACCTTGTACTTGGCTTGATTCATGCGCCCTTCACAAAGACAAATCTGCCCGATTCCAGCCTTGCTGAAGCACCCCCAGATGAGTCCAATTTTCAGCTTTGCCCAACATCTGGTCATCTGATGGTTAGATGGAGACCTGGAGAGGCCTACAAGCCACAGTGCCTCGCACCCACTGTGAAATGTGGTGGAGGATCGGTGATGATCTGAGGTTGCTTCAGCAAGGCTGGAATCAGGCAGCTTTGGCATGAATCAAGCCAAGTACAAGGTTGTCCTGGAAGAAAACTTGATTCCTTCTGCTCTGACAATGTTCCCCAACTCTGAGGATTGTTTTTTCCAGCAGGACAGTGCTCCATGCCACACAGCCAGGTCAATCAAGGTGTGGATGGAGGACCACCAGATCAAGACCCTGTCATGGCCAGCCCAATCTCCAGACCTGAACCCCATTGAAAACCTCTGGAATGTGATCAAGAGGAAGATGGATGGTCATAAGCCATCAAACAAAGCAGAGCTGCTTGAATTTTTGAGCCAGGAGTGGCATAAAGTCACCCAACATCAATGTGAAAGACTGGTGGAGAGCATGCCAAGACGCATGAAAGCTGTGCTTGAACATCAGGGTTATTCCACCAAATATTGATTTCTGAACTCTTCCTAAGTTAAAACATTAGTATTGTGTTGTTTAAAAATGAATCTGAACTTATTTTCTTTGCATTATTCGAGGTCTGACAACACTGCATCTTTTTTGTTATTTTGACCAGTTGTCATTTTCTGCAAATAAATGCTCTAAATGACAATATTTTTATTTGGAATTTGGGAGAAATGTTGTCAGTAGTTTATGGAATAAAACAAAAATGTTCATTTTACCCAAACACATACCTATAAATAGTAAAACCAGAGAAACTAATAATTTTGCAGTGGTCTCTTAATTTTTTCCAAAGCGGTATGTGTATATATATACATTGAGAAACAAGCAATAATACGTTTCTCTGTAAATCTGGATATCCCTACATGGTAAAAGTACTTCAACCCACCAGTTATAATTTGTATCTGTCAACAGCAGCCCAGGTTAATTTAATCTTACCTATTTCCAACATTTTACTCAAGTAACCACAGCACAGGTGCCCTCTTCTAGTGATAGCTACTAAATAGAACAATATTTTAATACAGATAAGCTCCTAGACTTTTCATTTAGTAAACATATACAATCACAGTACATATACCTTAAAAGTCCTATATAATGCAAACAACATACTTATTCCCTGCTGTATACAGCATGGAAAGCCTTCAGATCAGCCACTGTGAGGGCAGTCCAGATGAAGGCAGATGGATGACTGTAGCACACAAAGCAAGCAAAAGGATGACCTCTGGATCCATGGGACGATAGCCAGGCTTTGGATGATTTCTCATGAGTATTTACGTAATATAAATTCAATAGTAAAGCATGTACATTATAATGTGTTTCCCTATTTTCTTTACAACACTCTTTTATTTCTCTCTCCTGGTGTTCATGTCACTTTCGAAAACAAGCACTGATTGAGTTGATTCAAGTTTATTTTCCCCATGAGTGGACTTTTTGATCCAATTTTTCTTCCTCTGTTTTGAAAAGCCTGTCTGATGCCCATATTTTGAAGATTCTAAGAATCATATTGAACATGGCCAGTAATGGGATTTCCTTTGGCAAGCAATTATATTTTACTAACAGTAGACACTGAGCTCTCACTGGTTCAAAGAACAGGGGTGACAAAGTCACTGCATCTTGCTGTTTTTGGATCTCTATCAGAACATCTATCCAAAGTAAATGAAACCGGGTGGAGGCAGTTAAAAAGTTGGAGTAAGTCAACCCATTATTTCTAACGATATGATTACTAGCAGGATCCTCCCCCATTTCCAAATCTGCATTGGGAGATAGGGCTATTTTACTAAGCCCAGATGAGTCATTTTTTGCATCCTGGCCAGAACAATTAAATCTTCTGTATACAACAACATTGCCCTCAAGCCTACCCCTCGCCACATCATCTCTTCTCAAACTTCTTGAGGTCAGCACTGACATCTAACAGTTAGCAAATGCAATTTCCCTGTATTCTTGATCTTGGCTGAGGCCTCATTTATAGCTTTTTGGGAGCTGGAATAAGGAAAATAGGCAGAATAGAAGGCTGGTCCAATCTTTAAACCTACCTAGTTTAATGCCATTCTTTCCATTCCATGCAAAATGCTGTACCAAGTTATGCTTCTGTGTTTGTAAAGCATGCGAACCAAACCTAATAACTGTTTGGTCATACCTATTACTTGTAATAACATGTGTCAACTAACCATCTCAACCCAAAATAGTCATCTATCTGTGTACTGCTGTGACTAACCTTTGTAATTACTACGTAAATGACATTGTTTAAAATAAAATACTAATGCTGGTAGTTACTGTATGCTTTGTTTCTTGGAATGTGTGCGTTTTAGATTTATGTTTGTTTAGGAGGTCAATATGATTAGCTGTTTGCATAGTTGCCTATTCTGGATGCTGGCCTACGACCAAAGCCACCGAGCGTCGTCTTCATGCCATGGAAATGCGTATGATTCGCTGGACAATGGGCATCTCCCTCCTTGACCAAATCTGCAAAGACATGCTCAGACGACAGTTTGGCATCGCTCCTATTGACGCAAAAATGCGGGAAAGACGGTTACAGTGGTACGGCCAAGTACAACGAGCAGCGCCTGGTACCGTCGCCAGCATCTCCTACCATCTTGAGATCGATGGCCAGTGCCCACGTGGAAGACCGAAGCAGCGATGGCAGGACACGATCAATGAGGATATGAAAATCAGCAGCCTGCACCCGAACGAGGCGCAAGACCGAGCAAAGTGGCGTTCAAAGATCCGAAGAGCGGACCCTGCACCAGCGGGACAACGCTAGGAAGAAGATAGCTGCCTATTCTGGTAGTAAGAAATCATGGTAGTAATATACACACCCAATATAAATGTCTTGTATGACTTCTGAACCAATACACAGCTGCATTTTTAAAACAACTTGGTGATTTTGTTTGAATCAGGCTATATTTTGTCACATGGTGTGCTACCCATCCATATTTAAAGTTAATTAGAAGGTGAGAAAGGACACCCTAACTTGGGTTTAGATGTTTCTTTATATGAGTAGCACATATTTCAGTCTTGTTAAACCGAAAACACTGGAATTAGCCATGTCATTTTAAGGCAAACCTTATTTGTTAAAGTAAGATGCAAAACACAATTTCGCAAGTTATAAGCTTTCAATCTCAGAGAAAACTAATGTTTTCATTTCTATCTGAACTGAAATAACACTGATGAAATTAAACACATGTTTTAAGAATGTAGCCTCTTTGTAGAACCAAAGTTTCCACCTCATTCTATTGTGGGATGTAGTAAACATATGAGAACATAAACATTTAATTGGCAAGTTGTGTCTCAACTCTAGATGCTTCTATTGCAATTAAGAGGCTACACAGGATGGGGTCATTTTACAGATGTGGCCTAATTTTTTGTTTATCACTTTCTAACAACTGACCCTTTAGTGGGAGGATATTTATTTTCTTTCTTGACCACCCCCATTTTTGTGCAGGAAGTCCCATGACACGATTATGTCATTTCTGCTTCAATCTTCAAGAATAGCTCATTCAGATCATGCAAATTGGTGCTAAGTGATAGACTGATAAATGCCCACTATCAGCTCAAAAACATTAAGGACTGAAATCTTATTAAACTACATATTTGAAAGACCAGCTTGGTCTTACACCTAATTTTAACCACTGACTGACGAAAGAAAAAATAACACAAGTAGAAACAACATTTTTCCAGGGCTGTATGGTTTATAAACTGTTTTTCTTTTTTTTGTGGTTGAAAGTACAAGAAGTTAAATAAAGTAACATGTGTGGTGGCAACAGGAAATGAGAGAAAAATACCAGAGACTGGGACAATGTATTAATTGTCACCTACCAGACTGGCTGACATAGTAAAGCAAAATAAAAGCATCAAGGAATTATTGTAAACTACAGGTAAGAATAGTATGATAAAGCAGTATAAAGGTAGTATGGTAAAGCATCGATAACAATCTGATTGATTCTTATATGCACAAGGCAGAGGTAGTTTCCCTTGAAAGACAACAGGATTTGCTCATACACAGGCTACTGGAGTAATATCTTCAGCCTTCACTTATGGGAACTCGCCAACTGTTCCCTGATGTTTTACTAAATCAATTGAACAACAGTCTTGGTGAATGGACTTTTGCACTCGTACATTACAAAAAAAAAAAAAAAAAAAAAACCTTAAAGAATAAGTGTGTACAACCTAGCTGAAAAGTGAACTGACAGAGGTCCTGTCTGCCCTTTAGCATGAATATCCCATTCTTTTGAGGCTGTAACAAGACAATTATGTCCATGGAACCGACCCAAATTACTGGAGAACACTCCCATATTTATATTATATGTGCCAATTCAGAAATATATTACAGGTCAGTGAAAATACCAGGTGGCCAGTTAAAGCAGTCCAAATTAGCATAACCTTTAACTCCTGGCAAGACTTAAAGGTACTTAGGACTTTGGCAGTGGGGACTAGGTTGCCAGATGCAGTGATGATTACACTATGTAACACAATTTTTGTTCCTGGGTAGTAAATGTTATTTCCTAATTGCTTATGCCTTAAAAATATAGAAAATGGCTATTATTCCCCACAAACTTTGCTTTTGTGACCAGGACAGTGATATTTCAAAATATCACTATTTCCAATGGGAAAACGGGCAAATGTGTGTCTTTTTGTTCACATAAAGTCAGAAAAAAACAACATATGAATCCAAATTAGCATGTATTTATACTAAAGTAATACAAAAATGACTACAAAAGATTTAGAAGTGAGTAGTTTTTCAAGATTTACGATTATACTGTAAATACTTTGGTTTTGTTGTGAAATGTATGTTTCTGTCTAATTTAGAATTACTAAGGGCATGCGTTTTGTCACTTTTTTCAGTATTATAAAGACATGACCCTGTCATTTTGGATCCTTGGATCATTGCCCCTGCATCCTTTCTCTTGCTTCTATAAAGTATACTAAATATGTTATCGAAGAACTTTCTGTAAAAATAGAAAAAAAAAAAGTGTTGAAATCATGTTGAAAAGATTATGTCACACAATTATTCAAAATGCTATCCAACAAAATATCAGTTTTCTCAAATCCACCACTGTGCAATCTCTAAATAAAAAATTCAGTATCCAGTAAAGGTGCTCGGCATGGAGTGCAGGATGCGTCCTGTAGCCTTGACATCGACGGTTCGAGTCCAGTCTATTCCACAGCTGACCATGGACAGCATTTCCCAAGGGGAGGCGCACAATTGGCCGAGTGTCGCCCGGGGAGGGAAGGGTTTAGGGCAGCCAGGGTGTCTTCTGCTCACCGCACACCAGCAACCCCTGTAGTATGGCAGAACGCCTGCAGGCTTGCCTGTAAGCTGCATTGTCCTCCGATGCTGTAGCTCCTGGGTGGTTGCATGGTGAATCTGCAGTGTTGGGGAAAAAAACAAAAAAGCGGTCAGCTGACAGCACTCGCTTCAGAGGACAGCGTGTGTTCGTCTTTGCCACTCCCAAGTCAGCGCAGGGGTGGTGGCAGTGAGCTGAGTCTAAAAATAATTGGACATATCAAATTGGGAGAAAACAATAAAATTGGCAACAAATAGATTTTTTCAAATTTTTCAAAATGTGTAAACCTTAAATATATTTTATTTAACATTTATACAAATGTGTACTGTATAGCATAATGTGATTTTTTGGAAAAAAAAAAAATCCTTATTAGTCAAATGTTATTTTTGTAATGAAAATGTATGATAGTTTAATGGTAAATAGTCATTTATATAAACAGCCTTCGTTTTGAATCATGTTTGAGAGCACTGGTCAGGTACAGGAGACAGGCTGAGTAAAAGATTATTTGTGGGGCCAATGTTATATGGCCCCACAAATCTCACACCTTAAACCACTCTGACCTCTGGCATGAAGCCAGTTCTGTAGTGGAAAAAAAAGTATGTTACAGGAGTGCTTTGTACCAAATAATGTTTAAAATTCCAGAGCAAGAGTACTATAAACATTTTATATATTTACCATGAGGGATCATGTTTTGCAGTTCTCTGGAACAGACGCAGTAATTCGTTTTTCTTCTTTTGCAGGAAAATAAAGCTTTAAAGACCAGTAACATTTTTTTCTTACTTTTTGTTTAAATCCCTGCCAATGTACGAGACTGAAATTTAAGTCAATACCAGTCCCTACAAAGGAATATTCATTTTCACAAAATAAAACAGTTTCAGACACACGTTTCTGATATGCAAAGTATGGCATGTGTTATACAGTACACTGTTTTATTGCTACCTTATATTCTTTATCAACTCAGTCCTCCCAAATTCAACACCTCTACCCTCATATTTTGCTGTCTTTCATAGATAATACTTTGTTTCAGTCTGTATTAAATTTATCACACCAGTCTCAATTACATTCCAATCCTACGCTCCTGATAATAAAGCAGAAGGCAGGGGCAAGGAACATTTGTATTTAGTACTGAAGTTGTTTTTTTCCACAAAAGTTTGAACATAGTGTTATTTTTATGAAATAATCCACAAATATGCAAATTCTGCCAATAGACTGGTTGGCAGCTGCAGACTGTAGTATCACCAATACTGTTAATAAAACATTGCGATTGGATACACATTACATTTTGAATAAATCTTGATACATTTTGTGACCGTTGTTCTAAGTGATGCTTATAGCCAGCATGGGTCATTAATATTTAGGATTTTGGAAATCCTGCATACAAAATCGAAATCAACCATGTTCAGACTGTGATCCCTAGAGACCTCTAGTACACAAGATATGTACCGTTAAATAAAAAATAGCTATTGCATTTTCAGAAGCATTTTCTATTTGTTTTGGTGGTATTTTAACTTTGTTTCTTTTAAAGGAAACATTTTTTAGCTTCACACTATTTGCAAATATTTGCTCTATATTTCTCATTTCCCCTTACCAGTTTGTACCAGCCCTTTCTGCTCTCAATGTGCTCCTCTTATTAGATTACTTTTTATCAGTGGCATACACCTCGCTTGTTCTACATTCTATATATGTCAGTGAATATTAGAATACCAAAATTGTTTATTTAGGATGGCTGATTGATAGATAACCTTCTATTTTCTTAGCAGTGAGGAAGATAGCTCATGGAAATACAATTCAGTGATTGGCACCCTCAACCAGTGGATGCACTTTGACTTTTCTAAGGATGGGAAGAAGTGACATTATCGAGAGCGCACGAAAAGTCTCAGGGAACTAGAGTGGTTAACAGTGAATGTTGAAATGCAATGTAAAGGAGCAAAGAAATTGCAACTAAAAAACACAAAACTGGCAATGAGTATTCAGTCTTAACTGAGAATTAGAATTTGTTTTTATTGAGGTTAATGGAAAACCAATGTCTTTTGTGCCAGCAGACAATTGCTGTGTTAAAGAAGGCTAACTTGCAACGTCATCATGAAACCTGTCACTTCGACTTTGGTGAGTCATACCCAATTAGAAGTGAGCTGGGAAAAGACAACGTGTGTAAACTTGTTGCAAGTTTTCATGGAAGACAAAATTTGTTTCGTGCACATGCAAAAGGCAGTGATAATGTTACTGAAGCTTCCTTTAAAATTGCTTGGCAAAAGGTAAAAAAAACTTTAAAGATGGAGAATTAATGAAGCAATGTTTCCTCAATTGCAACAAGTCACTATTAGCAGATTTTAAAAATAAGGACAAAACATATCTCCAAGTTACAAGCATCTGACTCAACAGTTGCAAGATGTGTGGAAACTATATCTGAAGACTTGTTTAGTCAGCTTTGCAATGGTCTTGAAAATGCTGAATATTTCATCTTAACACTAGATGAATCCATAGATCGTTCAGAAACTGCATAGTTAATTGTTTGGGTGTGTTTTTCCAATGGTGAAAAAAATGTGGAGACAAAGTTAACTTACCGGCCAAATGCAGGGAGAGGATATTTACAAGTCACAGATAATATTTTTTGAAGTAATAGTTAAAAATATCGATTCCAAGAGATTCCACATTTCTTTTCATATCACTGCATTTTACACCAGGAAAACCTGTGCTGCAAGTTGCACACACACTGAAGCAGAAAGTTCAAACTTTTAGTTCACAGTTGAGTATGAAACTGACAGTGACTCATTTCATGGATCTGCTTCCTGCCATCAGAGGTTTTCTGGAAGGGAAGAGCTGATTTTATCTACTGTCATCCCTGAATGATACAGCATTACTGCTGCAAGTGGCTGATCCCAGTACTTTCACTTGTAGAGAATCCATTTTATGCTGATGTCAAAGCCGTTTCAAATGCAGCAGAAAGTTTTGGGGTAGCACAAGCTAACTTCCATGAAGAACTGATAGATATGATGCATAAGAAAGTACTGAAATTAAACACCAAGAGGTAACCATAGAGAAGTTCTGGATGTCCTGTGTATCAAGTGAGACACATGTCTTCGTGCAGCTACAACAAAGTATCGTCCAGATGTAAAACAGATGGTGAAGAGAATGCAAACACAAATCACATTAGGTAATAGCATATTTACTGTTAAAGGGTACCTGTACCCAAAAATAACAAAGCTCTCAAAGTGCTCCTTACATCCAATAAATGCTTCTTGCTGCACCAATTTGGTCAACAAGTCGATGTTTTCAATTTCTTTGTCAACTTTCTGGGTCAAGTAACACTTGAGGGAGTTTACATATTGGAGCCTTTCAGGCAGCGACATGACATCAAGTAATTGATTTCCCTGATAGGTCAAAAGTTGCATGCATGGGTTTATGGGATACAACGGTCAAAACCCATAATGTGCGACATGCAAAGCTTTCAGGTGCTTGAATAATAAAGCGGCGACCTCTCACCTGAGCAAGGGTATACATATGGGAGTGATTTTCAACCGCCAAGTGGTGATGACAGATGCCTCCAACTTGTGGGGCAGTCTGGGAAAGTAGAGGAGTCCCCAGATCCTGGTCTAACCACTGGATGTCCCTGCATATAAACATGCTGGAGCTGCAGGCGGTCTCCCTTGCTCTCTGCCATTTCCTCCCAGTGCTAAGAGGTACATGTGTTGGTCCGGACAGACAAGACAATAGTGGTGACACACATATCAACCACCAAGGTGGACTACAGTCCCCTAGGTTGCATTGCATTGCCTTCAGGCTTTTGATGTGGGCTCAGAGGAGTTTGCTGTCTGGGCGGGCGACACACATTCCCGGAGTGGTGAACTGGGCAGCAGACTTCCTCTCGAGGGAGGGTCCCCTTCTGTCAGAGTAGGAACTCCACCCTCAGGTGGTGGAGCACATTTGTGAACAATTCCGGAGGGCACAGTTCCATCTCTTAGCCTCGGCAGAGATGATTCTCTGCCCCCTGTGGTCCACTTGGTGTCAACACCCTAGTGCACAAAGGGCCAAAAACGTTTTTGTATGCTTTCCCGCTGCTCCTGGCTTTTCTCGAAAAGGTCTGGTTAGAGCAGGCATCAGTTCTCCTAGTGGCCCCCAGGTGGCCCAGGAGAATCTGGTTCTCAACTCTGTGCCAGCTGTTACGTGACCAGCCCTGGGAGATTGGACTTGGACTTCGCATGGATTTCCTCAGTCAGACGAGAGACACTCTTTGGCATCCGGAACCCGGCAGGTTCCGACTATGGGTCTGGCCCCTGAAAGGGGCCTCTGGTTAGCCCTAGTGCTATCAGATGCTGTTGTGTGTACCTTGCAGAATGCTAGGGCAGACTCCACTAGGTCGTTGTACACCTACAAGTATTTTCAAGCTTGGTGTCCAGCTAAAAGCCATGACCCAATCTCTTGCCCTACGCCAGTTATCTTACAGTTTCTGCATGAACTGCTTGATGCTGGTAGGTTACCTTCCACTTTGAAGGTGTATTTAGCAACTGTTTCTGCATGCCATGTAGATTCAGTGTCTCTGGGTGCACAATTTTTGGTACCCGATTTCTTAAAGGTGCTCTGCGATTACGCCCTCCCAGGATGACTGTTCTCCCCTAATGGAGCCTTGATATTGTACTGGAGGCTCTCATGAAGGCCCCGTTTAAGCCCATATACTCCATAAAGTTGAAGTATCTGTCTATGAAGACAGCCTTCCTCGTGGCTATCACCTCCGCTAAGCGGGTCAGTGAGCTACAGGCGCTGTCCGTGCACAGCTCCTGCATTGTATTTGGGAGGATGGCAGCAGGGTGTCTCTGTGCACCAACCCTGCTTTCCTCCCTAGGGTGATCACAGACTTCCACATTAAGTCTGTGGAACTGGAGTCGTTCCATCCACCACAATATTTGCCACAATATTTGGCGAATCACACCCATAAAACATATTTTGCTCCAGAAATGTTGGTGACCTGTTGCACTGGTAGTAGTATATTACTGTATTACATGTACAGCACTAAGATATTCATGCCAAAAAAAAATCCCTTCACTTGCTGCTTGATCATGGCGTCAATGTAGGTCGTTTCCAGTGCTGGTTTGTGAACGATGTAGGTGTCCAGTTCAGCCTTGTCAGTAATGCATTTTAAATTTCACATCTTTAAATTGTGTCAAAAGTTTTCAGCGACTTGTTTTCTTTTGAAAGGATTCTATATTCACTGCCACTACAGGTACTCTTTAAGAGTATAATTATTGTTTTTAAAATGCTACTTAAGTGTGGTCATTTTAAGGTGTTTTCTGACTTGGTAAATAAGTGTGCCATCATTGTTGTTATTTTCTGATCTGAAAATCATTACTTTTATATTGTTCTTTGTCTTGTTGCTTTTTTGTCCCTTTTAATATGCAAGTGTTTATGTTATTAGTAATGTTTAAAAGGTTTTGATTAGAGTGTGTGTGAGCTGTAATACCAGTACAATTTGTTTAAATAACTAAGGGGGCGTGAATTGGAGCTTATCTCAGTTTTACAGTCACTGATTGCTAGCACTAGTCAGATTTTCGAGAAAGGTGACATTGCTGTCTAGTTACACTGTAACGCATTAATTTAATTAGTTAATTTATATATATATATATATATATATATATATATATATATATATATATATATATATATATATTACTATTGTGTTGTTTTCAACTCTTATTCTTATACATCTCACTGTTTCTTTCTAAAACAGCACTTGACAGAGAGCGAAGGTATTTGAACTGCAAATCTCCCTCCCAACCAGAAAAGGCGCTGTGTAGCTGGTTGTATGTGTTCACCTTGACTGGAGGACCTGATGGAAGGTGGAAACTGGAAATCAGCCATTTTGGGGAAAGTGCATAGTATCTGGATCGCAAGTACACTAAACAACTCATTGCAATCCAGATACGGGTCAGGCAGTGATTGGATAAACCATGGCAACAGGTTAATTGTAGGGAGGATGTGGCAGAGCAAAGCTCTGCCCTTTTTAAATTGGCAGGGATGGAGTTAATTTCTCCTACCTGCCTGGGTTTATTATGTTCAGGTGGCTGGGGTTGATTAGTTGATTAGATGATTAGTTTAATTAACGATCAATCAGCGCCCAGTCACCTGACATAAAAGGAGACCTCTACTTCTCATTTGGGAGGAGGGAGCTGAGGAAGCAGGTTGGTGTTTGTGGGTTTTTGTGATTTGTGAATCCAGTGAAGGCATTGCCCAGCCTGGAAACCTTAATTTTGTAAGTTTTGTTTTTTTTGTATTGCTTTATTTGTGTTTAAATCCCTTTATTTTGCCCTTGTGAACTTTATTTTTGTGTTTATTTACAGTAAAATTATTTATTTTTTTTTTAACTGCTTTCTTTCTCTGGGCCTCTATCCACTCACCAGCCTGTCACATTTGGTGTCAGTAATGGGATAGCGCAACCTAGAGGCTCAGAGCAGTATTATTTATTTATTTATTTTAAAAAATTTTGGGGAATTTTTAAAAAAACAATGGGAAAGAAGAGCAGACAGCGGCAAAGGCAGGAAAAGCAGCAACAGCTGAAGAAATGTAAGCTAGTCAGTCGCCTCCCGAGGGTCCGCCGCCGCTGTCGCCTCCTCCGCCACCAAAGGGAGCTGGACTGCCATCGCCGTACTACCTTGGAGATCCGGGGCCCCCTCAACCAAAGAAGGCAGGGGGGCTCCGACATCAACCCCGCGGCCCAACGAAGGTGTTGGTTGGTGGGGTGGTGTCGGGTGGTGGTTGTACACCACCCACCAAAACAGCCCACCCAAGGGACATAATTGGACTCTTGGGGGGGGGGGGGGGGGGGGGGAGTTGGCCGATTGCGGCTGGTGTACGTTGTACATGGGGGGGGGGGGGGGGGGGGGGGGGGATGTATCTTTTTTTAAATTGACAGGGATGGGGTTAATTTCCCCTACCAGCCTGGGTTTATTATGTTCAGGTGGCTGGGGTTGATTAGTTTAATTTACGATCAATCAGCGCCCAGCCACCTGACATAAAAGGAGGCCTCTACTTCTCATTTGGGAGGAGAGAGCTGAGGAAGCAGGTTGGTGTTTGTGGTTTTTGTGATTTGTGAATCCAGTAAAGGCATTGCCCAGCATGGAAACCTTAATTTTGTAAGTTTTGTTTTTTTTGTATTGCTTTATTTGTGTTTAAATCCCTTTATTTTGCCCTTGTGCACTTTATTTTTGTGTTTATTTATAATAATAAAACTAGTTATTTTTTTGAACTGCAGTCTGTCTCTGGGCCTCTATCCACTTGCCAGCCTGTCAGAGGAGTTTGGTGGTAAAAAGGTGATGCAGTTGCGTGAGTACAGCCCCTTATATTGATGTTACTAACATGCCGGAGTGCTGTTTTCATGTTTTGTTTGTTTGTGTTTTAGAGGAGGAGTGAGAGACCCAGGAGCTGCAGCCACAGAGCCAGCACTAAACATTGAGCACTATCCTTCACGACACAAGCACAGCACGTACACGAACACCACTTTCCCCGGATTTAGAAAGCACAGTTTTGTGCATGGAGGATTGTGGTTTTGGAGTGTTTTTTGTTTGGAACTGCAACCTGCCATATTGGCTTCACCTATACCATTGGTGATATAGAGGCGACTGTTTATTATTTGTTTACATTTTAAATATGGAATCTTGCACTGGGAACATTGTCTGGATAATCCTTTTGTACAATACACCACACACAATTTTGTCACAAGGATCTTTGCCTTATTTTACAATGAAGAGTTATAAATATGCCATACGTTTACATGTGCAATTCATATACAACACTCTATATTCCTTATAAAAACAGTATGTACAAATATTGCAGCCCCCAGCTCTTCTGATGAAATGGCCACCAGTACTTTCAAAGTTGAGTAGCTCTGGTCTAATCGATTACCACTCTTGGTGTGATGAAACCTTTAGACCATATTTTGGGAAAGTGTCCAGATTGGAAAACTAAATTGCATATTTCTATCAATGCCTGCTGTATTCTGGGAGTGCTGTATTTCAACATCTCATTTAGGATCCCACAGGATTTCCCTGGCTGTAGTTTATGTAGTTGTTCTTTGATCCCTTGCATTGTTATAGGAGTTACCATGACAGGAGTGCGCCAGTATTGCCAAAGCTTTTAAACACAAATCAACAATAACATACATATATTGAACAATTCAAAAAAAATTAACAAGTTAACATAGCAACAGTTGAACATAACAGTTGAACCACTCCCTCCTTCCTTCTATACAAAATATAAACCATACAATCCCCTTACCTCCACTTATACTAAACAGAACCCCCCTCCCTGTCTACTTTAACAGTAACAATAGTCAATACCAGTGTTGACTGATCCCAGTGCAGGGTTGCTTCACACTGTCTCTCAGGCTGTGACATGCTGTGTATTGGGCGGCTAGCTCTGCTGTCTGCTCCCCCTGTCCTAGCAGGATCATTATTTTATCTGAGTTATGAAGGTATATAAATTCTTTCACCTGACTTGAACATGTCTGCTTATTTCAGTGTATTTGAAGGAGAGCAACAGAACATGAATCTCTGTCTCAATCTCTCCCACTTTAGTTTTCTCTTGCGGTCCACAGAAAATGTATACCGTACTGTTCCAATGGCCAGGCTGTGGTCAGTGAGTCTGTAATTCATTAGCAATTGTCTTTGTTTTGAGTCTCTTACCCTGACCAGGCATTCTGCCAATTAAATTGTTCTGTTTAGGGCCTGATACTATTTAAGTTTGTTTTCTGATTTTGTTTCATTTTTCCAGTTTTCAAGTGTTTTTCAAATTTTGGTCAATTTAACTGATTGTTGTTGCTGTGAGTTTGTTGTTGGCATTATTCTGAGGCTCACTGATGTGGGTTTGTCTCAGGCCTGTGAGCGTCAGTACCAGTTAGCCGAGGGGAACATTCTCTGGGGAGAGCTGGTTGCTCTCTAGTGCTTTCTGGTGGCAGGAGTTTGTGTCTGCCTGGTGCAGATGCACCCAGAATTAGTTTATTTTTTCTATAGGTAGCATTAGGGAGAAGAGGCCCACTCTGGCCCATCACACATTATTTGGGGTGTTCCTGTTAACCTGTAGGATGATTTTACAAAATTCGAGAAATAAATTCCTGTTCTCTGCTGCAGACCCTGCTCTGTGGGTGACAGCAGGACCAGGTCATCTGCAGAGAGCAGGAATTTAATTTCTGTGTTGCATAAAGTGAGACCAGGGACTGCAGACTGTTCCAGCACCGTAGCCAACTCATTGATGTAGATATCGAACAGTGTTGGGCTCAGGCTGCAGCCCTGTCTCACACCACGCCCTTGTGTGAATAATTATGTTCTTTTGTTAGCAATTTTCATACCACACTTGTTTTCTGAGTACATTGACTTTATGATGTCATATACTTTACACTCTACACCACTTTGGAGAAGTTTAAGGAATAGTCTGTCATATCAAATTGAATCAAATGCTTTTGTAAAGTTCATAAAACCTGCAAATGTGTTCATTTGTT
This sequence comes from Polyodon spathula, assembly GCF_017654505.1. Taxonomy (NCBI): domain Eukaryota; kingdom Metazoa; phylum Chordata; class Actinopteri; order Acipenseriformes; family Polyodontidae; genus Polyodon; species Polyodon spathula. The sequence continues at coordinate 30,066,858 of NC_054539.1, forward strand.
TGTTTGGGGGACGGGTTTGTTTATTAGGGTGTTAATATGTTAAGAGGTGCGGTCGTTTGACTTAGAACACTGTGTTCAGTAAGGAAGGCCTGTATTTGGGAGTTAATTATATCACAGAACACCTTCCCCAGATTACTGCTCACACAGATGCCTATGTAGTTACTGGGGTCTACTTTGTCTCTACTTTTATAGATTGGGGTTATGAGTTCCTGGTCAGGAATACACCCAGCATTTAGGGTGGGGTTAAAAAGTTTGAGCAGGGCCTCCAGCAGCTTGGGGCTGCTGTGCTTCGGCATCTTGTTACTAATGCTCTCCTTGATTTGAGTGCCTGGAGTCTGTTTTTCACTTCCTGGGGTATGATTGGAGTGTCAAGGGGGTCTGATTGTCTTTAATTGTTCTTTTCAAATCATAACATAATTATTATTATTTTTACAATTCTATTTATTGAAGTTTTGTTGTTACTGTTCAACAGATCAGTGTACAGCAATAAAGATTAAAGGTGTTTCTAACATCCATGATAAAAATATATAGACACCCTAATTATGTTATAACTGTAGCAACCTTCTTCTCTCCCAGCAAAGAAAGAAAGAAACAAAGAAAGAACCTAATAAACTAACAGAAGTAAAAGAAGATAAATTAGCAGTTAAAAGAAATAAGGGAGGAAGGTCGCCCGCCACCATTCCATAAAGAGAAGGCTGAGAAGGTTTAATTTGCTTTGAATTAGGTGAGAGCAATTCATAATTACTATTAGTAGATAGGGCACATAGTGGATTTGAAATGGTTGCCATGATGTGAAAAATGGTTGCTATGATGTGTAAAATGGTTGTCATGCTGTGTAAAACTTGGATCCCCAAACAGTGCATTTAATTTTTTCTAACTTAATCAAGTACATAATATCCCTGATCCAGTAGATATGCGAGGGTGTCTGTTTCCAGTTTTCATGATTAATTGACCAGCTAACAAGGTGGCAAAGGCTAGGGTGTCATATTTTATTTTAGGCATTGACACATCCAACACCACCTCAAAACGATGATAATAGTCCAACATGTTTTCATAATTGTGCCCATATCCTGAAGAAATGTATCAGAAATGGATAGAGGAAGGGGAGAACACACCAGAGCGGGTAGAGATGAGTTTTCAGGAGGCTGCCTCTATTTGTGACCAAGCCGGACTATTCTGACACGAGTTGGATTGCAACCAATATAATATATTCCACAAGTTGGTTGACCAATAATACAACTGAACATTAGACAAGGACAGACCACCCAATGTTTTTGGCCTTTGGAGGTACACCTAACGATTACATGCAGGTTTCCAAATAAAGGATGTAATAAGCTGAATGTTTAGTATTAAAAACATGCGTTAGGAATAAAAACTGGGATACACTGAAAAGAATTACACATTTGGGAAGGATATTAATTTTGACCGAGTTCATACAACCGATAAGTGAGAGAGGCAATGTGGACCCTGCTAAAGTCATGCTTGGTGCTCTCCAACAACAGGGTCAATTTAGATTTAATTTGATCAGCGTGTGACCGGGTGACAGAGATTCTCAAGTATTTGAAATTTTGCTTTCCAACATTAACCCTTTGCAGTTCATTTATTCAGCGCTTGTCTGGCGCGCCAGGTCCAATTTATTTTCACATGCGCGGTTTATTTTACACGCACTGTATAATTTTTTTTTCCCCAAAGTAAAACAGGTTTAAAAGGCATTGAATTGCAAAAGGACACACAGTATTTTATCTTCAGCCAAGCCCCATCCTTTGTTCGCTGTATTTTTCAAATACCTCTTTATAGACATGCATACTGATAAATCCTCTCCTGATAACTCCTTTTAACACCAAACTCCTCAGTAATCCGATCCAAGTCATTATTTTATTACTATAACATTGCAAAAAGGACCGACATAGTACCGCAAAGGGTTAAAATGTTGGAAAGTTCTAAGTTTTCCAAAAAATAATCCATTAACACTTTGCGGTCCTATGTCGGACCAGGTTCAGAAGTAAAACATTTTCTTTCCAGTATGATCATCATCAAAAAGCCGAGAAACACAGGTCCCTAGTTGTTTTTTTTTTTCTGGAAAAAAGCTGAGAAAAGACGTCAATGGCCGAGAGAGGCCAAATGGCAAAGAGAAACCAGAAAAAATGGAGCAGGATCTGAGCAATACACATCGTCCTTTCACCACAGACATAACACAGATATAAACAAACAAGATAGCTGCTTCTGCATCCAACGCTCAAGGAAATTCACAGACATTTGCCAAGCTGTTATAGTAATACAATAATGACTTGGATAGCATTATTGAGGAGTTTGGTGATAAATCAAGTAATCAGGAGATGATTTATCAATATGCACGACTATGAAGACATATGTGATAAATACAGTAAACAAGCAGTGGGACAGGGCTGGAGATGCAATATGGAGCATCAAGTTGATTTGCAGTGCTAATTAAACCTGTTTTATTGTAAATAAAATTACTTTTAAACAGTGTGTGACAGGCTGACGTGTGGATAGAGGCCCAGAGACAGACTGCAGTTCAAAAATAATACTTTTATTAACAAATAAACACAAAATAAAAACTCCAAAACAAAGGTATTTAAACACAAATAACAAAACACAAAGCAAAACTTACAAATAAAGGTTTTCAGGCTGGGCGATGCCTTCACTGGACCAGAAAATACAAAAAAACAAAATAGCAAACCAAAAAACAGCAAGCACAAACATCTGCTTGCTTGCTTGCTCAGCTCCCTTCTCTCTCTAATGGGAAGCTGATGCCTCCTTTTATGTCAGGTGGCTGGGTGCTGACTGATCGTTAATTATTCCAATCAATCCCCAGCCACCTGAGCACAACAAACCCAGGCAGGTAGGGGAATTTAACCCCATCTTTGCCAACCTATACAGGGCAGAGCTCTTCTGTGCCACACAGCGCATACAACAACTTATGTGAAAATAAATTAGACCTGATGCGCCTGCTAGGTGCTGAATAAATGGACCACAAAGGGTTAAGAATGGATCTGCAGGAGGTTCAGATTTATAAAGGGTTGAATAAAACATTTTAAAACAGTTATTTTTGTGTTGATCAACAACTTTCAACCCTGAGCCAGTTTGGATTTGTAAGATAGACTGAGAAGCTACAGATTGCTGAAGCTGGTGTGCAAGAATTTTGCTGGCTTTGTAATCCATATTCATCTACATAACTATGTGATCTGTGTAGCAGTTGTTCAGCTTGTTTTGTATACAGCAATTCAAATTCAGCCTGTAAGACCAATCGCTCTTTATAGAGATTGGAAGTAGAAGAGTTAGCATGACACTGATCCAATTTTGAAATAAGACCAGACAACTCCGAAAGCCTATGTATGCGTGGTTTCTTAGTCTGGGCAGTATATGAAATTATTTGTCCCCGTAGAAAGGCCTTTAAGGTCTCCCATTATATAGAACAGGAGGTTTCAATAGTCATATTGGTGTCTAGAAAAAAATATATTTGGCTAGAGATAAACGGAACAAAATTTTGAAGAGAAGCGCCTAGAATCAGTCAATGAGAGTTGAGGTTTGGTGGGATGACAAAAAGTTAGAAATAAACTGAGTCTCATCCCAGTCAGGGGTATAAACATTGACCAATTTGGTCTGCAATTACTTGGACAGCAATGAAGGGTGTGTTCTTGTGCATTAATACAACTGCACCTCTAGCCTTGCTGTGAAAGTTTGAATGAAAATGCTGGCCAACACAGTCTCTACGAATTCTAAAATGATCTCTGGTGCTTTAATGGGTTTCCTGAAGAAATGCAATGTTAACTTTAAGCTGCTGCATCCCAGCTCAAAAAGTTAACAGAATGTCAATGTCCTGTCAATGTCCTGTTGTAAGTGACTGCATATAATGCACAGTTCACAACCTACCTCTGTAAAACGCATTGTGATGGTGGTCCACTATGAAAGGTGCTATATAAAAATAAAAAGATATTTATTTATTATTATTATTATTATTATTATTATTATTATATTATAATAATAATAATATAATAATATAATAATAATAATAATAATAATAATAATAATAATTAAATCCTTTTGTTTTTTTTTGTTTTTTTTGTTTTTTTTATGGGGACCCCCCACAACCTTGCTTGCAGAATAGCTATGCAATGCCTCCCATCCTAGACTGCATGGCAGCATGTGACTGAAAATATTGTAGTAAAGAGAAAAAAGAAAAACGTGATGAAGAAAAAGAAAAAATATTAAACACACCTCCTCCCACCCCCCAAATGAGGTGTAAGCTTACACAAACACACAATCTGTGCACATAGTGCATTCTTTGAGATTCAGATCTAGAGAAATTGTGTGGCACCGCTTAAATGTATAATAATAATAAGTATAATAATTAATAATAATAGTACTGTATAATAATAATATATATTATCTATGTAATACTCGAGCAAAACCGTTGTATACTTGGATAGATATTAAATATCATAGTCGGATATATATTTACGTATTGCGATGACTGGCAACAACATGAACGCCTTGGAGGGGAATAATTATATTATTATATATTATTACTTATATTTTATTATTGTTGTTGTGTTGTATTATATAAGTGAATAATTTATTATTGGGTGTTGTAATTTGGAAAATAACGTTTGGGACGTCGTGTCAGTGACACCCTCTGTGGGAGAGGTAGCAACTCCATGTGTTGGACAAATCCTTGTTTGCCCTTGTAGAACAAAGGAGTTTAGTTTTCTCTCAAATCAGTGCACAAAACCGTTTTGCTAAGAAAACGGTACGTGTCTATATATATATATAAAAAAAATAATCCCATGTTTGTTTACAGCCAGGAGCTGTCACGTAAAATACAGGCACAGTTTTACTGAATTACAGCCAAACCACACCACCCCCCTCATGCCATTGAAATACAGTGCCTATAGAAAGTCTACACCCCCTTGAACTTTTTTCACATTTTGTTGTGTCAGTGTCTCAGAGTTTCATGCATTTAAATTATGATTTTTTTCCCATTTATTTACACACCCTACTCTATACTGTTAAGAGGAAAAAAAAAAAAGATTTTATTGAGAAAAAAAAAAAATATATATATATATATATATATATATATATATATATATATATATATATATATATATATATATATATATAAAAAAAAATACAAAACTGAAAGATCATAATTAGATAAGTCTCCACCCCCCTGATTTAATACTTGTTGGAAACACCTTTGGCAGCAATTAGAGCTGTGACTCTGTTGGGATAGGTCTCTACCAACTTTGCACTCCTAGATTTGGCAATATTTGACCATTCTTCTTTACAAAACTGTTCAAGCTCTATCAAGGTCCTTGGGGTCATGCCACAAATCTTCGATTGGATTTAGGTCGGGGCTCTGACTGGGCCACTCAAGGACATTTACCTTTTTGTTCCTTCTCCACTCCAATGTAGCTTTGGCTGTGTTCTTTGGGTCATTGTCATGGAGAAAGGTGAACTTCTGTCACAGTTTCAGCTTTCTTCCAGAGGGCAGCAGGTTTTTCTCAAGGACTTCTCTGTACTTTGTTCCATTCATTGTCCCTTCTATCCTGACAAGTGTTCCAGTCCCTGTCGATAAGAAACATCCCCATAACATGATGCTGCCACCACCATGCTTCACAGTAGGGATGATGTTCTTTGGGTGATGTGCTGTGTTGGGTTTGCGCCAAACATAATGCTTTGCATTTAGGCCAAAAAGTTCAATTTTAGTTTCGTCAGACCACAACATTTTTTGCCACATGGCTACCGAATCTCCTGAATGTTTTTTTGCATACTTCAAACAGAATTCAAGGTGGACTTTTTTGAGTAATAGTTTCCTTCTTGCTACCCTACCATACAGACCAGATTTGTGGAATGCTTGGGATTTTGTTGTCACATGCACACTTTGACCAGTCTAGGCCATAAAAGCATGTAACTAGCAAAGTTGCCATTGGCCTCTTGGTTGCCTCTCTGATCAGTCTCCTTCTTGCTCGGTCATCCAGTTTGGAAGGCCGGCCTAATCTAGGCAGTGTCTTGGTGGTGCCATACATCTTCCACTTCATAATAATCATCTTGACCGTGCTCCAAGGATATTCAAGGCCTTTGATATTTTTTATACCCATCCCCTGATCTGTGCCTTTCAACAAGTTTGTCCCGGAGTTCTTTTGAAAGTGCCTTGGTGCTCATAGTTGAGTCTTTGCTTTGAAATGCACTACCCAGCAGAGGGAACCTACAGGAACTGCTGAATTTATCCTGAAATCACTACAATTTAACACAAGTGGAGGCCAATTCACTTGGTGTATGATTTTGAAGGCAATTGGATACACCTGAGCTAATTTAGGATTGCTATTACAAGGGGGTGAACCCTGTCATTTGTGGGAAGAAAAATAATTAAAATAATTAAAACAAAATTAAATTAAGACAAAACCAGAAATATTTATTGTGTATACATCTGCAGTGTAATATAGTCACAAATTTAATATAATTCATTGTTCGCTTATTAAAAATAAATTGCACATGTTCATTTATTGTGAATTTATACATTGACAGTGCCATCTCACTAGAAATTAGAGCACACACTGTGATGACGGGTGGAGTTTCAAATGACACCAAGGAAATAAGGAGAGCAGCTGTGATGAAGACTGAAGCTGGGTCTTGAAGTGAGTTTGTAAACTCTTTAAATGCGAGGCACACATATTCTAATACGTTTTCATTCTTTTGAATCTCAAAATTAGATTTTGTTAGTTGTCGGACACCCTTGCATCCAAGTTGTGCCAGATTAAGTTGACGATCGAACCAGACTTTACATACCAATCCAACCGTAGTGTCAGGGGACAGTGCCTCTGTTTCCCACAGACATTTCAAATCCAGGCCGGTAATTCAGGGAGTGATGTTTGGTCTTGTCTTTACTTGCTTTTCTAAGAGTTTTCCTGACTGACAGGAATACATTATTGCTGGTTCCCGTTCAATTCGAAAATAACCATCAAGTATGGAATATTGCTCCCGGGCAGTAGGATTTAGCTGAGCTTATGTCAAATCTGCCGATAGGCTGGTGCTCGCACTGATGTCTAAGCCCGCCCCCTTGTCGGCTTAGAATACCAAGTGTATGCAGCATCACGTTCTCTGTGCCCGTCTTTTTATATACTTATATTATTATTAATATTGTATATTTTGGTTGTTGTTGTGTTTTCTGGTCTGTTCTCTCCTTAGCTAGTAGAATAGATCCAGTGATTCTGGTCACCAGTCGGTGGCCTCAGAGAATATGGTTTTCGAACCTGGTGCAGCTCTCTCACGGTCGCCTGAGGGAAGTCCCTCTGCAAGCAGACCTCTTATCCCAAGCCCAGGGAGGGCTGTGGCATCGGAGGCCCTAGTTGATGCAGCTATGGGTTTGGCCCATGGCCCTGTTATTTTGACCATTCAGAGTGCGAGAGGTCTACTAGGTCCCAATATATGTACAAGTGGTAATTGTTTCAAGATTGGTGTCTGGCTGGGGGCTATGACACAATATCATGCCCTATGGCAGTAATACTATAGTTTCTTCAGAAGCTTTTATGAAGGGAAATCTCCCTCTACACAGAAGGTGTATTTAGCCGCCATATCAGCTTGCATTGTACGTATTGACGGTTTGTCACCAAAATGCCATTTTTTGGCATCTTGGTTCCTGAGGGGCGCAAGGCGCTTGCGACCTCCAAGGAGGACCAGCTTACTGTCGTGGAGCCTTGATGTGGTGCTAGAAGCCTTTACCAAGGTCCCATTTGAGCCTCTCCACAGTGTGGATCTGAAGCTCCTGTCTTTTAAAACCAAGTTTTTGCTAGCTGTGGTTTCAGCTAAACGGGTGAGTGAGTTACACCAAGATCAGTGCATCAGTGCATCCATCTTGTACTCGTTTCACAGGAGATGGGTCTAGAGTCTCCATGCCTTCTAATCCGGCTTTCTTGCCGAAGGTTATATCCCCGGCCCATGTGAACCAGTCGGTGGAGTTGATGGCGTTCCATCCTCCCCCTTTCTCTTCCCTAGAGGAGGAACGGTTACACGTGCTCTGCCCAGTGCGGACATTATGGTGCATATTGACCGTACACGAGGCGTGAGGCAAACACAGAAGTTGTTCGTGTGTCATGGTTCTAAGACCTTGGGTCAGGCGTTATCAAAACAACGTCTTTCCCATTGGATAGTGGATGCTATTACGTTAGCATATGAATCTGCAGACCTTCTGCCGCCATGGCAGTTGAAGGTGCATTCACCTAGGGGGGTTGCGACTTCCTTGGCCCTCTTCAGAGGGGTACCCGTCTCGGAGATTTGCGGAGCAGCCAGTTGGGCTACACCGCATACATTTATGAGTTCTACAGGTTAAATGTGCTGGGTTCCTCTGCTCCATCATTTGGAGCATCTGTGTTAGATTCTATCATGCCGCATGACAAGGACATGTAGAGCGATCAGTATTTTATGGTGGTGACAATTCTACCTTCGGACAGATGTCATTTTGAGCATAGACGCTGAGGCACTGCTCCGCACATATGTAGGTGGATGCCTATGGTTGCGTAATTACCTAAGGCTGTTCTGCTGCTGCGCTTTCTCTCTCACAACAGTTTGGGAACACTGTTCCCATACTTGTTGGTTATTTTCGAATTGAAAGGGAAAGATAGGTTGCGGATGCAACCCCGGTTCCCTGAAAGAGAAAATAACCATCAAGTAGCGATGTTGCTTCGGGAGCCTTTGTGGCTTGAAGCAAAGGAGAACGTGATGCTGCTTACACTGGGTATTCTAAGCCGACAAGGGGGTGGGGTTAAACGTTAGTGCATGCACCAGCCTATCGGCAGCTTTGACATAAGCTCAGTTAAATCCTACCGCCTGGGGGCGATATCCCATACTTGATGGTTATTTTCTCTTTCAGGAAACTGTCAGCAGAGATGTTAAAACTTCTACTGTTAAAATATGTATTTAGTCCAGCTCAGCGTTATAAAACTGGAGACTAAATATTGGTCCTCAGTTGAATTTGTTGCACTGGTATAAAATTCTGCTAATGTCATTGCAATTTTTTGGACTTATTTAAATAAAAAGAATGTCCATATTTTTTTCTTTAAGTACATTTAACACATGCTGTAGTTTTTTTTAGTGTTTTTTTTTTTTTTTTTTTTTGTCTTTGTTTTCTTCTGTTTCATTTAGCTGTGGCAGTTTGTCATGGAATTTAAAATGTAGTGGTGTGTAGTAATTTATTAAGTGTGAAGCAGCTCATTAGTATGCAAGCCATGCTATACACTATTTGGGTTGTAACAACTACAGGTTGTTATTTTCCCAAGCCGTGTTTTATATATACTGTGTTACTTCAATTTGGTGCCGCCCTCATATTAAAGACACCCTCGTATTGACGCCACAGTCATATATCAGCTTTATAATAGAGGCCGCCCTCAAATCAACACCTCTCTATATATACATGTGGCAAAGTGGTTGGTAAGGGGAACAGGTGTAGCGGTGATGTGATGCAGGAGTGACAGGCAGACAACAGTTTCCGGTGAAAAAGGTGCTTTTATTAATAATCCAGGTCTGGTGACCGTTAAATAATAAATCCCCGGCTATACACAACAATGTGTAAAGCGCAGGGATAGCAATAATACGGCACAGTCCCGAACAAAACAAACACACGGTACCAGTCCTGGGTGAGTGCAATTGTGCTGGTGGTCAGCGCAAACACAGGTATTTCGTGACGGTGCAGTAATGATCCGGATCGTGCTGACCCTCGGCGACAGCTCCGGATTTGTGCTTCAACTGTCTGGTGGTGCAAAAAAACACGGACAATTACAAAACAGGCAAAACCCAAAACACAATACACAATACGCTCTTCTCTTTCTGCACGAGAGCTCCTCTCTCAGTCCTTCTCTCTGTTGAGCTTTTACCCAAACGAAAGAAAGGATCAGCGTTACCCTGGCCCCTATATGTAATCCCGCATGATATCTAGGTAAACGGTTGCAGCTGCCTTATTACTTGCAGCTGCCTCTCGTTTACCTTTCAAATCAATACGGTCTTACAACAGAGTCGCGCTTCTTTCCAGGCTGACCCACTTCCCTGACCTGGAAACGAACTGTCAGGCCAGCCCTTCCAGATACTTCTCCTCTCGTTCTTTAGCGCCCTCACAGGTCGGGAGGAAAATTCATCACCAGAACTCATCTTTCCGTCACAATACATTACTGAGTATAAATGATTATTTAATAATAAACATTTCGGTTTATTATGTCCATGACGGTTTTGTACTCAGGGCTTTTCTACTTCGAAACCGCAAGCACCAGACCAGGCTTGAAAAAAATAAATAAATAGGCGATTCAAAGAGGAAATATGGATTATGAATCAATCATTCTAATATAGTAATAAACACAATAGCAATACACTCTATTGGTAAATGTGTAAATATTTCATAGAATGTAAAATGTTTTCACCTATACCATCAGGAATTATTATGTAATTATTATTATTAATATGAATACATTTTGAGGGCACACCTATCGAAAATGTGTATTCTATCAACCCTACTATAAAAGTTTATAAAATGCAAATATAGCCCCAAAATTCTGTGGAGTGAGTATTCAGATAAGAAGTAGTTCAACTCTCACACGCACACTGTTTTTCTTAAACATTGCACTACTGCTTATCAGACTCCCTTCCTGCCCTATAGGGTACACTTAAATAACTGTTAAAAGCATCAAGCAGGAAGGGAGGGGTTTTTTTGTTTTGTTTTAAATGAAAGCGGTCTGGATTTAATAATACTTAATTGACTAAACCATTGATTTAAATGCAGTTGGTTCCCGCAGGAGGCTGTGTGGTCTAGTTCAAATCCCAGCTCAGCCACTGACTCATTGTGTTACAGCCGCTGTTTTCTGTGCATGCTGCACTTAACCTCAATCTTTCAAGTGAGATGTTGTTGTAAGTGACTCTGCAACTGATGCATAGTTCACACACCCTAGTCTTATATCGTGTAAAGCGCTTTGTGATGGTGGTCCACTATGAAAGGCGCTATATAAAAATAAAGATTATTATTATCCTTTAAATATTATTTTAACAACAATGTTTCAACTATGTTATAAATATAAATATAGCTGAAAGTACAAAAGAAAATCAAGGCTATTAATGCTTGAGCATTACAATTACCAATTTAGGTGCTACTAAAATAAGTTTATGTAGAAAGGATCTCTGGACCCCTGGGATGAAAAAAAACTGATAAGAAAGACCAACTTCAAACTCACTTGGCAGATCGAGAAACTTGACAAATAAGGACACCTCAGAGCTTAGACATCTGACATGACATAATTTATTTCTTAACAGAATGGCATTCCAGATATCAGCGTAAAAGAGCCTGTGATTATGTTATTTCAGATAAATGGAGGTTATAGGCCTAACTTTCAAAACGGTTTGTTCTTTTTCAACAGATAGTGTTGTTATTCCTTTATTAATGTTCTATATACTTCCATGACAACATCCACATAGACTTTATGCACTTCACTACATAATGCATTCAGTTTTATTACACACACACAAAAAAAAATAAAAATGTATATACTGCCCCTCGATTGAGGAGATTGTCATGTGTGAGTTGAACTGAAGTGGTCCAAAAATCAACTGAATATTTAGTCATATGGCAGTTTGGTCAATCTGAAAAAGTACAAAGGAGACCAGCAACTATACTAAAAACAACTTGTGTCACACTACAATTCCTAGGAAGGGCCAAAGATGATGAGTTGAAATAGTAAAATTGAGTGAATCTGGTTGTGCTGTAACATTTTAAACATATAAGGCAATATTCATGGCAGTAGCTTGTTTTAGCACTATGATGTCAGGAGGTCAGTGTTGAAGTGCAGTAAGTGAGATGGTGCAATACTAACCTTATCAAAAGTCCTTTCTGGTTGGGAGGCAGACTTACAGCTCAGATTCCTTCCCCCTCCACCACAGCAAGACGGTACAAAAAAACAGTATTTTACTATCATGTGTCATGATAGCGTCACAAAACAGTTAAAGCGCTGTTGCGCACAATTATGAACCCAAATAAATTAACTAAACAGCAAATTAACAAAGTAAGGGACCATAATAAACAGTTTAAACAAAACACTACATATACATTAAATAACCACACTATCATTTCATGCTACAAAGCCACCTTCACTAAAACTGCTCCAACTAAACAAAGGATTTGGCTCCCTTTTCTACCATGTGTATGGGACCTGATTGATGATGAATTATTCAATCAAGACCCAGCTACATTCCACATATGTATTCAGCAGGGATGGCATTAACTCCATCTCTGTAAAATTTTAAATTCAAAATAATGAATACATTCAAAATAATGAAAACAAACAGTACATTGTTTACATGTGCAGGGCCACACAGCACTATACAAATTTTGAATCAGCTCAACTCACTGCAGTGAGTGTGTGGCAGGAAATGGAGTTGCAGTGACCAGAAGGAAGCACACACAGTTCAGGTAGCTACAGTTTCAACAAGATGCGTCGTGCTCCGTTTTTATTTTTAAATACAAAAATAAGTAAAATGTTTAAATAGAAAACACTCTTTGTTCACAGAGCACAGAAAATAAATAATTAAACAAAATAATCACAAACACTAAATGATCAGGCCTTCACTGATCTACTTTGTTTTATTTTAACTTAATCTCTCCTCTTGCTCTCTTGCTCTCCTCTGTACACCCACCCAGAGCAGGGAGAGCTGCAGGCTTAAATACAGTGGCCGAGGGGTTTAACTAGTTCGTAATTATTCTATTATTCCCTCGGCCACAATCTGCATGAGTTTATTAATATGTGTGACTGCAAGCTAGTTTACCAATGCACTAGCTGACAGCCACACATTAGCATGAGGTTTTTAACTAAAATACAGAACAAAACAAAACGCACAACCACACCATTATATATACAAATAAAAACAATAAACAAAACACAAGGTTTGATGTTATCTATAAATACACAAAATAAACACAATAAACAAATACAATAAGTAAGCAAATACAAAATAACACGGGCGGAGGGGAAAACCCTGTTCTAAAAATAAACAACTAAAAGTACAGGGCTGCTCGTATGTTACAGTATGTAACACAGATTTTTCTTCCAGGTTCATTATCACTGCTTTAGACAAGTTTTTAACCTAAAAAAAACAAAAGTTATCATTTTAGACAATTACATTATTTGGTTTAGGGAGTTAAAGATAAACATTTATTGCAATATTATGGATTGTATACTGATACTATATTTTAATCTTTAGGTGAGGTTCGGGGGATGGGAACTGGTGTGCTTCTAATTTTCTGCTCCTGTATATCATCATCTACTGCCTATTTAACACTAGAACTACCAGAGCTGTCTTTTTGGCGCATTATGTTTTTTTAAATGCTTTTTTCTCCACTGATTTGGCAGCTAGGCAGCTGTGCTTTTTTGACATTTCTTAAGTATATATTAAACATTTCAAACTATCAGCAGACCCAGGGTTGCAGAAACTTATGGAGATATAATATGTTATACCTAGAACTACCGCAGCTGTCATTTTGACTGTCATAGTAAAAACAGTGGGTTTGGCTTAGTGCTGCTGAACTTGAGAGCTTCGTGCTTATTTTGAATAGCTACCGATAGACATTTTAGATAGACATTTTCAGACATGATTTATCTATTAAAAGCTGTAAAATACTGTTAAAATGAATAGACCAATACAATGCAGGACTGCAGAACAAGTCTTAGGCGTGATTATATTGAAAAAAAAAAGAATAATAGTGTACCAAACCAGCTATTGCAAGACTGAAGACCAAAATTACCGTTGAAGAGCAAACAGTCAAACTCAGGCAAAAATAAAAGGGTAAAACAGAAAACACTTGTATAAAACAATCAAACAAACACAATCTCGGGCACTATTCTCTATTGATTCACACTGTGTTGTAAGCTTCTGCTGCATGTTAAAGGTCATCTCTGAGCTGATAAAACCACTCTGTTTTATAGCCCAACATTTGCAATATTAAGTCCCCTTCTAACACCACCCCCAGGTCTTGTGTCAGTGCTCATGTTGTAACAGGTTTCCCTGACGTGTAACAAGCAGGCTGCAAAAACTGTGTCACAGACAATATCCTGAAGGAAAACAAGTAATAACATCAAAACATCTGATTTACAAATAAATTATGGGAAAATACAAGTGAGGAAATTGGAATTAAAGGTAAGCACTATGTTTGGTATGTTAAAATAAATATGCATTTTATAATAAATTTAAATATGCATTATATAATTATTAAAATAAATACATTTTACACAGAACAGTTTCATGGCGTGCAACGCTGCAGTAGTTTTATACGTATTTTAATATAATGTAAAAAAGACCACTGCGGCAGTTCTAGGTATGTATGTAGTTCTAGTGTTAAACTCTAATCACCGCTATCTACCTTGTCAAGTGTTTGGCTTTTCTGCATATGCCACAACCCATTCTTTGCTGAAATTAAAATCTTAATTTTCCGCATGAACCATCTCCGACCACTCTGATTCAGACCAGGAAACCTCACTGCTGGATTCTCCTCAAAACGCTCTCATTCAATTTCACAGATGGAAACCCGGTACCTGCTACTTCGTATGCTGATCACTACCCAGCAACCAGATCTTCTGCCCCGGCACTACGGTGATCAAAGCGCCCCCGCCAGCAGGTTCAGCTTCCTGAACAGCTGTTTTATAAGGATTGGCTGCTTGCCAAACTCTTAAATACCTTGAATTACAAGAATATCAACATCCTAGCCAGAAGCGATCCCAAGGCGCTGTTTAATATTTACTATGCCTTCATATCAGCTACACTCATGTTCCCTCCTTCTTGCAGGCTTGCTTCGGTAAACCCGCCAGCCCGCAGTCTCAGGACAGGCCACCGCCAGCCCCTCCTCTCCAGTCATGGTCAATGCCTCCTCTTCAGCAATGTAACCGAAACAGATCGTGTCCTCCAGCTCCATAACAGCATTTTTGAGGATATAAAATCTCTCATCCATTGTTGCTTCAGTTACGGCAATAAATACACGTCTCAATGATGTGGACAAATGGGTTGCTGCCAACTCTACAACAATCACCATGCCTCCACAGGCCCAGCATTCGTCTTCACCTCGGCCGCTGTCTCTTCTGGTCCAGCACTTCCGGTCCCTGCAGCTGATGTCCCCACCTACAACCTGGCAACAGTCACACTCAACAGTCACGCTCCTCATCTCAGGCGTCAGATCATTGAAGGCAAGGACATAAATCTATAGGGGGTCTTTAGGGGGGTAAGGGCAAACACATGCACAGTCTGCACTTCTACAGCACATTCTACTTCCTTGTGCCCTAAGACTGCATTACCATCAACCTCCCACAGAGTGTCCCCTTTCACTCCGCCCCCCACTTCAGGGACAGGATAGCAGCTCCATTTGCAGCTCCCCATGCAGGCCACACATCAGCTCCACCTTCTTCCAGTAACACAGATAAATATGGTCATAAGATAACATCACAAAGCTCAGAAGAGAAGACCACTAGTCCAGTACACACTCTGGAGTTCGTAGGCATCACCCTGAACACAATTAATTTTGATGCCTGCCTCCCTCCCACTAAAATGGACCGCATTCGACACCTCATCAATCGATTTCAAATCGCAACCTCTATCAGAAAACGAGATCTGCTATCCTTGCTGGTCCACTTCAGTTACACAATTCGTATCCTCCCCCAGAGTAAAACCTTCATTTCACATCTCCTCACTCTTTCTTTTACAGCATATACATTTTATTCACTTTACTAAAAATCCTTCAAAATGGCTGCTTCAATCCTTTCAGCATCCTATGCTTGGAGACAATATGTTCAACTGCTTTCTTTGTTTTCCTCAGATGCACAGAGTTCACAGTTCCATCAATTGTCAGTTTTCCCTGCATCTGTTTCTGCAACCTCACACTGGTTCCCGGACCCCACTTTATCCTCCTACTACGCACTTCCAAGACAAGCCCAGTTCATTCAGCTGTCAAAGATTATCTTTCCTCTCTGCCCTTATAGCTCCATGTCTAGATATCTTGCATGTAGGAAACCCCTCCTCCTATCAGACCTGCTGTTCGTGTATTCTTCCCATTCAGTCATATTAAGACATTGGTTCTCTTCCCATCTGGCCTCTCTACTCTCCAATGCGGGTCTCCCGCTTCTGGTTCTACACCCTCCCTCCTTCAGGACTGGGGCAGCAACATTGGCAGCCAAGGTGAGAATCAACCAGCATCTCATTAAGAATCTGGGGCACTGGTCTTCTTCAGCAGTTGACTTGTACATTCGCTCTTCCATTTCTGACATTTCCACAGCTCAACAAAGCATTGCAATCTCTTCGCTGGGACCATATATTTGTACACAGACATACTATAATCGAAATGATATGAATAAATAAACATTTGAACAACATGGGTTTCATTTACTATTGTTTACAAAGTCTAAGTGCTGGCACAAATCACACAGATACTACGCTTTTCAAACTATGCAGTGCACTTACACAATTGTCCGCCTTTGCTACTTCAGAATCTTGTTTGGTAAAATTTGCAGTAATTCCAAAAAGTAAATTCTGCTTCTTCAGCAATCTATTGGGCTATCAGAGGCTTGTTGAAACAATAGAAAAGTCAACATACAGCTCACTTGAGGAATGTAGACTGATATACAGTGGCTTCCGAAAGTATTGACCCCCCTTGGCATTTTTCCTATTTTGTTGCCTTACAACCTGGAATTAAAATTTATTTTTATTTGGATTTCATGTAATGGACAAACACAAACTAGCCCAAATTGGTGAAGTGTAATGAAAAAAATAACTTTTTTCAAAAAATTCAAAAAATATATAACGGAAAAGTGGTGCATGCATATGTATTCACCCCCTTTGCTATTAAGCCTCTATATAAGATCTGGTGCAACCAATTACCTTCAGAAGTCACATAATTAGTTAAATAAAGTCCACCTGTGTGCAATCTAAGTGTCACATGATTTCAGTATATATACACCTGTTCTGAAAGGCCCCAGAGTCTGCAACACCACTAAGCAAGGTGCACCACCAAGCAAGCGGCACTATGAAGAGCAAAGAGCTCTCCAAACAGGTCAGGGACAAAGTTGTGGAGAAGTAAAGATCAGGGTTGGGTTATAAAAAAATATCCGAAAATTTGAACATCCCACGGAGCACCATTAAAGCCATTATTAAAAAATGGAAAGAATATGGCACCACAACCAACCTGGCAAGAGAGGGCTGCCCACCAAAACTCACGGATCAGGCAAGGAGGGCATTAATCAGAGAGGCAACAAAGAGACCAAAGATAACCCTGAAGGAGCTGCAAAGCTCCACAGAGGAGATTGGAGTATCTGTCCATAGGACCACTTTAAGCCGTACACTCCACAGAGCTGGGCTTTACAGAAGAGTGGCCAGAAAAAAGCCATTGCTTAAAGAAAAAAATAAGCAAACACGTTTGGTGTTCGCAAAAAGGCATGTGGGAGACTCCCCAAACATATGGAAGAAGGTACTCTGGTCAGATGAGACTAAAATTGAGCTTTTTTGCCATCAAGGAAAACGCTATGTCTGGCGCAAACCCAACACCTCTCATCACCCCGAGAACACCATCCCCACAGTGAAGCATGGTGGTGGCAGCATCATGCTGTGGGGATGTTTTTCATCGGCAGGGACTGGGAAACTGGTCAGAATTGAAGGAATGATGGATGGTGCTAAATACAGGGAAATTCTTGAGGGAAACCTGTTTCAGTCTTCCGGAGATTTGAGACTGGGACAGAGGTTCACCTTCCAGCAGAACAATGACCCTAAGCATACTGCTAAAGCAACACTCGAGTGGTTTAAGGGGAAACATTTAAATGTCTTGGAATGAATGGCCTAGTCAAAGCCCAGACCTCAATCCAGTTGAAAATCTGTGGTATGACTTAAAAATTGCTGTACACCAGCGGAACCCATCCAACTTGAAGGAGCTGGAGCAGTTTTGCCTTGAAGAATGGGCAAAAATCCCAGTGGCTAGATGTGCCAAGCTTATAGATATATACCCCAAGAGACTTGCAGTTGTAATTGCTGCAAAAGGTGGCTCTACAAAGTATTGACTTTGGGGGGGTGAATACTTATGCACGCTCAAGTTTTCTGGTTTTTTTGTCTTACTTCTTGTTTGTTTCACAATAAAAAATATTTTGCATCTTCAAAGTGATAGGCATGTTGTGTAAATCAAATGATACAAACCCCCAAAAAATCAATTTTAATTCCAGGTTGTAAGGCAACAAAATAGGAAAAATGCCAAGGGGGGTCAATACTTTCGCAAGCCACTGTAATCAAACTTCAATACATGGCGGCAAGTCCTAACTGCTAAACACAAATAATACCGTAACATTTAATTGTTATAATATTTTATATGTAGCGGTCAATTTGAGTGCTGCTGGTAGGAATAGGCATGACAGTATTTTATCTTTCAAATTTTTGCAGCTATGAGATTCTTTCTTTGTCAAGGTAATTACTACATATATTTAAGAAAAGTCAGGAAAGCACAGTTCCTTATCTGAAACACATGCACAGCAATTTAAATTTAAATTCCAAAATGACTGCCAAGGTCGTTTTAGTGTTAATCAGATTGTAAAGGTCTCAGTGGTGAGTCCTGTAGTGGGCACCAGTGACAAATCTTACAGCAGAATTGTAGCATCAGCTACATTAATGCAGCATAAGTAATTTGCTGTCTGCTGCTCTTAATTTAGTATCAGAATACCTGGCCAAGTTAAAGTATTTCACTATTCAATTGCTAAGTAAGCAATTTTGTCCTAGTTGATAATGTGGGCTTTTTAGATTCAAAAGTTAAAATAGGTGAAGCTGTATCCATTTAGTGTCAATATGTCGTTCTATTTGTTAATGGGTCATCTCTGCACTGGTCTCTTTCTCTGTTTAATCGAGTGAACCTTCCTTCCTCTTTGAAATCCTGATTAGTTCTAGGTGTTGTCTAATTGATTTTGCAAAGTGCTTATTGGGCTTAAGGGTTATCATTACTGCTGTAAGTACCTTAATTGATCTTTAAATATGACAATTACTTCCTTTGAAGGGGTGGGTGGTTTTTGAAGCAGAGTATTTGGAGGAGAGTAGTGTGTTTTGAAACAGAGAAATCTTATTCGTTCGGGTTGTTATAAACAGAACTGTTATTCTAATCTACAATTTTTCCAGACTGAAGGTACCCAGTTATCTAAAAAACTGATTAAATTAAAATATTAATGAGAGCAGCGGCAGTGTCTAATCCAATTATTTTCCCAAAATCTACTTTTTTGTCTTCATTTCCTGACTGAACCGAGGAAGAGCTGAGAGGAGAACCCCTACTGGGGACGGATATTGCTATTTTTGTTGCTGGATTGACTGTGCTGTTTCTGACTGTTTGGGATTATTACCAATATTCATTTAATTGGTTGCTTATTTATTCATTTATTATATTGTATCTGGGTTAAACGAGCACCTCGTACAGAAGCCTCATTTTAATTTTGCGTATTTTTTGGTGTTTGATTTGTTTTGGTGTCGATTTGCCTGGTACCAAAACGGACTTCATCCGACACAACAGTTTGGACACTTGAAATTTGTTTTGTTTTCTAGTTTTCTGATTTAAGGAGGATGTTCGCCATCCTAATGGATTATTTGTTGAACACTTTAATCAGCAGCATTGTCTGATTTACATGTATGTTTTGGCAATAACTTTTATCTGTGCTATAATGTCTATATGAAGTTATGCATTGTTAAAACTTTTGATCTGTGCAAATATATTGTTTGGTGTAAAATGTTTCATAATCAGTGCTTGATACCATTTTTATAATTCTAACAATCATGGCTTCTCATATCGTCTACTTTTTTAATAATGTTGCTGCTATTTGACTTAATGTCCTGTCTATAGATTTTTCAAAGTAGTTTATCTCCATCACTAAAATACTGGTTATTTGACATTGTGTGAGAGTTGTGTTTGTTACAGAATGGCATGAAACATCTAGTTTCATCAATAGGCTATTAGAGGCCATATTATAAATAACATTACCATAGTTTTAAAATAGTGAGTAAAGACATTATAACTAGATGTTTACTTTGGTAAGCTATCAATATGCATTTTAAAAATGAATACACTATCCACCCAAATTCTTAAATATTTATAATCTGCAACTTGCTCCAATTCAACCTTTTTAAAGTTGACAATTGTATGATCACTAATTAAGGAGCCCTTGGCATTTTTTCTATTGAACAACATCAGTTTTGTTTGCATTTAACACCAGACATAAATAAAAGAATGCCTGCGAATGATCAAAATTAGATTGCAAGCCACGTGATACAGTGGACAAGGATGGGCCTGCAGAATACAAGATTGTGCCATCTGCATGAAAATGAATTAGAGGTACCTGCTACCTTGGGTTACATTTTTAATATACCTTGAAGTCAGTTAGTCTTAGTATAGAGCCTAGGGGGGGGCTCCTTTTGGGACTTGAAGGAGTTTGGAATCAAATCTGTTATATTTTATACATTGTACTTGGTTGTAAATGTAGTTCTGAAACCAGGCCAATGAGTTTTTGCTAAAACTAATAGCACTAAGCCTTTTCAAAAGATTCATGTGATCAACAGTATCAAAAAATTAGATACATCTTGGACATATACTGGGTATCGCACTTCTATTTTTGCCAAAGCACATTTCCATGGGTGAATGGTAAGTTCTGCCTCCTGGATCAACCAACTGTTTGTTTGGTTCATTCATTCCTAGCAACTTATACATCTTGGTTTTAATCAAAGTTTCTTCTTTGATCTATAATTATCTCTTGGTATGCTTACCACTGAAAACAGTTGGATCAGAGATGCTACTATTTGTCTGGTCTTTATGTCTCTAAATGTGAAAGCCACAGCCACCAGTATACGATTTGGACCCTCTTGCAAAGTTGTAGCCTTTCAGTCCCTTTCTGGCGGATACAAATGTCTCGACAAGAAGTTAAGCCTCCTGGCCCATGAATTGGTCATGCTCCTTAATCTATACTCTTAGTTCGGGGCTTAGCATGTTCCAAAATAGTGATTTCTTCCATGTCCTACATAGTATGTTGGGCTGGTCTCATCAATTTCCAACACAGTTCATTTAGACAAACCTATCTCCTATGATAATTCCTTAAATTGTCTTCTTTGACTTTCTCGTAGTCAAAAGTTTCATCAATGTCTATTGCCACTTAAGCACTGCATGCTTTCCCAGTCAAGAGTGGCACTAACCGTATAGCCCAGTATTCTTTCAGCCAGGCATAGGCCAACTTTTTAAAATGTTGTTAAAAACTATTCGGTGTCATCCTTGTCCTCTAAATTTTTGTATCTTTTGGCTTGGAACTACTGGTTGTACTGGTTGAGTGCGACTACAGTTTCCTAGAGTTTCCTCCCTTCATTCCTGGCAACCTTCTTCCAGCTCACATTTCAGTTGGTTGATTTGATGCTGCATTACACAATCTCTGTTTCTGCCGAATGGCCTCTCGCTCTAGACATTCTTCCAGTCTCTCTGGAAGTGTGGGTTCGAATCCTACAATTACCACCAAATGTAAGGCTGCTTGATCAAGAGGCTGGTAAAATTTCAGGAAGCAGTCAGAGGACAAGTAAATGCAGTGGAGCGGCAGCAACTATGATATATTTTCATTTGTGTCTATGATGTTGCCAAATACCTAACTTGAAGACCACTGTTTAGGCAGCTCATGGTATGAAGTAAAGCACCTGCTTACTTAAATGCCCATAACATAAGGTACATGTTTAGTATCATTTAATTTTTATTATTAATATCAAAGTGAAACATGTCTTCAAAACCATAAAGACAGATCACTTTCCAATGTAATCACACCTGGATATAATTCTAAAAACACCTGGAATGACACACCACCTGGTTGGCAATTAAACCTGTGTAATGTAATGCAATAAAATACATCCAAATTTCATGCATGACAAAAAACTATCTCAGATTTCCAAATAGTTTTATTCTTTAATCTAATAATGCATCTGTTGTTCAAGTCATAAACAGATCTGTTCTTTGGTTGGCATATAAGGCGAAATGATGAAAGGGATATTTGGCATCTTCTGTTTTGGAAAACAGACAAAGAAACACTGAATACAGTAATGGAAAGTATGACCAAAAAGATTTGCTTGTGATCCAGTCACATAAATGTATTGAAGCGAACTGACAGGGGTTAATCTTCACCCTCTAGTCCTAGTCTTGATTTAGTTACAATATAAACTGACTGAGAGTTTGTCAAAGCACATCTTTTAAAACAAAGCCCACAGAAAAGACAATTTGCTTGAATTTCTTTCCTAATTGTATCATTCATTTGATATCTAAGACAGTTGCTCTCGGGGATTATTTTTGTTTTTTTTTGACTGATACATTTTTTATAAAATGTTGTATTTCATTGCACCCCAAATTGTATTATTATTTATTTAAAGGTCCCATTTGCATAGCAGAATTTTTTTTTCCTGTGTATTGTCTCCACTTTAGTTTCTCCATAAACTAAATTAACAAAACATATGGTAAAAATGAAGCAGCAGCTCTACCAGTAATTATGAATACAAGAATGAATTTTTTAAAATTGGTTATTAACACAACACTGTCCTACACACGTTATAAAATGCAAACGCTTTAGACTACTTTTGCAAGACAAGACAGTTTTGAAAAGATTGAATAAACTATTTCAATTTAAGTTTGACGATGAATTATAAGGTTGCAAAACAATAATGTATCAGTTGCGAATCGGTTAGAAATTAATCAGTACCAGTGGCAAAAAGTTCATGTTCCTTTAGTTGGAGCATTTATAAAGGGAAAATTCAATTTCACCACAAGGTTGTTCCCTTAGTCAAAGTGTTCTCTTAGGAGGTGTTCCTATACATGAAGACTACTGTATCTTTCACACCATAGTCAGCACAAGGGCAACACTGGAGCTATGCAAAATGAATAGAACTGAGATTTTCGTGTGACAATTAGGGAATTGACTAACCAGAGAACAGCTGCAATGCATGTGGCCCAGCAGGGTGAAGTAGTGTCCAAAATGACAGAGGTAATATCTGGGAGTCCATTTCGAAGGCACTGGATAAGCCTGGTGTGTATGATTTATTGCCATATATGTTGAAATACCATCAGAGAAGACACTCATAATGACTATGTCATGTTGATGAATATGTACCAGTCTTGATGATAATTTTGTTAATAGCAGTTTTTTTATAGTTTTATTGATCTGGTAGTTTTTCAATCTGTGACGTCACTTCTGTGTTGCTTCTGTTGTGTTTGGTCATGTCGCTACAAAAGTAACTTGTTGCCCAATGGAAAATCACATTGCGTCTGGTGTGGAGGACTTACAGTGCATGTCTTCATTCAGTAATCTACTGATTTCTAATTGTCGGCCACAGCATGCACTCAGGGACTGTACAAGGATGTCTCAAAAGTCATTTTGAAATAAGTGTAGATCCCAATGTAAGGAGCTGTGTCTGTCTCTCCTGTTGCTCTACTGGAACAGCCATTAAATATAGACATGGCTGGGTCCCCGAGTGCCTCATCCAGTTAAATAAAAAATAATTGGTCACTGTAAATTCAAATAAATAAATAAATATATATATTTATAGACATGGCTATGACTATAATTTGTTTGTACGTATTTATAAATGCCTATAAATGTATAATTTGATCAAAGTGAGTTGACAGTGTCCAATTTTCTCCTTTCCTTCTTTTACTGGAACCAGGCTTTTGCAAATATCTACTTACTACACTTGAGCAGAGTTGTAATGACTTGAGTAAGTGAGTCAACTGGAGTCAGACTAGAGTCGCAATTTTCGATGACTCGACTCGAGTCATTGTCAGCAAATGATTCAGCTTGAGTCCCTGCCCGATCAGTTTTGGTTTCAATAACCACAGCCCTTCCTCTGATGCACACAAGCCCTGCCTCTTTATGATTGAGAGGAACACATGACAACATAGAGATGGAGAGAAAAGAGTCAACAGTATGGAAGGTTTGCAAAAACTATTGAGTAGACATGGAGAGAAATAAACAGGCTGCATCCTGCCAGCACTGAGAAATGCCAAACTAAAATAAATTGTATCTAAAATAATTGAATAGTTTATATATATATATATATATATATATATATATATATATATATATATATATATATATATATATATATATATATAATTTCTTATCAATCAATAAGAAATTACTTATTTGGTGGGTCAAACAATAGGTTTTTATTTACATAAGCTTAAAACTTAAATGCGGTAGAAAAAGAGTTTAGTGTTTGTTGACTGGTTTAAGTACATTGATCTGAAGTTATACTATGTTTAAAAAAAATAATTAAAAAACAAAAAAAGAACAGGCAAAAATGCCATATTTTGATAAATTTTAAGTTGTAACTACCACGAATCCAAACTCATGTACAAGCTTATAAACTTAACCCTTTCATGTAATCACACCTGGATATAATCCTAAAAACACCTGGAATGACACACCACCTGGTTGGCAATATCCACCTGTGTAATGTAATGCAATAAAATGCATCCAAATTTCAATAACCTTAAACAAGATTTTTTTTTTTTCAAATGGTTTTTATTAGTCTTCAGGGCCTATAAAAACATTAAAAAAACTATTATACTATATGTCCACTTGAGTGGACAACATGCATCTGTAACATAACAAATTGCCCTATTATCTTGGAACAGCATATTATGAATGAAAGTCTTTTTTCTTTTATTTGGGAAAAAAAATAATACAAAATGCAAAACTAAATGGCTGGTACCATTCCAACTGGTATGTATTAGAATGTTTTCTCATATTTTCTTTTTTTTTTTTTTTTGCCAGAAACAAAAATGTCCTCAAAGTTGAAAATATTTTTTTTTATGCCCAAATATGGATCTATTCACCCAGAAACAAAAATGCCTTCAATGTTTGTAACAAAAATGTCTTTATTGTTGAAACAATATATATATATATATTTTACTTCAGAGTGTCATACACATCAAGTTACTATTCTTCCCTCTTTAGTGAAATTAATTTAATTTTAGCGCTGGGTGTGGAAGTTGGCAAAGCACCCAGGACAAAATGGCTAGAGACACTGCATGCAGATGTACTTAGTTTTCTGTGTACCAGCCATGGCACCTGTTAGCGTTTTTTGCATCAGTTAGTTTGGCCAGTAATTCCCCACACTGAACCTGATTTCAGGGGGTGCCCTTGACACTGCCCTGCGCTTCAATGGAGGGGGTGTCTCACTTGGCCTTCCTCTTCAACGTTGCTCCAGAGAGCCAGTATTCATCAGCGCTCGAGCTATGGAAGCTTTGGAGTACAACAGATCCTTGTCATAGAATCCTGACATTCGATACAGTAGCCATGCATTTCCACAAGTCACATCAAGAAAGTAAAAGGATACTCGAATGTACCATCTCCTGTTTTTGGATCTGTGTGGGTACATCGATTCACACTGATTCACGAGATCCACTCCCCCCATGTTTTTGTTATATAGCTTGACAACAAATGGTCTAGGGATGTGGATCACTTCCTTTTCTTTCTTGCTCCACCTCTGGGTAAAATCCTGTGTCTGTTTGCCTGCACAGGATGATGCAAAGTGTATCATGGAATGTCTAGCCACCAGTAATGGTGATGTTCTCATCATTGGTCACAACTGATGATGCACCTCTTCCTTTTTCCTGCAGCTGTTTCTCACTCTTCAACTTTGATTGCGCTCCCATGAGCCTGTTAGCTCTGCATGTACCTGTTGCATAGATGCCCTGGTCGCATAACTTTTGGAGTAGAGCGATGGTACAAAAAAGGTTATCAAAAAAATAACTTGTGATTTTTGTTTTGTATGTCATCACACAGGCGAAGAACCACATCAGCACACATGCCCCGTGTACTAACTTCACCCCTGCCTCCACTTGCTCCCCGATACACCTCAAATCTATACGTGTACCCGGATGTCCCTGCTCTCACCCACACCTTCAAACCCCAGGGCTTGGGTTTCTTGGGAATGTACTGCTTGATGGACAGGTGGCCTTTGAAGGGAATCATTTGCTCATAAACAGACTGGAACTCTTCAGGATCAACTGCTTTACTAAAGGATGCCTCCAGTTTGTTTAACACAGGCCGAATTTTGAAGAGTTTGTCTTTGTTCCTGGCTCTTGTGCATAATTGTCTGCAAAGTGAAGGTACCAGCAAATCTCTTCAAATCTGTTTACAGGCATTGTGTTTGCAATCATGTTAAGGCAAAGGCCTTCATTCGATGACCAGTACATTCTGGATCTTGGATAGCTATCATAGGACATTACCAAATTTATCCCAAGGAAACTTTGAAATTGTTGGCTTGTTAAGGACAGATATTCCTTCCCTTTCTGCAGTGCATACAAGTTTGTGTTGTGGACAATTTCTTCAACCAGGGTATCAGAAAACAAGTGCATAAAGAAGTGTATGGGCTCTGTTCCCTCAAAATTCACTTTGTGCTCTCCTAAAAATGTAGGCAACACGTCTTCAAAATCAATATCTTTACTTTTCCACATTGTATTGCGTTTCTGTTCCCTTTTAATCTCTCATCTACATCATCATCATCATCATCATCATCATCATCACTATCCTTATCTGTTTCACTGCCACTTTCACTGCTGCTACTTGAGCTCCCTGCTTCCTCACCCTGCATGTCTGGCTGCCATTCACCATCATCACTATCACTGTCACTTGATTGTGATGGAATCTCCTCTGCTACCCTATAGCTAGGTGCTTTTGATGTCTGGGTAAGGAAATAACAATACTACTAATAAAACTGCTACTACTACCACACAGCTGCTGCTAATAATAATAATTATTCAGAAAACTAATTTTCAATTAAAAAACAGTTGAGAGAAGATAAAATGATCGTAATGAGCCTATTTGTGGACAACACTGCAATAGATAGCTCTTATATTACAAAAAAAAAATATTTAGCACAGGCCTATAGAACAACATAGGTCTCACGTGCAATATTAATCTTAATATTGCATGACGTCCACTTAAGTGGACATATGGTTTAACATAAGCTGAGAAAAAAATAAAGTGAGTATTTGAACAAAACAACACCATATTATTTCCTAAACATTACTTTCTTTGAATATATATTTTTTTTACCTGCGCTGCTCTTTTTGTGTAAAAGGATTTTACAAAAATCCCTGAGGTGCTCGGTGCTGCTAAACTTCTCTGCCATTGTACTGTCACCTTTACGTTTTTTGTAGTACCTATCAAATGCCACTAGATGGCAGGCGTTTTAATTCCGGTAGACGTCCAATGAAGAGGATACATGCATTGGTGATGTCAACACAGAGTTTCTATTGGAGATAATCATGAAAGGGTTAAAAACAAGTTTTGTACGTGACATTTAACATAATAATGCACTATACAAGAAATAGAGCTTTAATAATTGTATTTCTCTTTCAATTCGAAGACGACCAACAACAATACTTTTGGGATATGCCTGCCACAGGTCAGGTGTTTACTGAGCATTTTATGTCAGAGCTGCTGATAGGCCCCTCCGGGAAGTGACTTCCTCGGTCCCGCCTACCGAGGAAAAAGTAGTCACTCCGTGGAAATCACGTTCTCTTTTGCTTCTCACAATCAGGTAGGTATACTAACCTCTCCAATTGCATGAATGCATCTGTGTGAAAGAGCTCTCATTAAGAGTTTTTTTGGTTGTTCCCCTCTAATTTATTGCTGGAAGTCAGCTTGCCACTTCCTCAGAATCAGAAACGCAGCTTCTGAAGACTGAGTTATAAATGCTGCGCAACTGTGCTCTGTTTAAAAATAATAATAATAATTGCTTTTCTTAACCCACCCTGCAGCTCTGTTGTTTTGTATGTATTTTCCCTCTGCTTTTACAGCAAAAATAAATAAATAAATAAATAAAGAGAGAAAAGAGAGACACGTATTCCTCCACCAGGTCTCAGCTCTTCCATGCCCGCTGTAGAGTCGATGCCACTGGGCTGACTCAGCCCGACCACTCAGTGTGCACTGCCCCCCCCCCCCCCCCCCCAAAAAAAAAACTACCCTTCATCTTCTGCTGTGTGTGTGATTGTGTGCCATCTTCACTGCTTTGCAGTTTAAACAAAACAAAAAAAAACATGTGCTTCCTCCACTGGGCCTGATTCCAGCTCCACTGTTGAGTATTTTGGATACGGATATATTGACCCACCCACCTTGGTGTGTTAGGCCTTAAAATAAAATAAAAAAGTCTCTCTATATTTTTTCTCTATACTTTCTGTATGTGCTCCACTGTAAGCTATGTGCTGCCCCATTTGTGTGGCTGCACGTGGTCCAGAATAGTGTCACAGAATTAATCAAAACCCTTGAGTCTGGCATGGTGTGGAGAATACATAAAATGAATACTGGTGTTCAGGTAGGCTCCTTGTCTAATCTGTTGTTGCAAATACCCACTGACTGTAGCTACAGAACAGTGGAAAGTGGCAGATATGGAGGCAAGTCCACTTTATATTAGAGACATTCAAATGGCCCATGGTGTACCTAGATTAGTGTATTTGTGTGAGCAGATTGAGATGGATAAGTAGGGGACTTTCCACAACTGTCTGGCAGGGGATTCTATAAGATTTGGTTTGAGAGTGATAAATTCCAGGAATAAACAAGCTTCTCCGAGACACTCCGATTGTTGTTGTGACGAGTGTCAGCCAAGACAGGGAGGACAAGACAAGGTCAGGGTGTTGTTTGGTCTTGCAGTATCGCTTACTAGAGGTGGGTTTTTAAGGAAGTAGGCTGAAGTCTATTTTCTGTGAAGGTGTTAAGTCAAGATATAGTATTAACATGCTAAACTTTTTCATTAACTGTGATGAGCTTATGATTTATATTTACTTGAACTAATGCATTATAATTATATTTACTTAGAGTATTTTTTTTTTGCTTGAATGTGCTAAATATTTTTGTGGTATGAATCTAAAACATTTAGGTAAGCTTGATAGCTAGCAGACACATTGTAACAACATATTGCATGAGCAGGGGGGTTGTGGTGACGTCATGAATGGTGGGTAGGCAACTGGAAAAATTGGACATGAACACTTTAGTCAAACGATACCAAATCGTTCTTTTTCTGACCTCCTATCCTCAACTGAACTTGTGAGAATCTGAACCCAGCCTCTGTAGTGTAATTCTGATTTGAGGCGCTGCCTGAAAAGCCTTTACCTACTGATTGACTTCACCAAACCGCTCTGAATCAATTACACCTCAAAGAGGAGGATAAGCATATAGTAGCTTGCGAAAGTATTGACCCCCCCCCCCTTGGAATTTTTCCTATTTTGTTGCCTTACAACCTGGAATTAAAATTGATTTTTTGGGGGTTTGTATCATTTGATTTACACAACATGCCTACCACTTTGAAGATGCAAAATATTTTTAATTGTGAAACAAACAAGAAAAAAGACAAAAAAAAAGAGAAAACTTGAGCGTGCATAAGTATTCACCCCCCCAAAGTCAATACTTTGTAGAGCCACCTTTTGCAGCAATTACAGCTGCAATTCTCTTGGGGTATGTATCTATAAGCTTGGTACATCTAGCCACTGGGATTTTTGCCCATTCTTCAAGGCAAAACTGCTCCAGCTCGTTCAAGTTGGATGGGTTCCGTTGGTGTACAGCAATCTTTAAGTCATACCACAGATTCTCAATTGGATTGAGGTCTGGGCTTTGACTAGGCCATTCATTCCAAGACATTTAAATGTTTCCCCTTAAACCACTCGAGTGTTGCTTTAGCAGTATGCTTAGGGTCATTGTCCTGCTGGAAGGTGAACCTCTGTCCCAGTCTCAAATCTCTGGAAGACTGAAACAGGTTTCCCTCAAGAATTTCCCTGTATTTAGCACCATCCATCATTCCTTCAATTCTGACCAGTTTCCCAGTCCCTGCCGATGAAAAACATCCCCACAGCATGATGCTGCCACCACCATGCTTCACTGTGGGGATGGTGTTCTCGGGGTGATGAGAGGTGTTGGGTTTGCACCAGACATAGCATTTTCCTTGATGGCCAAAAAGCTCAATTTTAGTCTCATCTGACCAGAGTACCTTTTTCCATATGTTTGGGGAGTCTCCCACATGTCTTTTGGCGAACACCAAACGTGTTTGCTTATTTCTTTCTTTAAGCAATGGCTTTTTTCTGGCCTGTCTTCCGTAAAGCCCAGCTCTGTGGAGTGTACGGCTTAAAGTGGTCCTATGGACAGATACTCCAATCTCCGCTGTGGAGCTTTGCAGCTCCTTTAGGGTTATCTTTTGTCTCTTTGTTGCCTCTTTGATTAATGCCCTCCTTGCCTGGTCCGTGAGTTTTGGTAGGCACCCCTCTCTTGCCAGGTTTGTTGTGGTGCCATATTCTTTCCATTTTTTAATAATGGCTTTAATGGTGCTCCGTGGGATGTTCAAAGTTTCGGATATTTTTTTATAACCCAACCCTGATCTGTACTTCTCCACAACTTTGTCCCTGACCTGTTTGGAGAGCTCCTTGGTCTTCATGGTGCCGCTTGCTTGGTGGTGCCCCTTGCTTAGTGGTGTTGTAGACTCTGGGGCCTTTCAGAACAGGTGTATATATACTGAGATCAAGTGACAGATCATGTGATACTTAGATTGCACACAGGTGGACTTTATTTAACTAATTATGTGACTTCTGAATGTAATTGGTTGCACCAGATCTTATTTAGAGGCTTAATAGCAAAGGGGGTGAATACATATGCACGCACCACTTTTCTTTTATTTATTTTTTAGAATTTTTTGAAACAAGTTATTTTTTTCATTTAACTTCACCAATTTGGACTATTTTGTGCATGTCCATTACATGAAATCCAAATAAAAATCAATTTTAATTCCAGGCTGTAAGGCAACAAAATAGGAAAAATGCCAAGGGGGGTCAATACTTTCGCAAGCCACTGTATATTCATTGCCTGAATTATAGACGTTTTAAGTATGAGTAGAATTAATACAGCCATGATGTAAGATGATTTAGTTAGATTAGTATGCCTGACTGAAAGCAGCAACTGAATTGTTTCTTGTTCGATTGTTCTTTAAATACTTGTATGATATTTTACAAATGTGATAAAACATTGCTAGAAACTGAAGTCGTGAAACACTTGTATCATTGTGGCAATAATACTCCTAATTAGGAAAAGTTTTGGATAAAACTTGTTTTTGTTTGTTAAAAACATGGTAATATTATCACTATTGTGCATCATTAAGTATAGTCTTTTAAAAGGAGACTGTTATCTTAAATAAAAGTATCGTGTCTATGTTTGTCTCTCACAATGTTTAATGGATTCAGTGTACTCATTTCACTCCGGGCCAATGCATGAAAATTTATCCACTACGAGTATTGCTTCCTCCTGAGTTTTACCTTCATATGACTCAAACGTGATGTTAAACTATTGTACTGTTGGAATGTATTTTCTATTATTTTGGTGAGGTTACAATATTTGCACTAAAAAAAAGAGTATTTTATAAATATTATTTGTTAGAATTAAACAGATGTAGAATATTTAGGTTGCTATATGATTGGTGATATTTTATTCTGAATACACTACAGCAAAAATTAATATTTGGTGGTTTGCGCAATATTATGTTACTGTTGCTTTAATTGGAAGAGATATGCGCTGTGACGTTGCTGCTCATTGAGTTCTGTGTATTTTAATTTAGTAAACAAAAGGAAAAACGTGTGCCTAATGAAATAGGGTACAGAGGGAAGAAATCTCGTCTTGGACATTGTTTGAACACTTTGTGAACCCGGCTAAACTTTACTGGCTTACACTGTTATGCTGTCTGCTTGTGCACGTGCATTTGCCTTTTACTCTTGGTAACGTAAGGGACAAGAGTTCGGGTAACAGAATACATAAAAATATTGCACCGTGTGTATTCAAATAGGAAACTATTCGAAATTCCTGTCCCTAATCCTAATAATAAACACTATTAAAACAATATTCATAATACAAAATAATAACAATCCTACTTAGAGCGTTGTTGCTTCTGTAGCCTCTGCCAAGCCAGCGCCAATCTTGCTGAGTGATACCAATGAGTCTAAAGATTGTGAATGGCATTTTTAACCTGAACACATCGGATCCCAAATCAAAACATTAGACAATTCTCTACATGTATGGCAGCCATTCCATTCCAGTGTCTGTTGAATTCCAACACAGGCACACCTCATTCTACTTAATGAGGTACTGATTAGGGGATCACCTGAACCAAATCTTATTTAAAACGAGGAAAATAATAAAAAACATTCCTGTGGTCATCACTATCCTCTTGCAATAGGACCAGCTGGATGGCAAAACAGTGGTAGTAGTACCTCAAAAGTAATTGGAATAAAAAAATAACTATTGACCATGCCCAAAGAGTTGAAAAGGAAAGTTTTGAGTGAGGAAAAGAGGGTTCAAGTCTGACTTTACTGGCAGAGGGATACAGTGAGCATCAGGTTGCTTCCATCC
This sequence comes from Polyodon spathula, assembly GCF_017654505.1. Taxonomy (NCBI): domain Eukaryota; kingdom Metazoa; phylum Chordata; class Actinopteri; order Acipenseriformes; family Polyodontidae; genus Polyodon; species Polyodon spathula. The sequence continues at coordinate 30,099,302 of NC_054539.1, forward strand.
TTAAAATTTCAAAGACGGCGGTTCATAAGAACAAGGTCAAGCAGCACACATTGGGGACAACAAAGCTACAGACTGGCAGAGGACGAAAACGACTCTCCACTGACCGGGATGACCGCCAACTCATTCGAATGTCACTCAGCAACCGTAGGATGACATCAAGTGACCTACAAAAAGAATGGCAAATAGCAGCTGGGATGAAGTGCACGGGGAAGACGATTCGAAACAGGCTCCTAGGGGCAGGGCTGAAGTCGTGCAAAGCTAGAAAAAAGCCCTTCATCAATGAGAAGCAAAGAAGAGCCAGGCTGAGGTTTGCAAAAGACCATAAGGATTGGACCGTAGAGGACTGGAGTAAGGTCATCTTCTCTGATGAGTCCAATTTTCAGCTTTGCCCAACACCTGGTCGTCTAATGGTTAGACGGAGACCTGGAGAGGCTTACAAGCCACAGTGTCTCGCACCCACTGTGAAATGTGGTGAAGGATCGGTGATGATCTAGGGGTGCTTCAGCAAGGCTGGAATCGGGCAGATTTGTCCTTGTGAAGGACGCATGAATCAAGCCAAGTACAAGGTTGTCCTGGAAGAAAACTGCTTCTGCTCTGACAATGTTCCCCAACTCTGAGGATTGGTTTTTCCAGCAGGACAATGCTCCATGCCACACAGCCAGGTCAATCAAGGTGTGGATGGAGGACCACCAAATCAAGACCCTTGTCACGGCCAGCCCAATCTCCAGACCGGAACCCCATTGAAAACCTCTGGAATGTGAGCAACAGGAAGACAGATCAAACAAAGCCGAGCTGCTTGAATTTTTGTGCCAGGAGTGGCATAAATGCTTTGATATAATTTCCCAAAAGTATTGTTGTTGGTCATCTTGGAATTGAAAGAAAACCTTAGGTTACGTATGTAACCCCGGTTCCCTGAAAGAGAAGACGACCAACAAACCTAGCGAGGTCTCATCACTCACATCAAACATGATCTCTTTGGAGTGACTACTTATTCCCTCAGTAGGCAGGACCGAAGATATCAGTCCATGGAGGGGCCTATTGGCAGCTTTGACATAAAATGCTCAGTAAATACCTAACCTGTGGCAGGTATTTCCCAAAAAATGTTGTTGGTAGTCTTTCCTTTCAGGGAACAGGGATTACAACGATTACCTATCGTTATTTTTTTTTTCATTCCCTTAGCCTTCTACTGCCAATGGCACTGTAGCACAAGGTACAGATGATCAATGAAGCTGTTGCACAGTCATCCTTGTTTTCCAGAATTCCTTAATTGAGTTAGTCAGCTCTAGACGTGTTAGATTAATTTAATACACCAGGATTAGCATCCTGAAAAGATGTTTTATAGTTAGTTTGGTTAAAAATGTTTTGCTATTTTAAAGAACACATTCATAAAAACGAAAATGGGCCGACCAGACCACAGCAGCATGATTTTAGTAATAGGCACAATCAACATTGCCAGACAAAAGAAGTTTGAGGACAGAACTGTATTGTTTTCAATGAATTTTTAAAAAGTGATCTGTGGATTTTGTCATGATTGGTAAGCAGATCAATTATGACACCTTGTGACAGGGTCTTGCTCATGTCACGCGTGTTGGTAGCCGCTGTTAAAGCATACAGAGACAGACATGGTGTTGTTGAAAACGCTGGCACAGGCGCGCAGGTTTTATTATTAAACAAACAGAAAACGAAAGTAAAATAAAGGTGGTCATGTGACATTACCAGCGACGGTAACGCACAGAGGACTAATACAGCAAACTGTACAAAAAGTGCAAAATAAAACACAATACAACAAACTATAAATCAAAAGTGCCGTGAAAACGGCAAGCCTTGCAGCAGCCTCGATCACAGCGATCGCCATGCTTTTATACTGACGCTCCGCTGAGACACGCCCACCTGCCTGCTGGAACAGCTGATTGCTTTCAGCTGCAGCTCCACGCAGACGGGTAATCGTCCCCAGAGGAGCGCCACAGCAACTAAACAATTAAATCAATATTAACAATTAACACAAAAACATACAATAAACTACGTATTTCCAGTGCAAGGCTTACGCTTTGCCACACACCTCTAAAAAAAAAAAAAAGTTTTTTAATTGTTTGCACTGCTGGGGTATGTTGCATGTGTTTATGAAACAGCAGCTACAATACCAGTCTTCTACATTAGTAGGGTTATTCAGAATACAATTTACGTCTTAGTATTACTGTACGTTTGTTCATTTTATCTACATTGATGATTTTATTTTATAAATAGGATTGTATTGTGCTAAGTATAGGTTAAAGGGTTTATGCTGTGTTGTGTTCTTTGTGAAATATTTTTGCTATTTTTTTAAGTGCATTAGTGAACAACCCTTTTTTATCTAACGAAAATTACTTACCGGTACTTTGTAACACACATTTTTGTGCTAAACTTTTAGCTTTTCAAGACACATTTATTTCTGTAATATTAATCAAATTAGGCTGAGCTTATTGATTTTGAACTGGAGCATATATAGTATGCAGTGGTTTTAAAACTCTGATTTAGCCGTTGCGTTACTTGGATTGTTTTTTGTAGCTGCTTTTAAGCAAGATAGAAGCAAGATCTCTATATCAAATTAAATGTCACAAAATGTCCTTTCATATGGTTAAGTTACCTGAAAAAAACTATCAGGGAGTTTCACTGTTCAGAAAAAATGGAAAACACAAGTAAAATGATAAATAAATGGTTAAATGCAATCTTTTGTTTTATGGTATCCATTACTGTACATTCAACCCAATTGAGTGTAGGTAAAAGGGCCTCTGTATGATCAATAACAAAATCTGCTTATACACAGGCCAAGGTATCGTGAATTCATTGAAATGGAGACAAACACAAGGCAGAAACCGTGGACGATAAATGGTGAATTTGCATCTCAATTTTGTATTTTTAATTGAAATGTTCTTTTCTTTTTACTTGTAGTTTGCTAATCTCCTGTAAAATGAATCTGATTAAATCAAACTGTCTCGAACGGTCAGAACTAATGACTCAAATTGACTTGACCTTGATAGATGATTTAACTTGACTCGAGCAAACTCTGACACGACTCGACTCAAGCTTGGCATGTCAAAGAGTTGACTCGAGTCTTACCCAGAGATGCCCAGGGTTGGCTGTCCAAAGAGTGAGATTCAAGGCCAAAGAGCGAGACTTTCTAGGTGGTGTGTTAGGTCATTGCTTAAGACAGGGACTCTCATCTTTGGTCCTTGGTGACATCCAATAGTTCAAGTTTTAATCCAACCAGCACTTAATAGTTTTGTTTTAAAATGCATGCTGCTTAATACTGCATATGAAACACTTCAATCAGCTAAATTGATTAATATTTAACCCACAGTAATACAGTAATATGGTACAGTTTGCAGGCGCATGCTACGTAAAAACTAAATTTGATTTATATTTTCCCAGGGCAATTGGCAACTTTAACTTAAATAATATACATAATAAGAAACTTGTGCACTTACTGCTCATAAGCCACTTCTCTAACGTGAATGTAAGAAGGTATTCTGTGGTAGAAAGTTATAATCCTTATTTGCTGTATTTTTGTTATGATGCAGGAGCAATATTATGATCTTGACAAAACCGACCATGCAACACAATTGTTTTGTTTAGCACTGGGACAAATACGCAGCTTCAATTAAAATGCATTTTCTATTCACATCACAGAATTTATAAATTACAATGTAGAAACTACCTTGCAAATTAAACCACTGCATTAACGAGGTGTGGTATAAATAAAAACATGCATTATGATGCTTTCTTCAAATTAGTGTTCAAACTATTTTCTTGTAGGGATCAGCAGTTTGCACAAAATCTTATTTTTATGCTGCGTAGTCCAAGCTATAGTACATGTGTGGTTGTTTTAAATGTGGTGTTTTATAAGTTAGAGATTTACTTTTAAAGTTTGTCATCTGACATCACAGTTAGCGAAAGCATCAATTACAGTAAATCACAGTGCTTGGTGCTGATACAATCACTAATAGGTTGAAAACACGAACGCCTGCCCTTGCACAGTACTGCTTCGTGCCAATTGGTTGAAATGCTAAATGCCAGCACCTGCTGTACAATACAATTGGCTGAAGAGTTGCTCTTATCTCCTCTTGTGGGCATGTAGTCTCCATGGTTACTATAGTACACAAGCTTGGAAAGCGGCTTTCCAAGCTTTAAGCCCCATGCCTGAGGCCCTGGATCTGTAAATATCTGTATATATATATATATATATATATATATATATATATATATATATATATATATATATATATATACTGTACTGAACTGACAATGCATGAGATAAACTTAGGAATGCATGTGAGCGTGAGAAGCAAGGGCCTCTCCCAGCTCACATACTACTACAATTTTTTTTTCACATAGCATATCGCTATTCTTAGTTTTTTCATGTTCTTGAGTGGAATATCCTGTTTCTTGTTACTATCAAAAGTTGTACTTAACTATATTTAGTATATAGTTTTAGTATGTTGTATATGACAACCTTCTTTGGGGTTTATGCAAACATCAGAATAGCTTGAATGGAGGTATTAAAGATCCAGTACCATAGTTTAACCTTCGTAGTGCTTGTGAGGGGGGTACACCCCACTCCTGTACATAGTTTGTGTCTGTGTTGTATACAGTATGTAAGTACCGTTTTGTGTTTAAACTGTGTTTTATTGTTATTGTTTTACAGCATGGATGGGGTTAAAATGCCCAATCCAGCTAAAATCATGAGAATGCATGGTCAGCAGCTAGTGATTATTGACAGGCTGGCTGTCGACCACGCTTATAAGAAAGCCCATGCAGAATGTGGCCGAGGGATAAATTAGGTAATTGATAGCCAGTTAATTCCTCGACCACAAAAAAAAAAAAAAAAAAAAAAAACAGCAGCTTTTGCTGATCTGGGTAGGTGTTCAAAGAGTAAGAATGAGAGATGTGAGTGAAAAATATAGAGAAAAACAATTGCTACATGTGCTGAATTATCTCAGCACAATACTTGTTTTGGGTCAGTGGCAGAGCCACAGGTGGGCCTGTGTGGGCCACGGCCCACCCAGTTTGCACGAAGGCCCACCTAAATCTAAATCTATGTGAATGCCAAGTTTAAGTACATTTATATAAAAAAAATAAAAAATAATGAACGTCATTTGTGTGCCCCGAAGGCGGGTGTTTAAGTTTAGGTCAAATAGGCTATTTTTAACATTTTTAAATGTGCAAGCTTTAGCCAATCAAATCAATGTAGTAATTCTGATGCAATATTTGGGATGGATCTTCCTATCACACAACGAATCATATGCAAGTCACGTTTGATTGACAGCTTGCGAGGTAGTTGGCGCGGATTTGTTCAAAAGGGACGTTTATTTTAATGTGCATTTTTAAAGTAAGTTATTAGCAGTGCAGCGGTCAACATGGCAAAATAAATATGCACACAATTTTAAGAGTTTAGTTTAGTAGAAAGGCTCGAGTGAACAGTATTAAGGCACCTGATTGAATGCTGACAAATAGCTAAAAATTGATTGAAGAGATGTGCAATTTTCTGGAGTGTCATGAATATATGACTGCAAGCCCTGACGCTTTATCCTGTGGACAGTGGAGCGGAGATGGGAGGATACTGACTAGGCAATGGTAAGTAATTGACTGACTTTCATTGTATTTAGTAATTGCTTCAAATGTAATATGTGTTCTCACTGGTTTGGTGACGCTGCCTGTTTGACTTTTTAAAGTACATTCACTATGAATATATGTAAGTACATTTATTTCTGTCTACTTAAAACATTTTAAGTGGTTTACATAGTGGTTGGGAGTGTTTTCACCTTAAAATTTTTTCAGTTTTCCATCTTAAAAATATTTTGGGAACAAAAAAATGAGTGTTTTGGAATGTGTACTGTAGACGGGCATTGGCAAAAAAAAAAAAAGTTGCTTTGAGCCTCTTGTAATTTATCGTGAAAAAAAGGCATTTTTATTTTCCTTACAGTTTTTCACACTCCTTATTCATACTTTTATCTACGTAGTAAAGCAATACAAAACTTGTGTTTTGTCTTTAAGGTTTGCCGTTAACTTTTCTCTTGTGTATAAGATTTATGGAAATTGCTTCATTAGCGTGTCAACATAATTTTAAAAGTTTTACATGAGTTTGCTGAATGTGTCACTCAAGGCTGTTTTTAAAAATTCTATTTTTGTCTGCTTGTTACGTTTGTGTCAGCTAACGCAATATCTTTGTTTAGCTGTACTGAGAAAATGCAGTGAAAACGAAAGCAGCCATATTTAGCTGGAATCGAGGTATTCTCAGCACAGCTAAGATTTTAGTTTTGGTTTGAAGGCAGCAGGAGCTTACCCTGATTTTTAATTTTTGCTTTAATATTTAATTCTTGCTTCACTTGGCACCATACATTCTCAGTCTTGGCTACTTTGCTCTGCTCAAAGCCCGGGAAATATTTAATGTATTCAGAGTTTTAATTGATTTAAATCATGTTTGTAATGTAAACTATTCCTGTGACATCAGACCTTAAGTATTTTCCCACCACCCGAAGTTGTGGCCCACCCAAATTTCCAATCCTAGCAATGCCACTGGTTTGGGTTCACTGTTTTGTGTTTCTGTTTGTTTTGGCCAACGTGCCAATTATTATAATGTTGTAGGTCTAATAATAACAACAACAGTAATACACATTTATCAAAGAAAGTGAAATGCTCTTCTGTTTTATTTATTACTGCCACAATACACAAAATATATTATTGCTTCTGACATCAGCTGACAACCAGATCAGTCTTGGTATTAATTTAGAAATGGTGTCTAAAAATACAGAATTAAAACCAACAGCCCATTGAGTTCATACATCCCAGATGACACTGCTGCAGTTGACGACTCAGTTGAGAAGAATAGGTGCATCCACTGACTTTTATTGGCGTGTTGCAACGTCGGCTACTAAAAATTGTTTTTTTTAATTTTAAGCCAAAACTTACTACATTCACTTTATAACTGCTGTAGTAAGATCAGTAAAACATTTTTAGATTTCATTTTATTCTGCTAGAGAAAGTTAAAAAAAGACACACAGGCAGCAACTGCATGTTCCCGACAGAAGGAGCTGAGCTTGTGGATGCGCAAACAGAAATCCCTCATTCCCATGAGCTGATCAGAGATGACTGTGCACATGTACACTTAGGACAGGGGATATAGATTTCTCGGGGGTACTGAATTGGGTATGACATCGGAACTGCAGCCAAAAACATAAACATACCAGCAAGGATGCATACCAGCAAAGATGCATCGGAGCATATTATGCCTGAAGTGCATAATATGCTGAAAAAGTGATTTCAATTGATCCGAAAACATATGAAACAGCACAGCAAGGTCTAACACATCTTACAAGTATTGTTATAACTTATATGGACGTGACACTGGCTCTTCAAATGCATACTTTACCATCTGAATTTGGAGGATTGTTCCAGTTTTGCTATGAGGGTGATGAGAAGGAGAAACAAACACACTAAAGTATCTGTTTAGTTTCAAATGATTATGGCATTTCTTTGTAATTTTTGTAGATATTTGTGGAAATTTATATTGTGTGTTTTTGGAGTGGACATGTTCGTCATGGGCAGATGGTGAAGCATTCAAAACATACTCTACAGTATACACAGTGCAAATACAATGTATTATTTATTATTATTATTATTATTATTATTATTATTATTATTATTATTATTATTATTTTTAAAATATGTTGTTTTTTAAATAGTATTTTCTAGTTACCAAAAGTAAATAACTATTCCTAATGTACTGCATATCGTAACATGTAAGGGCTAAACAAAGAAACCAATTAAGAGGGTTTTACTACTGCTTATCTGTGGAAACAATGTGAAAACAAAAACATGACACTTTTTAAGATAAGAAAAAAAACATATTTGTACAAAGAATTGCTATGAAAACAGTGCCAAAGCTTCAAAAGGTTAGGCTATTTGAAGAATGTGTCTAATTTGTCTTGATTTATGTTATCTGTAATATTATTTTTTATCTACAACATAGCAAAAGGCACATTGCTTTAACAGCAAAATGATACATGCTTAGCAAAAATGCAATTTATTATGTTTCTGGGGCCATAAGCAGAGAAGAACAGCACTTAAACGCAAAATGTCTCTTGGCTTAATGGGTGGTCTAAAAACTGTCTATGTCTTTTCTCACTATCTGGAAACCCAATAGCAGAGCTTTTATGAATTTTATGTATGAATGTAACAGTATGGGTAAGATCAGATAATTACTGTTGGGTTTACATTAATATAAATGTTAAATCCCCTTAATTTTCTTTGAATTACATTCCTGAGAATTTAATTTGCACTCATCTCGGGTTGAACAAGTGGGTGGCCATTTAACAACCTATTAAAATGCATGCAATCATTTTAATGGCATGTAATACATTGTCAAAAGCTATCCACTTTGAAGATGTAACTTCTGAGTGTGTGTTTTTGAAGAAAAGTGGGAGGATGACTACTTAGTTGCTTCTTCTGTATACATTTTGGCTAACACAGATAAGAGATGCAAAAGAAAACAATCCCCATTATTTATATAGATGTCCAATGATGGTGTTGAATTGGATAGGTATGTAATATTGGGCACCAGAATTACATGACTCCCTGCAGATTTGTCCCATCATCGAACCTTAGCCATTACTGCATTTCTGCTATTGAGAAATCAATGCTAAATAACAAAAGATTTATTTCATGTAGGCTGTTTTTCAAATATTACTCTTGAAATAATGCATACTGTGTAGTTTTCAAAGATATTGTGTAAATGTGTGGTATGGATCACTCATACTTTGCCACTGGCCTTTTGCTTTTAGACATTGTAGGCTGTGTCCTGTGTATTGAGGTAGGTGTGCCGATCAGATCATGGATCTCATATAATGTATAATATATAACTAACAAATCCATTTGTTTTATTATTTGATTCTTACTGCCTGGCCTTCATTTCAGACCTCTGATCATAGTTAGATGTGTATAATGAATTGAAAACTGGATTACTAAAAGCAATCTTTGCATTAATAAAACCGAGGCAACTTGCTTCACCAGGAAGCAGTCGTAAAGTCTTATCTGTACATGGCATGTATTGTAAAGGTTATATATTCATAAAACAAATGTAATCAACTATCACTTTTTAATCCTTGAATAGGATTAAAAAGTAAGGAGCAGCCTCACAAAAAAAAAAAAAGAGAGAGAGGCCTGTAGAGACCTTAAAAAGCAGACTAGGAGAGCAAAAAAGGAATTAGAGTGCCAAGTATCAGTGATAGTAAACTGAATCCAAAAGGGTTTTTTTTCAATATGTTAATGCTAAAAGGAAACTAAAAGATGAAGTCAGTGTATACATGACAGCAGTGGAAATTTAGTGACTAAAGACTACCAAATCACAGATGTACTTAATCAATACCTTGTACAAGTATTTTCAAAGGAGGATTTGTGCAATATACCAAAGTTAACAGAATGTACACAAACATAATTACCAGAGTTTGTTATAAAAGAGAATGAATAAGGGAGCTATCAGAGCCTGATGGAATCTGTCCTCAGGGAAACTATATATATATATATATATATATATATATATATATATATATATATATATATATATATATATATATAGGAGCTGTCCCAATGTATTGGAACATGGGCAATGTTGTTCCTATATTTAACAATAAGGGAGATCAGTTTGACCCTGAAAACTACAGACCTATAAGTTTAATATCAACCATGTTAAATCATGGAAACTATAATAAGGACCAAAATGGTGGAATATTTATATATTAGAAAATGATTGAGTGCGAACAGCCAATCAGCTTCCAAGCTTCTATTTTGCATAGATGCCCGCTGGAACGTTGAAGTGCTTAACTGTAAATGACATTTTAAATCAATCCCCCCATGAATACCAGCTTTTTCCCTTAACATTCTAATCTGCAACTCATCTGATAACATAAAAGCTACTTAAACATACTTTCTGATGCTGGTCTATAGACAAGCGAAATCATGTCTGTGACATGAACCTTAAGGAAGGCTCAATTCGTACCTACTGGACAGCAAATCAACAGGAAAGACATGACTGGTCCACAATTATGTAATCAGTTGGATCCAAACAACACCCTCCCTCAAAACTCAGCCAGTCAAACTGCCAACCCTGTTTCAGTTCTTTCCGCACCAGGCAGCATCTACTCAGTATTGCACAGACTATTAAACAATTGTACATGTCCAGATAAATTATACTAAGAAACAGTAAAACCCCAATAAAAAAATATGTGGAGAAGAATCTCTGCCAGTTTCCCATCCCCCACCACAGGAGAGCCAATATGATGCCTCCTTCGGCGTCTTCAGCAAAGTTTGGCCTCTTTGTACAGCCTGGACGCGAACTGGTGCTGTCCAACTGGACCACTATTATTCTTAATCTATATAAATGACTTGGACAAAGACATATTCAGTAAACTATGCAAATTTTCAGACGACACAAAACTGGGAGGGGTAGCCAACTCCCATCAGCAACTAAGAGATTTAGAGAAGATTCAAGCTTGGGCTGACACATGGCAGATGAAATTTAATGTGAATAAATGCAAAGTCTTGCACATCGGGCGCAAAAACATTAGAGGCAAGTACATCATGAATAGTAACAAAAAGGACTTAGGGGTAGTAGTGGATGACTTAAGCCAACTAAACGATGTGGAGAAGCTATGCTGCACTCGGTCCCACCAACTGAGGGGATAAAACATTCAAAGGAAGCCATTTCTCTTTTTCTTTTTCAAGACAGTATGGTAAGACCTCTGTGTTGAGCTGAGCGTGTTGATAGAAAAGAACTTCTCGAGTCAAATCAAGTCCCATTTCATTTGTGCTGAATGCTGGCTCGCCGCTTTCTGCATCCGTCAGAGTGGCGACTCCACCCTCAGATAGTGGAGCGCACTTTGGAACGGTTCAGGAAGACGCAGGTCGATCTCTTCGCCTCACATTGACCCCAAATAACTTGGTTAAGGTTTTTTTTTGTTTTTCCTTTCCAGAGTGTTAACGGACCACACTTGCATCAAAGTAAATATAAAATTTTATATATATATATATATATATATATATATATATATATATATATATATATATATATATATAAAAAACACTGCAACTCACACAAATACATGGATCTGCACTCAAATCCTAATTAAAAAATAAAAAAGTTAATTATATTACAGGTAGATTCAAACAGGCAGGGCATGTCTTATTGTGAACTGCTCATCATCTATAATATGTTAATGCAGGTAGGGTTTAGAGAGTCTATATTTATGTTCTTTAAGGAGAGATGCCTGCTGTTTCAAATCTTGAATGTGGTGGGAGGCAATAATTTAGTCTTGGTAATTTAGTTCTTAGAATGTAAACTACCACCTCACTGGTTCACACATAGGTTTGTTTTACATGCTCAGCTTAGTGTGATGCCAACTTTATTTTCACTGTTAGCTTCCAGCCTATGTTATAATGTTGATGCTTACTCAATTAGTTATTTAAGACGTCTGAGGCAGTTACTGTATACTGGCACCATCAATTGAAACACAATTTATCTGTACTATAAATGTGCTCTGAAAGTTGGAACCCCCTTGTAGTATAGGTCAAACTCATGCTTACTATTTCCTTACATTTCCTTATGACTCTTGGGGGGGGGGGGGGGGAATAATAACCCACTTGTTGCTTCCAGAATAGGAAATTTATCTATAAAAGCAATTGAAAGAGATACATAGAAATAAACATTATTACCTTTTTATATTAATACCTGGACTGCAATCAAGAGCTGTATAATGTTCATGTTTAATTCTTACTGCATGTGTAATAGCTGCTTTGATTACAATGTTCTCATTCACCATATGATATTAAGTTTGAGAGATTTTTTATGGTCAGTCAAAACTACACTTTCTCCAGTGCATAACTTTGTAATGATTTCAAAAGATTTAGATGGGATTGTTTACGTTTACTGTAAAACATGTTCATGATTTAAGATTTCTGTATCTCTGGATAATGAGATTGCTGAGATTATTGCATTACCTATTTCAAAAGAGAATAATGGTAATGAATTTACATTCATTTGCATTGTCAATTATGTGTTTTTTATCCACTTTACTAACAAGTTCAGATCAATTTGCCCAAATCCCTTTGGATTGATAAATTGGAATATTATTATTTGTCGACTTGGTAGTACCCATTTTTGTCTGCAAAGCTATTAAGGAGACATTAACATAGAAGCCCCACGGCGGTCATTTTGGTGGTTTTTGGTTTTAAAATGTAATTTTCTCCAGCTGTGTAACACATATGGGGCTGCGCATTCAGGTACCTTTCTCTCCGTATGTATTAAATAGTCTCACAAAGCATGAAATGTGGGAGTGCAGAAATAAAGGAGATATATTACATTATACCTAAAAGCCCCAGGAGCAGTCACATTGACGGCTACACAGAAAACAATTGTATTTTGATTATACAGAACGGTATTCTACTTTATTATTTTCCTATTTACCAGTCTGCAATGTGTTTAGCTGTAATCAGATTCGTATCTAATGCCTGAGTGAATGACTGACAGTCTGTTGTTTTCAATCAGCCTTTTGAAGGCTGGCTTCTGCTTGCCAGATGCTCTGCTTTGGTCAGGCGATTACATCGGGACTTGTGAAAGTGGAGTTTTACGATGCAACAAAATACGGTGTTGATGTTTTGGATCAGATGGCATGGAAGTATTCAGTGAAAGCTGGCTCCCACGGTGGTCTGTTCAGGTGTTTTACAATGTATTGGACCTAGCAGCCATCAACTCCTGGGTACTTTACAAAGAATGTATGGAGAAGAATTTACCAAGAAGAGAATATATTTTACTGTTAGCACAAGAACTTTGAAAGAAGCATTTAGAACAGAGGGAGACTGCATAGTCAGGTTGCCAATGCCAGGTTGGCAAGTACAATAAAAATAAAACTTTGGACAGCTGTGCCCTGTGCAGAAAGGCGGCGTGGAGAAGCGCAATATTTGTGTTGATTGTGAACAGCCTTAGGCTCAGGTAAAGGAATAACCTTTTGTCGAAAAAAAGAAAAATAATTTTTTTTTTTAAACTTTTTTTTTTTTTTTTATAACTTCATGTGCTGTGCGCTTCTGTAAAATGTTTTTCTAAGTTTATTTATCTACGATGTTTGATTTTGCTCATCTGATAATAAATCAATTGCTATTGAAAAGTAAAAAAAAAGTATTGCTATCGTTTCAGTTTTATAAATATGTACCGTATGTTGTAAACTGGTGTTTGTTCAGATGTTTATTTATTTACATATTCTTGTTTTGAGTTGTAAAATATATATATATATATATATATATATATATATATATATATATATATATATATATATATATATATATATATATATATATTCTTTGGTTGTTCAGATGTTTGTGTCATACTCAATAAAAAAAAATTTAAAAAAAAACACAACGATTTGCATCCCACTGTTTCTCCTTTCGTTTTAAATACAGCTGTCAGAAAGACTGTTACGGGGCTTCTAGGTATGACTATATCTGTGGTCCTTCTGGACTTTTTATATAGGTACTGTTTGTCTCCCTTTCTCCATTTCCAGCCATATCCAAGTGGCCTTAACAAAAGGAAATTGATCAAATTGGTGGTGTTGTGAGCCTCTCTTACAGGAATGTTGAAAAGAAAAACATTGGTATACCATTATAATATCAAACCTGATCACACTGTTGTCAGCAACAGTAGCATTCTGGATTAGGAAAAATAATGCATAGTGATTTTGGAGATTTCCACAATTAATGGAGCCGTTTTTGTCCAGCTAAAAATGATAACAATTTAACAATGTTTTACTTCATTCACCAGATTTTCTCTATTTATTATCTTTATAAAGTTATGACATTACATCAGTTGGACCTGGTTTCTGTTATAGCTGTGCTTAATTTCAATCACAACCCATTCAATCAATTCTTCCTGTGTTTCCATTAATCCAATAATCCACTTTAGAGCAACAGCAGCATTTGAGACTGTATGCAGACTTCGTAAAGAGAAGAGCACCTGCAGCTTGACGCCTTATGCTTACAAACAGTGCATTTAATGACCACTGTTCTGCAAGAACATCCCACCCCCCCCACCCCAAAAGTGCTCCTTCACTCCACATAGCTAACTCTAATCTGAGATGACTGCAGATGTCCCCACAACACAATGTGCATAGTAAGTCAATTTTTTGTGACTCCTACTCATGGTTTATATAGTTAGGGCTCTTCGTATTTGGGTTCTACTTTTGGTCACCTGGTGTTCCTTTAACACTAGAACCACTGCGTTTTACCACATATAAAGCACTCCTTTTTTTTTTTTTAAAGTGTGTAAACAGGTGTAAAGAAACTGTAAAAACATTTTTTTTTTATTTAACACGCAAGTAACCTGTTTTCTTTTGCGCATGTCAGTTGATGCAATACTAAATACAGGTTGATCTGCAGCAACCTGATCAAAATGTTTCTGCTGAAGCACTATGGCTAGCTTTAAGACAAAATCGCTCCTACTGATAATTTCCCCTGTGCATTCCTTGTACAAAACAAAGGAACTGATGGCTGTAGGGATAACAACAGGCTTGTAAAAAAAAAAAAAAATAGAATATTGTAGGTTATAGTCAAAATAAAAGCATGTATTGTAAAAGGCAGTCAAAATGACTGCTTTGGTTATTCTAGGTGGTCGGGATTATAACTTTATTATTTTCGTGATCCTACCTTTTAAATGCCATCAGGGTATTTAATACATGTATTTAGGAAAAGTCATAAATGGACAGCCATATAACTTTCAGACACACAGACAATTTTAAATTTGAAAACCTCAAACCATCAAAATGACTTCCGTGGTGGTTCTAGTGTTACAGTTATATTTAGCCAACTCCATTTCTTAATTAAACTCTTGGAAAGGCATTGATTGTGAAACAAGATGACTAGTTTTTTATTCCCGTAACTTGAATGATACAATGATTCTGTTACATTGATAATGTAAAAAATAAAAGTTCAGTTCAATTACTTTTCCCAGATTAAAAATGTTAATGACTTTTTTTTTTTTACATTATAAATGAAACAGAATCATAGCCTCAATCAGGTTACCGGAGAAAAAAATAGTGAATATGTTTCATAATCAACACTTATCCAAGAGTTTAATTAAAAGTCAGCTAAAAAAAAGGATCATCATTTCAATTAAATACAAAATTGAGATGCAAAATAATGTGGTCAAACTGGCAACTAATTGATTTGCTGATGTGTGTTTGTAGCCTGCTTTACCGCTTCAGTTAGAAGCTTGCTGCTGCTGAAGGAGAGGGAGCATATTGCTCAATTACATTGCCTGTTCTGACCATTGTCTTGTTTATTTGTGAGGAATAAAAATTTACATCTCTCCATTTTGTTATCAAAAAAAAAAAAAAGTTGCATTTTAAGCCAGAATGAAATGATGTCATGAGCATGTAATATTGCCAGCTCTGCAGCAGGGTCGAAAAGCGGAAGTAACAGAGCGAATAGATGAAGGAATGTCCGGGATCAGCTGGCTGAGGCGGCAGGTTCAGTGGAAGTAAGGGTAGAAGGGTCAACAGTGTTGTCGCCTGGAGGAGAAGTGGCAGGACGGATAGACCCCCCCAGGAAACTTTTGCTGGATTTTTTAGTTGAATGGTGTCCAGTAAAAATGCAGTCACCATCAGCTTCTGAAGAGAAAGAAAACGATCATCTTCCAAGGGGAAACAAAGTAGCAGATAAAGGATTCCCATAGTAAAAGCACATCAAAGAGCAACAAAGCATAGAGCATGGGGTAGAGAGGTGGCAAGTATGAAAATTCAGATTGCATATGCATATAGCGTATTTGGCATACTTGTGATTTAAGTGTGTGTGTGTGTGTGTGTGTGTGTGTGTGTGTGTGTGTATATACACACACACACACACACACACACACAACAACCTTCATACTTGCATGTTGAGTATGTGTATGCATATGCGTAAAGCTCTAAATTTGTAAATGTACCATTTTTGAAAAATTATATGCCAGTCATGCATATACAAGCATTTTATGAAAACAAAGTAATGGGCCATATGTAACAATAACAACAGCCTTCCTCCAGGGCTTGAAATTAAGCCAGACGTTCTGGAAATGTCCAGTAAAAGTTCAACCGGTTCACTAAAATATTAAAAAATTCGGTCTGGTTCTTTCTTTCTCTTTTTTCTTTCTTTCTGTCAAAGCAAGGGAAGTTATTTAAACTTTTTTTTTTTTTTTTAATTCCTGCCACTTATTTTATGTACTGCAGTGTACAGAAACAGACAGAATCTTGAAGACCCTAGCAGAGCAGAACCCTTTCACATGTTTTTCATGAAAACAAAGTAATGGATTATAATCATAAACACAACAAAGTAATAATCATAATTGGTTTTAATCATCCTACACTAATCACTTCAACTTCAGTTTCATTATCAATTCATTGGACAAACTGATCTCTTTTCGCATTCACCTAACAAAAATCCACACAGAAACGAGTGGTACTGTCTTTCTTGGGAACCATCACTATAGGACTGCACCACTCGCTCCGAAAAGGCTGAATGACTCCCAGCTCACACTTGTCCCTCACATCCTTGTGAACTGCATCCTGGTGACTTTCTGGGATCTGGTACGGTCTCTCCCTGAACTTGAAACCTGGTGGAGTAATAGCAGCACGTTCAACAACATAAGTTGTACCAGCTACAGTACCAGTCCTGAGTACACCTGCTTGAAACCAGGTTTCTCATGATTTTTTATATATGCTTTTAACGGTATAAACGTGTCTCTAAACGCTTAATATTTCATTATATGATACGTGTACTTATATAAGCTGATAATCGTAAGTGAAATGCATTCAAAAATTTAATTTTTAAATGAAAATGTAAATCTTGTCAATTTCAATGAAATGGTCACCCAAAGCAAGGGGATTTCAGTCTGAAGCCCAAGTCAGTTAAAAGTCTGAAATGTGTATAACACGGTGTTAGAACACTGGCTTAAGTATGTGTATTTGTTAGATGTTCTCCGAGTTAACTAGCATGTTACCTAATTAACCTTTTGTCACCAATTATTGTTAACAGGTGAAAGTCCATGATTACTATAAATATAGGTAGCATAGGCACAAGTTTGTCATTCCTGAATGTAATGGAGCAGAAAATGGCAAAATACGCTAAGAAAAAAGACAGTCTGTAATCACTTTAAGAAGTGCAGGTCAATCTTTAAGACAAATCGCAAGAACTTTGCAAGTGTCTGTAACTGCTGTGGCCAAGACCGTCAAACAATTTGAAGAAACTAGCACTCATGAGGACCAAACAAGGTCAGGCAGGCCAAGGGTGACCTTAGAATCAGAGAACAAGTTCATTCGAGTCACAAGTCTGCAAAACCGGCGATTAACTGCCTGTGAAATACAGGCTCAGCTAAATGCTACTAGAAGTACAGATGTTTCAACTTCAACTGTTCCAAGGAGATTGCGTGAAGGTGGCCTAACTGGAAGAATTGCTGCAAAGAAACCATTGTTAAGAGTGCAGAATAAGAGGAAGTGACTTGCCTGGGCCATAAAACATAGAAACTGGATGTTTGAGGAGTGGAAGTCGGTCTTATGGGCCGATGAGTCAAAATAGGAAATATTTGGGTCCAACTGCCAAGTATTTGTAATATGCAGAGAGGGTGAGTGCATGAGTTCTGCATATGCAGTTCCCACTGTCAAGAATGGAGGAGACAGTGTCATGGTCTGGGGTTGCTTTGCTGGTGACAGAGTTGGTGATCTTTACCAAGTCCATGGCAAACTCAACCAGCATGGCTATCATAGCATACTTCAGAGGCATGCCATTCCATCAGGATTATGGCTAGTTGGGCAATCCTTCATTCTTCAGCAAGATAATGACCCGAAACACACCTCAAAGTTTGCATGGCTACTAAGTGCAAGAACTATCTGGTTAAGAAGGAAAGTGAAGGACAATTCAATCTAATGACCTGGCCAGCCCAGTCTCCAGAACTCAATCACATAGAACTTGTATGGGACGAACTGGACAGAAGAGTCTAAGCAAAGCTACCCACAAGTGCCCTACATCTCTGGGAATTGCTACAGAAGAGTTGGGAAGACATGTCAGGTGATTTCCTGCTGAAACTTGTTAACCAAATGCCTTGTGTTTGTGAGGCTGTTATTAAGGCAAAAGGTGGCTATTTTGAGGAATCCAAGATTTATAGCCAATTTTCAATTTTCTTGAACATTGCTTTGATATTCCTTATGTTTTGTTTTGTATATTGTAACATGTGTTTTCATTTTAAGTATTGACAGAAACATATACAGTACAACGTAAAACATTGTCAATTATGAAAAAAACCTAGTTTCCAGCAAGTGTTCTCAAACTTTTGACTGGTACTGTACATCACATCACCAAACATTTTCACCAACTCATGTAGCTCTTGTTGGAAGTAGCTGTTCCCCCATCTGAATGTTAATTATTTTAAGTGGATTGACATCAGGAACAAAATCCTCTTCCCTGTTGTCATTAGCTACAAACAGGGCCTCCCTTTCCAGTTTTTTAACAAATTAATATGGTAAATTTGAAGTTCATTTCGGTAACCGGTTTCAGTCATTTTATAGTTTATTTTACCAGCTACCCGTCACCTCATAAGGTCCCTATCACTTAGTAAACAGTTTAGATTCCAATGTGGGAAGTAGAAAGAGTACATTGTCTCCAGGTCGAAAGTTCTGAATTCTTGCCTGTTTGTTGTACTGTTGCTCCTGGTGATGCTGAGCTGGTTTTAAATTCTCTTGTGCCAAATGACCAACCAATCCCAGTGGTCTCTCAAAAGTAGTACATACTGCACTACATGTTTGGAGTTGTTAGTTTGGTCATCCTGCCCCTCTCTTACAAGATCAAGGATACCTCTGGGTTGTCTCCCGTGAAGCAATTCAAAGGGAGAAACCCCTGTTGAACTCTGCGGCAAATCCCTCACTGTGAACATGAGGTAAGGAAGAAGTTTGTCCCAATTTTTCTGCTCTTTGTTGACGAGCCACCTTGTTATCTATTTCAAGGTCTGATTAAACCATTCCACCAGTCCGTCCTCCTGCGGATGATAAATGGAAGTCCTAATAGACTGGATCTTTAACAATTTATACACTTTATTCTAACAAATAGACATAAAATTAGTTCCTTGATCAGTCAAGATTTCTTTGGGGATCCCAACTCTCACTATGATCTGAACTAACTCTCTGGCAATTGCCAATACAAGTGAATCTCAATGGTACTGTCTCTGAATAGCTTGTCTCTGAATAGCTTGTCACGTAGTCAACTTCTACTAAAATATGTGCATATCCAAAGGCAGATGAGCCAAGGGTGTCCTCGGCTAAACGCGCACCAGCGACCTCTGTAGTCTGGCCAGGCGCCTGCAGGCTTGCCTATTAGCTGCCCGGGAGCTGTGTTGTTCTCCGGCGCTGTAGCTCCTGGGTGGCTAGATGGTGAATCCGCAGTGTGCAAAGAAGCGTTCAGCTGACGCAGATGCTTCGGAGGACAGCGTGTGTTTGTCTTCGCCTTCCTGACTCATCGCAGAGGTGGTAATGGTGAGCTGAGTCTAAATAATAATTGGGAATTTCAAATTGGGAGAAAATAACAAAAAGGAAGGAATTTTAAAAACAAATAAATAAATAGGGGTTCCAATAAGGGGCAATGGGACCAGCCGGGCCGGGCGAACCCACTCGTCACTATTTGTTGGCACTCTGGGCACTCTGCTACATATTTCTTAACTTCCTTATGAACGCCAATCCAATAAAACCGGGCCAATATTCGTTCCAAAGTCTTCCCACTATCCAAGTGTCCAGAACAAGGGATAACATGAGCCAATCACATGAACTGAACTGGAAAGACTTCGGAACCAATAACTGAGTTATAGGATGTCCTCTGACAAGGCTTGGGCTATCCTATATAATACATGCCCAGTTACAACGTAATGGGGAAATGTGAGCGGTTGGTTGCCTTCCGCCTCCTTCCCCTCAATAGACTGAACCTGCCCCCGATATGCAATCACCGTGAAGTTGAGGAGGTATGGCAAAGCAAACCACATATAAAAACACCAGGGCAAACCTACCCCTATAAAAGTTTATCACAAGAAAAGCACAGCAAAGGTGTAACAATTCAAAGTGAAGGTCTGGCAAAGCTAGGGAAGCAGCGACAGCAGAATTGGAAATGATAAGTAGCATAACAATACACAAACAAAAAAGTAAGACCGAGAATAGGGGTGCATTCAAGGGTTCACATAGGGTGATTTAATTGATGATTTTTGCTGGGCATAAAGGGGGTAGAGCCCTAGCTCCTGTCCCTCAAACCACACTGAAAGGTTAGAATAAAAATATCTTCCAAATACTTCTGTGGTACATACAGTAGTTCTGGGGCCTAATTTAGAATGACAAACTAACTGATACTAAACAGTTCATTCATAATGTTTGCTTACTGAGTATAATGTCATATGTACTCGTGAGAAACCTTCCACCAGTTTCAAAGGTGGTTCTAAAGCTAACAGTTATATTTCTCTTCACTTTTAAAATGTTATTGAATTACCCATATTTCACAAACAAAGCAATAATCTAATGAAAATGTTGATTTTAATGGAAAACCATTGTTGCTTTTAATAAATTACAATATATCAAAGAATAGATCTGAAAGGATTTTTCTAAGAAGTTACAAGAAATACTGTAGTTTTCTTCCAGTATGTTTACTCTTCAGACTTACTGTGCTATACCGTTATTATTTATGATTCAGTCACCAAGTTCATACAAGTACATCCAGCTTTTGGAACCTGTATACAGTAGTCTCAACTATTACAAAGTTTTAGTTAATCATGTAAATAAGTAAACAATTCTACCAGGATGTACGTCTAAACAAGACAAGTCACTATGAATTTAATAATAATAATAATAATATAATAATAATAATAATAATAATAATAATAATAATAATAATAAACACTTTAACCACTTTGATGAACAATTGTATATTTCAGATAGAAAGTCATTGCTGCAAAGTGAACACTGAAAAAGGAGTAACTAACCCCAAAAATAAATTAAAAAAAAAAAAACTTTTGTTAAAACCAACAACACTAGTTTCATCATGAAAGTACCTTTTTTCCATGCCAGAAATGAAATTGAGACAGTAGTTTTGCTATTCTGTCCTCTTCCATGACTGGTTTAGTATGGCTGCTCAATTTCTCTCATGTCGCCACCTGTCCGTTTGACACAGATAAGATCTCTAGCCTTCATATTTCTGTCATGCCAGGCTATGAACAGATTCATTTTACATCCCTAAAGCCAACATGTTTTTTTTTAAACATCAGTAATGTATTATAAGATAAGAGGTTTAAGTTATTTTAGAAGGCTTTTAAAGAAAAATTAATTTAAAAAAAGTAGGAAAATGCTATTGTATTGAGAATAATTATAACTCAGATGTATTCCATGGAATGTGATATTTTGAAAACATTCTCTAATTCCATTTAGTTGCTGTAGAAGGATAATATCAGGAATGAGACTCGGAGGCTTGGAAAGCTTCAGTGAAAGTGCTGGTGTGAACGTTTATTATACCAAAAAATACACAAAACACAGGAACAAACACCAAACAAATGTTTCCCCTGGGCAGTCACCTTCACTAAAGGGTCAACCGCTAACCACTGCTCCTCTCAAACACCTTCACCAAACAAAGGATTTCGCCCTCATTTTTATACATGTGGCCACTCCCCGATTAGCACTCAGTTACCTAATTGGGGAATGGCACACCTGTGATTGTTGGCAGGGACAGATTTAACCACATCCCTGCCAACCTTACATTGCCTCACATACTTTTCATTTAGGGCTTCCGGCCTGACACAGTTACATACCATTGTGAAATGTTACTTACTGTCATATTAATAGAGGGTCCATGCAATCTTATTTTCTTATTTAGTAGGATAAATACACAGTAATATAGCATTTTGTTCTTAAGATACAGCATTTAGAATGTACAGTATATGACATTATTACATATGGATGTTCTCCAGTAAAGTGTTTAACTGTTGCAGTCTCTGACTTTAGATCCTTTATACACTAAAAAATAAGGAAAGATAAAATAAACACGTATTAATTGAGTACATATGTAGTATCAGTAGAAATAAAATACTTCACATACCTGTTTTTCTTTAAAAAACATCTAATTAAATACATGAATGTTTTTCTAGTTTGTATTTGTAGTCATGTGACATAAGATTTACAATCCCTTCACTAGTCCATCAGAGGCAAGAGACTCGCAATATGGCACAGACAGCAGTAGGAGATCTGTCAGTATTTTGAAGTTGTATCAACTTTCTTCACCTTTTTTTGAGACAACAATTTCAGAAAAAAGGCTATAGGTTACACAGCTGTATAAGTCGCTTCCTCCTTTTAGCACATCTTAAAAATATCTAGAAAATAGACTTATACAGAGGTTTTACAGTAATTACAAAATGCCACAGCATTTTATAAATGTAATGATAAAGACAAAATTGTATAAAAACTGACAAGTCAAGTGTGAAAGGTGACTTTCTAGTGGGAAGGATGTGACTTTTGACTTGCAGATAACCTAATCCAATGATAGGTCCCATGTTTAGCAAATGTATGAGTGAATTTGGTATTTATTAACATCCTGTTATGTTATAAAGTACAAACACTTCTAGTGTATTTAAAGGTTTTGTTCAGATTTAATGAATGGTGTTACATCCCTCATAATAATAAAGTTAATATTTTGGGTGCATTTGTTGTGTAACTACAGGCAGAGTATCTTCTAATTAAAACATACAAATCAGGCAATTATACAACAAATCGTTGCTATTTTTTATAGTCATTACAAGTGATATTTGACAATGTACAAATCTGATAAAATATGTTGAATAACATGCTTTTAATCGCATATTATCTTGTATTGATATAAAAATGATAACATATTGGAGGCATCTTCTCGAAACTTTAAATAATCATGCATGCAACACGATTCAAAATTGCAGAAAGTTTAAAATTGCAGTGTTTGAAATATTATGTTTCATTACTCTAGTGCAGTGGTTCCCAACCCTGGTCTTGGGTACTCCCTCTATCTTCTGGTTTTCATTTCTACTGAGTTCTCAGTTACTTAACTCGACCCTTAATTGAACTGATAATTTGCTTAATTAGACCTTTTTATTTGTTTTCAGCTCCTAAAAAGTTGCAGATTTCAAGTTACTTATAAAATGTTAAAGCTAACTTGAAATCAAACTTGAAAAACTGCAACTATTTAGAGCAGAAAACAAGTACAAATTCTGATTATCGTCTTTAAAGTAGTCATTGCCATCAAGGTAAAAGTGCAACATTGTTGGCTGGACTCAAATTACAATAATGCCAAGTAAACTCAGAACATGCCTCACAGCAGGGTGGTGCCAATTCTAATCAAGTAGACATGTCCTAATAAAGTTTTCAGGTAGTGAGACAGCTGCCGTTTAGAATGGCACTACGTTATTGAGACTGAGAAGAAACAAATATGGGTTTCCTGTATATTCTTATTATTCCCTTATTAGCTGACAGATGTGTTGTTGTTGCTATTATTATTTATTAGGCAGTTGTTATGCAATTTAATAATACAAAAATAATAATTCCCATGTCGTTATGAAACAGTGCACACACTTGATTTTTTTATAATCCAAGTTTCATGTATACAGTTCAATCATCTTGTTTACATGGTGGGAACTGTCATGCTTAATATAGTGTAATGTATATAATTTCTTTGTGTTATGTGAAATTCACTTTAATTTTCATATGTGAACTAGATCTTTGAAGGATTTGAAGGTGACTCATGAGGAATGATGCCCAACCTTTCTGAGAAATTAAAAAATGTTTAACCTGATGTAGAAGGCATCGTAGATTAATTATTTTGCCATGGATTTAAAACAGGATTACTTAAAGAACCAGGAATGAACCAACAGTAAGGCTGTTTCTTAAACAGCTTCCTACCCTGCAAGAAGTGTACTTTTCTGGCCCCTCTACTGAAACAGGTACTGGTCCCTTTTCTGGGTCAGATGCTGTTGTTATCGCAGAATCCTTTATTTCACAATAGTGCCTTTATCTGGATTTGCCAATTACACATGTATCTCTTTCAGTCATATCCCTCTTCAGGTGGATTCAATTAAACAATAGAGACAGCATGGTTCTATGCTGACATTCAACCAAACTTTACAAAGTCAAATCTGCCGGAATATTTTCTGGTATGGATTTTTTTTTTGGTATTTTTTTTTTACAACTTATGTTCTGGATTTGGGCTGCACAGACTTTTTGGTGTTTTATCTGCAAACATGCTACAGTTTTCCTCCACTTTCTCTACTTCTCTCCTCATTCACTCCTCTTTTTACTGCAGTAAGTTCTCATTAAAAAAAAAAGGCACTGATCCTCGCTTTTCTCAAAACAAGCAGGTTTCCTTGGCATTTCATTTTACATACAGCTGGTCCGTAGTGTACTTCAAGCTCTGCAGTTTGTTTCACAGACCCTTATGAGCACTAATCTAGACAACCTCAGCTAAGGTAACAACATTAGATTAGTTCAAGATCAGTGCATATCAGGGTTTGTGAATCCAGATGGTAGTGTAAACCTGTATAAAATTCTTGACAGGTAAAAGAAAAACAAACAAAAAACCAATAAATTGTCTAGAAACTCAGCATTCCACATCAATTAATTTGCAAGCCAGAAAGAAAAAAAAAACATACGCCGGCATCTCTGACATGGACTGAACCCCCATAAGTAAAACCGAAAGATGTATCTTATCAGTGTCTGAGGCAACTATAGCTGTGAAAATGGGCCTTTCCCCTACGTAATTAAAGAAAGTCTATTTTTTACAAATACAGTACTATTTGATATTCATGAATCTGTTCCACTCAGTTGTTAACAAATAAATAAATAAATAAAAAGCCAATCCATAGTCTACTGAAACAGATTACTAGAAAGCATATCATAATTCTGAGTAATAACCTCCTCAGACAGGTGGACGTATAAAATGAGTTTACAATTCAAGACACAAAGGCATTATTTGTAATATGTAGCCAGACTATTTCACTTCAGTGTGATAAGGCACATAACAAAAGAGTCTCAGAATATGGGAAACAGTATCACCAAGAAAAACAAAGGCACAATATTCAAAATCAGTAGAAGTTTATTTATTGGACAGCACATGTAAAAGTAGCAGCAACACACTGTTCAAGGTCTTTAGAGAAGACTACAATTATTCAATTCACCAGCCAATAGTCAGTACAAGTTTATCAGTGGACAAAGAGTTATGATGATTAGATTGGTCGAAATAGTTATTTTAATCAACAAAGGGCAAACTGCAATAAACAATTTAACATACTTAATGAGTAAAGAAATAAATACAATAGGAAAGAATATTAAAACAAAAACTGACCAGTCTAAAATAAAAAGGAGGGAACATCAGAGAGAAAAAAATGGTGTCAATCAATTCCCGTCGGCTACCGCACAGGGCCAAAACACTAAATTTGCTCAGATTCATTACTCAAACCGGTATATGATCAGCCAAATATGTATCGACAGGAAAGTCCATTTGCAGGCCCATTTTATTGCAGCCTCTTTGTGGTTCAGGGGGCAGGAGCTAGGGCTCCTCCTCCTGTTCTGCCCTGCACAAATATCTCCCTATTTTAATCCCTTATTCTCTGTCTCGCTTTTTAGTTTGGGCTTGTCTTTTCATTATGCTCATGTATGGACCCAAGCTTCAGTTTTAATACAACTTAGACAACACCTCAAACAAATCCATTGGGCTGGGAGTATTTGCTACTTTCAGGTTGCTTCAGTGGTGTTTGTTCAATGCTTTCACTCAATCATGTCTAAAGTTTAACATTAGCATTCCTGTCATACAATATGTCCTAAATTGCAATTGAAAGTACCATGACAACTGCTTTTATACAGTAATCTGTTCCAGATCAAGGTAAGCCCTTGGGTAAGCTGATATTTAAAAGGACAATAAAGTACACCACTGGTTAAAGATGTATTTAGGGTATAACATTTAACTTTTTCAGTTTCTTATTGTACGGATAAGTACTTTTCCTACAGAAACTTGTATCCAGGGGTCGGTACCTTATCGACTGGTGACAGACGTGTGTGTGTGTGTGTGTGTCTCTCTCTCTCTCTCTCTCTCTCTCTCTCTATATATATATATATATATATATATATATATATATATATATATATATATATTATATATATATATATATATATAACACGAGCAACGAAACAGGTTATATCAAATTGTGTGTGTTAGACGTATTCACTGCCACGGACACTGTTAACTCTTGCCACAGACTGGTGTTCAGTGACTGCCTATCTTAAATGTTCAGATATGCCTGCTCTGCGTCTGTGCAGAAATGACTAAGCCTTCTGTCCACCCACATTAATATAGTAGCAATGGCAGTTGCTCTCATAGATCACCCAGATAGTTTTCATTAGTTATATTATTTCAGGTCCGAACGATGGCTTCCCCACTGATAACTTAACTCCCTCTGTTTCCAATGTTTGCAGTCATCTAAGATCTGCTCTAAACGATCCCGATTCTATTATTTTGCTCAAGAAAGAAACTTCCAAAGGTTTCATGATGCCCCCTTCCCATCATTCTGTATTAGTCAACTGGGGGCCACAATTCGCAAATATTCAGGCAAGAAAAGGTTAATTATCGATCTATCCTCACCTCATTCAGGTTCTGTTTCCAGCATTAATGACCTAATTCCCCCTGATCAGTTTTCTCTACACTATCAAGTATTGATGATGCTATCCATTTTATTAAAACAGCAGGTCAAGGGGCCTGGCTCTCCAAGGCTGATATCACAGATGCATTCAAAGTAATGCCCATTCATCCTTCCCAGTGACATCTCTTTTTGAAGTTCAATGGAAATGGCAATTCTATTTCTCAGTTCACCTCATGTTTGGTTGTAAGAGCAGTCCTCACATCTTCAATTAACTATCTGAAGCATTATGTTGGATTCTCCTAAATAATTTCAAATTGCCATTCGTGCTCCATCTATTAGACGACTTTCTATTAGTGGACTTTGAGGATCAACCCCCTGCTCATTCTGTTAGTATTTCAGACATCTTAAAATCCTTTCAGGACAGAAAATCTTGTACTAAACGCGAACTCCTCTCTCTACTGGGTCATCTTAATTTTGCTACAAGGATCTTTCTACAAGGACGTTCATTTTGTTTCTTATCTGTTAAAACTAGTATCTTCCGTAGTCGAACTACAACACCATGTTAACATCAATGCGGGGTGCCGGGCCGATATCGACCTATGGTCTCACCTCCTCTCCAACTGGAACGGCATTTCCTTATTTTACAATGACTTACCTACTTCTGCCATCTCTCAGTCTCTATACCGATGCTGCCCCCTCTCGTGGCTTCGGTGGTATCTCAGGTTCCAAGTTGTTCTACAGGAATTAGCCCCTGAGTTCTCATTCCTTCCTTCCACAGAGCAGTCTTCAGGGTTGTTTGAATTATATCCTTTTATTGTTGTAGCCATTATCTGGGGCATAAATGGTCAAAAAAGGTCATCACATTTAAATGTGACAACCTCTCTACAGCAGCTATTATCAATGAGGGCAATTCATCTTCCCCTACAATCATGAAGCTTATGAGAAAGCTCACCTGGGTTTCAGTGCTAGAAAACTTTAGAATCCAAGCTAATCATGTCCCGGGTTCAAATAACATAATCGCTAACTCTCGTTTTAATTTTCGGAAGTTCCACACACTGTTTTCAGGAGACCCCCTACCGTAACCATATTGTATTAAATCAATCATCTCCCATCATCCAGATCTTGGAATCTGCAGTTAATCTCATGAAACAATTTGTTTCACAAAACACCAGTGCTGCTTATAATATAGGGTGGCAGTCTTAAATCAAATATTGCTCCCTGTCACATCCATGCCTTACTTCCAAATCTTCCATCACAGAATTCATTACTTACTGCTTTTTAAAATGCAATCTCTCTCTTTCCACCATACACTGACACTTGTCGGGACTAGTTTCACTCCCGTTTGATTGGAACCACTATCCCTTCCTGTGACAGAAATACAATGATCCTTGGTTGTAAATCACCCTCCTGACCTGTGAAGGTGCTAAGCAGCGAGAACAGAGTTCCTTGGACGGGCTGGCCTGACAGTTCAGGGTTTAAGGGAATTTGACCAGCCAGGAAGGGGGTGAGACTCAGTTGCAATAACGCATTGACCCGGAAGGGAAACGATGTGGCAGCCGTAGACTGGAGAGGTGGTTGCACTCGTTTACCAAGGGTTCATGTGTGACAGCATAAAGGGGATGGAGAATCGTAATCTGTTCCTTTGCATTGGTTTATTGTGAGTAGAACTGAGAAAGACAGTGAAAGTAAACCAGAAACTAAAATCGTGACTGTTGTGTTTTGTTTGTTTGTAATTTTCTTGTCTTGTCTCGTATGTTACTAGACAGCTAGCACAGCTCCGGAGCTGTCGCCAAGGGCCAGCACTAAACCGGACAGCATTGCACCATTGTCATAAATATAGACTTGTATCGCCCACCACAAGCACTACTGCACACACCCAGGACTGGTGACCATGGTTGTATTATTGTGGGGCAGATATTGTTTATTATTTGGAACTGTCTTGTGTCATTTACCCCGTGCTGTACACATTGGTGTGTATTGCCAGGGCATTATTGTTTGGTCGCCAGACCTGGAATCTCCAATAAAAACATTTCCAAACCAGATTACAATTCTCTGCCTGCTTCTTTCACACACTGCATCACTGCAGCACCTGTTGCCACTCAGCCACTTTGTCACACATGGTTTCAGTTTGGGATATGGATGTCAACACACTGGCAGAGCTGCTGGAGGCACTGGACAGCAGACGGGAGACATGAGAGAAAGAGGGAGGGGTGCTACAGTGTGCTCATTGAACAGGTAGGGCTTGCACTTTCCACAGCACCAGTCCCTACAGGAACACCAGCGATGTTGGCACCGAAGGCTCGGGTGATGAAAATGTCAGCGGAGGATGATCCAGAGGCGTACCTGGTTGCGTTTGAGCAGATGGCCACCACTGCGTCATGGCCATGGGAGTTCTGGGCTAGCCAGCTGGTACCCTGCCTAATCGGGGAGGCTCAGGTAGGCTACCAGGCTATAAACAACTTCAACGCCGCCAGTTATGACCTGGTCAAGCTGGCCATCCTCTGTCTTAATATTCTGGCAGAAACTTGCCGGGTATGGTTCAGGGAGTACCGAAGATCCCCGGAGACATGCCCCAGGGTGGTTGCGGAGCGGTTGTGTGACCACATGGTACACTGAAGAAAACCAACCTTCAAATGGAGAGGCGGTGTTTGTGGCACAATGCTGTCATGTGCTTGGTGCTGATACCCAAGCCTGGATAAGGAGCCACAACCCCAACACACTGTAAGATGCTGTGAAAATGGTCGAGGATTATGAGGACTCCCTAGTCTCCACCCGGACAGGGATACTGTTAGTTCCCGCCCTTTGGAGCAGCCGAGCTCTCTCTCTCTCTCTCTCTCTCTCTCTCTCTCTCTCTCTCTCTCTCTCTCTCTCTCTCTCTCTCTCTCTCTCTCTCTCCCTCCCCTCTGCCACCACCAGTATCAGCCCTAGGACCCAGCCCTCCGACCCCAATGGGCCCCCTTGCTTCCCCTCCATGGAGACCAAGGTTGGCCCGCAGCTGGGGTAGAGGTGCTGCCCCATACCAGCAATGGGACAGATATCTAACCAATGCCCCCTCTGTCCCCTTAACTTATTTTAGGTGCAACCAACAGGGACATCTGACCAGGTCATACCCTACTGCCACAGAGTGTGACATGGCCACGTGTAAGTGGGCACCAGAGATAGGTAAGCGCAGGGAAAATGGTCTGGAGGGGCCTTGTATGATGTGGTTTTAGGCAATGTGAAAACCCATGCAATAGTGGGCACAGGATGGAAGCAAACCTTGATTATATCAGCTCTCTTGGGTGGTGTGTCGTGGTGGCCTGTGCTCCACCCCTTTCGTTCCACTGCTGATTATTTCCACACTTTTGAATGCATTGCAATGAACATAGTTTGCCCTTTTCTATCTTCTGACTCCAGATATACACATATATTAGTAGTGGTAAATTATGCAATGTGATACCCAGAGGCAGTTCCATTGAGGTCCATTAGTGCCGCTGCAATAGCCACAGAGTTAATGCAGATTATGGCTAGAGTAGGGGGAGATTTTTACTGACCATGGAACCAAATTTTTGTCTAACACGTTACAGCAGGTATACAAAATATAAAAAGTACATCCCATCACGACATCTGTTTATCATCCACAGGTGGTTTGGTGGAACGATTTAATCAGACCTTGAAGCAGATGCTGAGACGTTTTGTAACGCAAGAGCAAAAACATTGGGCATCGCTTCTTCCCTACCTCCTTTTTACAGTGAGAGAGATAAGCACAAAGGCTTGTCCAAAAATGTGAAGCATGTGCTTCTACTAAGATTGACTGGCTTTGTTTTTTTTTTTAAAACTTCTCTCTTTTCTTCTGTTGTGTGGCACTAGGCTCCTGCTTTTTGTATCTGTAATAGATAACACTTTTTTCCAAATATCAAAAACAGACAGATACTTTCGTATCTGTAGGTATATGCACTGTGACTAATACTTCCTTATAGCTTGCAATTGGAATGCTGTAATGTCAGTCGAGTCTGAAGGGACTCACCCAGCCAATCACACCTGCCTCGGGGTGGGAAGAATGTTCTGCACTACAGAGAAAGGTTGGTTTATATAATTATAGAGCAGTAGCAGCTGTTGGCCAAAAAAAAAACGGGTAGGCAGAAAAAAGGCCCCTTAAGACCCCAGCAGCAGTAGAATCTTATTACTGTACTCTGACTGAACACTTTTTTCATATAATAATAATAATAATAATAATAATAATAATAATAATAATAATAATAATAATAATTATTATTATTATTATTATTATTATTAGTAGTATAAGTCTTAGTATTACTAGTATTAGTATTATTATTATTTATTTGGCAGGTGTCTTTATCCAAGGTGACTTACAGGTGTTACAGGGCAGTACTGTACAGGGTTACACTTGTGGTGCTCTGCATTGTACTTTGAGCAGTTACAGAAGGAACTGAAAACACACCAGTCACAGAAAAAGCAGCAACTGGTGCTGGGAAGCTTCTGGGATTCAAGTTCTTGTAAAATAAATAAGTGTTTTCCATTTTTTTTTTTTAAACATAGATGCAACAGATACAGCAAGGATCAATTCATTAAGAACATAAGAAAGTTTACAAACGAGAGGAGGCCATTCGGCCCATCTTGCTCGTTTGGTTGTTAGTAGCTTATTGATCCCAAAATCTCATCAAGCAGCTTCTTGAAGGATACCAGGGTGTCAGCTTCAACAACATTACTGGGGAGTTGATTCCAGACCCTCACAATTCTCTGTGTAAAAAAGTGCCTCCTATTTTCTGTTCTGAATGCCCCTTTGTCTAACCTTCATTTGTGACCCCTGGACTTCTGAGAAGCAGAAAGTCTGTTTCTTTTTTTAACCATACGAGTGAATTAGATACAGTACTAAAAACCTGTGAGGTTATCAAGACTTGATAACCTACTCTACAAAAGGGCAGGCAAACAAGTGTAAAACAAAACCATAAGACTTTCCCTTAAAGAGCTAGATTGAATCAAATAAAATTGTTAAATACAGCTATTAAAATATAATTATATATATATAATATAAAATATTAATAAAACATTTCACTGGATTATGTTTCCAACACAACACACACACATGTTCTTTACAGATGTACTGTACATTTTTCGTTTTGTACCCTTCAGAACAAATTGCAATTTGCAGATTTCCATTGTGAATGTTATTTAACACAGACACATACCGGTGTTATATATTGATTTTCAGAGGTTTTACTTATCTGAAACTATTCTTTTTTTTAATTTTTTTTTTTTTTATTTTAGTTTTAACAATTTTATGTGTACATTTTCAAGTCACAATTTTTACAAAACAGTGACAACAATATCCCATCTTTTCCTACCCTCCCAACCATGTCCCTCTCATCTTTCAAGTGTTACAGAAAAGAACAGTACAAATTTAACTTTCCTAAAGGACAGGAAAAGGAAATCATGAAGAATAGACAAGAAAGTTGACAAACGTGAAAAAAGGGAGTACCTGGTTAGACGAGTGCAAGCAGGTTAGCAACCTTGAATAAAATACAGCTTAAGCTAGGCTAGGGACTGGTCTTCAAGCTACTCCACAAATGACAGGAAGGGCTGTCAGGCTGTGTACAATTTGTTAACTGACCCCAAAGGTTGAGAAATCGCATAACCTCCCAAATCCAGTGAACAAAAGTAGACAGGACATTGGAATAAATATAAAAATGTAGGCAATATATTCATTTTAATAGCATTGATATGGCCAGCTAATGAAAGGGGCAAATTAAAAAAAGACTTAAAATCACATATGACTGAGATATCTAAATAAGTAAGCTTGTTTGGGGTAGTTTTAAAGGGTAAGTCTTCAAAGGAATGTTGTGCTGCCGTGAGGTTAACCCTACGCCTGCTACGGGGAATGATCATATTTGGTCATAAATATGAACACTTTGTTTAAGCGCTTATAGTTTTAGAACCTTAACCCTTTGCAGTACATTTATTCAGCGCCTGTCAGGCACGTCAGGTCCAATTTATTTTCACACGCGCTGTTCACTTTACATTCATTGTTTAAAATATATATTTTTTTCAGAGTAAAACAGGTTTAAAAGGCCTTGCATAGCAAAAAGATATCAGTACTGCATCTCCAGCCAAGCCCCACCTCTTGTTCGCTGTATTTTTCGCATGCCTCTTTATAATCGTGCATACTGATAAATCCTCTCCTCATCATTCGTTTTATCAACAAACTCCACAATAATGTTCACTTTACATTCATTGTTTAAAATATATATTTTTTTCAGAGTAAAACAGGTTTAAAAGGCCTTGCATAGCAAAAAGATATCAGTACTGCATCTCCAGCCAAGCCCCACCTCTTGTTCGCTGTATTTTTCGCATGCCTCTTTATAATCATGCATACTGATAAATCCTCTCCTGATCATTCGTTTTTATCAACAAACTCCACAATAATGCAATCCGAGTCATTCTTTTATTACTATAACATCTCAAAAAGCTCTGCAAATGTCTATGATATTCTTTGAGCGCTGGATGCAGCTATCGCCTTTGTTTATGTCCATGTTATTTCTGTGGTGCAGGGGCTAAGTGTATTGCTCAGATACTCCCCCACCCCCCTTTTTTTTTTCTTTTTTGGCTTCATTCGGCTCATATCAGTCATTGGCCATTGAAAGGTTTTCTCAGCTTTTTCAGGACATGTGCTTGATGTCTTTTTGATGGACTGGAGAGGGAAAATTTTAATGTCGGACCTGGTCCGTCATAGGACCGGAAGGGATTAAATCAGAAATTAAAACCCAATGCACCTACAGAAAGACATTAAGTAGATCTTTCCAGTGATGTAATGTATTTTGTTGTGGGGTGCATTTTGTTTTTCATATGAGCTACACCTCCCACAACATTATCGAAATATGAAAAATAATAAATAATATTTTAAAAAATTGGCAAATTCAACCGCTTTCCAACTGTTGTATAAAAAATAAATAAATAAATAAATAAATACTATATATTGTAAAACTTTTAAAAGTTTTACAATGTATAGTATTTTACAAAAATCAACCTCTGAAATGGCAAAGGTAGACCCAGGGCTAAGACTTGCCAAAAAGTGAGATTGGAAACATTATTGCCCTGTTAAAATACAATTATATTTCAGTATAAAAATAAAGAAACAACACACAAGTTATCAAGTAAGTATTATTATTATTATTATTATTATTATTATTATTATTATTATTATTTGAAAATAAAAAGCAATTACAAATATTACATATAAAAATATTACATATAAAACATGATATTAAGAATTTTATTTGGGAGGGAGGGAGACAAAAAAAAAATTGCTGTATTTTATTTATTTTCAAAACTATAATAAAAATCAGGCTAGAACATTTTATTGCAGAAAATGAGTATTTTATAACATTTTTTTTTTTTTTTATGAATTTAACATTTTATACAAGACAATGATCAGTAAACTACTTACAGTACATTGTCATTACAGAAAGATGAAAATGAGAAAACATGTAGCAAGAAAACTAAACTATTAAGGCCAAAATACACTATGCAATTTCCGAATGTATGCAATGCGAATGTGTGCTTGCATGCAATTGCGGTTGATCGCAGAGGATGCAATCGAGTGCAATGCGATCGCATCCACGTCATGACTGCTATTTAGATGCAGGGCTGGGGAGAGGGAAGGATGTTTTGTGTAGAAAATAGAAAAGCAAGAGACATAGAGACATGTACACCGAGAGTGTAAATACTCCATACGCCTATGAAGCTTCCATATCTCATGATTCATTTTAAAAGTATAGTATTAAATAGATGGATTTAACCTGAAATCTTGTGTGAGTTTGTAAGTTTACATAGCCTAATTTACCGATTTAATTTACCAGGTTCTCATAAACGTGTACATCGACAAAATACTTTTTACTATTGTACCAGTTTCATGTGTATGTGTATAAGTACAGATGCAGCAGGAACCAGATTTTTTTTTTTTCTCCTGCCCTCATCAAGTTCCTTCCTGATGTCACCGTGTGACTAGGTTAAAAAAAAAATATTCAGTGAAAAAAGGCACTTCACAGAGCATTTAAAAGGGACCAAAAACAAAGTACACAGAAAGAATACTTGGAACTGCAAACGCAAGTCAAAAAGGAAGTTAGAAAGGCCAAGAGGGATAAAAATGAACATTGCTAAGGGGGCTAAAACCAATTCCAAAAAGTTTTTTTCTAAAATTATAACAGCAAGAGAACATTCAAAGAGGAGGTTAAATGTCTAAGAGATACAAATGGCAAAATCATTGACAAAGAAAAAAAATAGCAAATATATTAAATGATTACTTTTCACAAGTTTTTACAAAGGAGGATACGGACAACATGCCCCACATGTCACCCAGTTCCTATCCAGTTTTAAATAACTTTAGCATAACTGAGGCAGAAATGTTAAAGGGACTAGGAGCTCTTAAAAAAACAACAAAAAAAATCCCCTGTGCTGGATGAGATCCTCCAAAGAATACTTAAAGAAATGAAAGACGTTATTTACAAACCGCTAACCAAGATCATGCAACTCTCTTGACACAGGGGTTGTACTGACAGACTGGAGAATTGCAAACATAATACTGATCCACAAAAGGGGAAACAAAACCGAACCAGGTAACTACAGACCAATAAGCCTGATTTCTATTATATCTAAACTTATGGAAACTATAATAAGATCCAAAATAGAAAATTACCTATATGGTAACAGTATCCTGGGAGACAATCAAAGTGGTTTTAGGAAAGGGAGATTGTGTCTAACTAAACTGCTTGATTTTTTTGAAGATGCAACACTGACAACGGATAATTGAAAAGCATAGGACATGGTTTATTTAGATTTCCAGAAAGCTTTTGACAATGTCCCACATAAAAGATTAATTCGCAAACTGAATGCAGTAGGGATTCAAGGAAATGCATGTACATGCATTAGGGAGTGGTTAACAAGTAGAAAACAGAAAGAACTGATTAGAGGAGAAACCTCAAAATGGAGCAAGGTAGTGGTGTACCACAGGGATCAATATTCGGTCATCTTCTATTCCTAATCTACATTAATAAATTAGATTCTGGTATAGTAAGCAAACTTGCGCAGATGACACAAAAATAGGAGTGACAAACACTGTTGCAACAGCAAAGTTCACTCAAAATGATTTAGACAAGATTCAGAACTGGGCAGACACATGGCAAATGACATTTAATAGAGGTGTAAGATACTACATGCAGGCAATACAAATGTGCATTCCCTTTAAATTCGTATGACAACCATTACTGAATGGGAAGAGACTCTCTCACCGTCAATCACTGAGCATAGCTAAAAAAGCTGCCCTCTCAGGACCCTACTGTGAGGGGGAAGTCCCTCCCACCTCCTGTTGAAGAGGGATATCCTCACAGTAGCACATCGCCATTTTCTCTCTCATCTCACTGAGACAAGTCAGATTGCATTTTGCTTTCTTGAACCGAAATTGGCTGATTTGTTGGATTTTAGCCACAAATTAAAACAAATTCCATGGTAAAATCACGCTTCAAGCATGTCTAAAGAGAGCTCTCGCTTTATTCTTGTGTCAGTTTTCTGACGAGAGCTGGTTTCGACCCCTCTTAAGAGATTAGCAAGGAGCCATTGCTCTTTTCACTACACAAGGCCTTGTGTAGTTGATATACTGTGAGAAGAGCTGTTGTGGTGCTGTATGGAGACCCTGCGGGCTTGCGGCATCATCGTCTAGGCCGATTTAATCAGTCAGTGCGACCAATAAAAAAAAAAAAAAAAAAACAGCTAGGGCCTAGCGCCCCTCTCAATCTTCAGGCTTTCCTAGCGCGGCTGCACTTGCCCTTGGCGACCACACCAACTGAATCGGCTGCATACCCGAGTATCGACCACGGTTTTTCCTGCTGATCGCGACATTGAGAAAACAGTGTAAACAGTAAACATCTTCGACGCTGCCTACAGCTCGGTCCCGACTATGCCTACCATCGGCATTGACCTTGGAACAGGTCTACTCAGCATCGACAGTGCTTTTCTCTGCGCCGTTCCCGGCACTGATTGATTCGGCACTGGTGAAACTCTTCGAGGCCGTCTACAGCCCGGAACCAACCGCGCTACACATCGGCATCAACCACGGCACCAACCACACTATTTTCGACGCCGATCCCGGCACCAAGTGATTCGCCACTGGTGAATAGCTTCGGGGCCGTCTACAACCCGGCACCAAACGCACTACACATCAGCGCCGATTGACTCAGCACTGACAATGCTCGCCTCGACACTGATTAATTCGGCACCGGTGAATAGCTCAAAAGGGTCTACAGCCCGGCTCCGAACGCTACTATCGACATCGAGCACAGCAGTTCACCTGCAAAACCATGTCGGTCCAATCAATTGGGTCCTCCGCTGGGTTCCACCAGTGTGACCAATGTGCGACGAAGCTACAAATCAGGACGAGCACCAGTCCTGCGCCAGATGCCCAAGGTCAGAACACGCGGCCAAAGCACTGGCAGGTGAGCTGGACTGCTCTCCATGTCGGAAGTTCTCGAGGAGAACTAAGTGATGGAGAGCAGCCCTATCCCCAGCAGAGTCTCTATCCTCCAACCAGGGGAGAATGAGATCAATGATCCAAGAGCCTCCGCAGAGGTCATCCAGGACCACCCCTGCCACAGTGATCAGGGAGCTCTCACGCTCATCTGGGACAACCTCCCCTACCCCACCACCGGTACAGAGGCACAGACACCTCTCAAGGGAGATGAGATGGTAAACATCGAGGTGGTACCACTCGAGGGGATGCTCACCAGGGGACAGACGGTCGCCGAGCAGGCACCGTTTCCCTTCCCCAAGGGACAGGTGGTCTCCGCTCAGGCACCGCTCCCCTTCTCCATGCAGGCACAGATGTTCACCATCACAGTCGCCTCGAAGGCGCCCAAGCTTGGCCGAGCAGCACTTCGTGGAGCTGGCGGAGACTGTAAGGGCTCAGCAGACCATGCTGGAGACCCTATTGAAATCTCAGGGCAGGCTGCTCCCTACCACCAGGCAGCCCCAGCTCCCAAAGTCTCATTCCCCATCCCCTCTGCCCGGACCCCCTAGCACAAGCGAGCTGTCATTGTCGGCGTCCAGATCAGACGTCTCGGACCCAGCCACCTCCATTGGGCAGGCCACAATGGGAGGCTCCTTAATGCCCTTGCCACACTTGTTGCAGAGGGAAGAGTTCCAGGCCCTAATGCAACGTGCAGCTGTAGCTACGGACGCTCCCTGGCCGGCAGAACAAGAGGGAGAGGGGAACCGTTTCCACCAACAGAAAGGGCACCCATATCATGCCCTGCCCCTATGCCAGGACTTCCTGGAATTGGTGCGCTCCTCCTGGAGCAAACCAGCATCTGCACCCTCAGCCTATAGAACAGTAGAGTCTCTGCTTCTTATTGCAGGAGCCCAAGAAGCAGACCTAGGCATATTCCCCACTATCAGGGACTCGGTCACGGTTTTGGTGTAAGGTTCCACCTTCACCAAAGGGGATAAGGACCCAACCTGTCCATCCAAGCCTTGCAGAACAACAGATGCGATGCTTAAAAAAGATGCGATGCTGTACCAGAACCAGTTGGCAGAGAGGCTGCAGGAGAGAGCTACACAAACGGACACGGGGGAGCTCCAGGCGGTAGCTAAGGCGATGACCGACCTAATAGGGGAGTTTGGTCAGGCATCAGGAAGGGCGCTGGTGGCCGCCTGCCGGCATTTGTGGCTGACACAAGCCAAGGTCGTGGATACTGAGAATTTGGCGCTACTAGACGCCCCACATTACACCGGGGCAGACTTTTGGGGCGCCATTGATGTGAGCCTTGAGAGGTCCCACAAGGCCACGGAGGTCGCCTCCAAGTTTTCGCGCCTTCCGGCTTACTGTCAACGCCCGATGTGGCTTGGGCAGCCTGCCAAGGTGAAAGGGACCACTGCAGGCCAGGGTTAACCGGTTCTCCGGCTGGAAACTGAGGCCAGGGCCTAAGAAAGACCTGCCCCCTCCCAAGCCCAAGGGAGACCACCCCTGAGGGGCTCCAGCTGCCACCAAAACCCCCCACAACCAGACTGACCAACGGCAACGACCCATGGCAAGGTTGCACCCAGGACTCCTGGGTACTATCGATAATGAGACACGGATACACTCTACAATTTTGCATAGGTCTACCACCCTTCAAGGGTATGCTCCCCACCACCGTTGAACCAGCGAGGCGATACTCCTTCAACAGGAGATCGCAATATTCAAAGGAAGAACGTTGTATGCTTGGTAAGCCCAAGCGATGCCCTCAGTGGCTGTTACTCCAGGTACTTCCTGGTGCCCAAGAGGGACGGTGGTTTCAGACCAATTATGGATCAGAGTCCTCAACTTGTTCCTCAAACAGAGGAAGTTCAACATGTTGACAGCACAGCGTATCATCGAGTCCATCCAACCGGGTGACTGGTTCACATCGATCGACCTGCAAGATTACTTTCACGAACTGATCCGTCCCATGCACAGAAAATATCTGCGCTTTGCGTTTCAAGGCAATGAGTACGAATTCTGCGTACTGCCTTTTGGCCTCTCGCTGGCGCCCTGAACTTTTTCAAAGTGCATGGATGCAGCATTGGCTCCACTCAGGCTGCGGGGTATTCGGATCCTGAATTATCTGGACGATTGGCTAGTTTTCATGCATTCAAAAGCACACGCAGAGACACACACAAAACAGGTAATAGATCATATGAGGAAGTTAAGGCTCTCAATACATCAACAGAAGAGCAACTTCATACCGTCTCAGTCCACAGTGTTTCTGGGGATCAAATTGAACTCTGTGAACATGCTTGCCTCACTGTTGGAAGACAGGATTCAGTCGTTGGAGGCCATACTCTCCTACTCTACCTGGCATTCAGAAAGGACGCTCTCCTACAGGTCAAGGTGTATAAAAGGTTGTTGGGGCTGATGGCAGCCGCCTCAAGAATCCTTCCACTAGGGCTGCTGAGAATGTGCCCGCTTCATGGCTGGGTAAATAAGTTCAAGGTGCACCCAGTCTGAAATCGGTACGGGCTGGTGCTAGTGTCCAGACAATGCCAGAAGACATTGGAGTGGTGGCTCCATCCTGGCAATCTACGCTTTGGTTCTAACCTCGGATCCTCTCAACAGAAGTGAAGTGATCACTACAGACACCTCCAGCCAGGTCTGGGGAGCGGTCTGGAATGGGAGAGGAATAAGAGGTCAGTGGAAGGGACATCGGCAGCAAGCACACATAATACAGACATAATATAGACAATACTGCAGTGGTAGC
Source organism: Polyodon spathula (assembly GCF_017654505.1). NCBI lineage: Eukaryota > Metazoa > Chordata > Actinopteri > Acipenseriformes > Polyodontidae > Polyodon > Polyodon spathula. The sequence continues at coordinate 30,139,277 of NC_054539.1, forward strand.
CTACATAAACCACCAACGCAGCCTGAGCTCGCCAGGCCTTCACCACGCTGTGCACAGACTCCTGTCCTGGACGCACAGAAACTTTTGTTCCATCAGGGCAGTTCACCTCCCTGGTGTGGACAACAAGGCAGCAGACCTCCTGTCCAGAAAAGCTCCAGACAGCTCAATGGAGGCTGCATCCTCACGTGATGAAACAGATTTGGAAGAGGTTTCGACCTGCACAAGTCGACCTCTTTGCCACAGCCTAGTCCACTCATTGCCCCCTATAGTTCTCCATGGAGATAGACGGGGGCCCCCTGGGAGTAGATGCGCTAGCTCACCCCTGGCCACAGGGGCTATTGTATGCGTTCCTTCTGCTACCATTATTACACCTGACACTAGAGAGGAGCAGGGTGGAGAGAGCACAGGTTTTGCTGGTTGCATCCAGATGGCCAAGACGCCCCTGGTTTGCTGTCCTCTCTGACATGCTGTTGGATTAGCTGTGGCAGCTCCCGCTGCGCAAGGACCTCCTGAGCCAAGCAGAGGGGCTATTATGGCACCCGAACCTAGCCCAGGGGGACATTACGGCCCATTCTACCTCTTCATTCTGGGTCTGGTTGTTGAATGGAGCCATCTATTTAGACGAGGTTTGCCAGATGCAGTAGTAGATACACTACAGTCTCTTAGGGCGCTGAGCACTAGAGCCCAGTACTCATATAAATGGAAAGCTTTCCAAGACTGATGCCTTGCCGAAGGTCACGATCCTGTGACTTGCCCTATATTAACCTTCTTACAACACTTATTTGACGCAGGAAAATCAGCGTCCACTTTGAAGGTATACCTGAGAGCAACATCAGTGTGCATTGACAAAATTGATTTTGTCCCCTGGGGCACATTTCTTGGCAGTGCAATTTCTTAAAAGGGCTCGGAGGCTTCGTCCTCCCATGAAAAAAAAGTATGGTCCCCAAGTGGGATCTAGAACTGGTATTGCGGGCCCTTATGGGTCCTCCATTTAAGCCCATGGTGTCAGCAGAACTGTGCCCTGTTTCATTCTTTCATTCTTTTCATTCTTTTTAATAGCCATTACGTCTGCCAGACGAGTAAGTGAGCTTCATATGCTGTCCTTTGATGACACATGTATGGCTTTCACTGGGAATGACTCACGGGTAACATTAAGAACAAATCCATCCTTTTTGCCAAAGGTGGTATCCTCATTCCATATTAACCAATCAATGGTTTTGGAAACTTTCAGACCTCCCCTGCACGAGTCAGAGGAGGACCGTAGACAACACGCAGTATGGAGCCACGATTACACTATTCGGTAATGGTTGTCATTTCAATTGAAACGGAACGTTAGGTTATTACCATAACCCTGGTTCCCTGAAAGAGAATGACAACCATTACCCTTTGAGGTCGTGTCCCCAGCTGACCTCTCTTTTCGAAAGAAAATGGTGACATGCAACTGTGAGGACGTCCCTCTTCAACAGGAGCTGGGAGGGACTTCCACTTCACAGCAGAGCCCTAATAGGGCAGCTTTTTTATATATGCTCAGTGATTGATGGTCAGAGAGGCTCTTCCCATTCGGTAATGGTTATCATTCTCTTTCAGGGAAGCAGGGTTATGATAATAACCTAACGTTATAAATATCACATGGGAGATACTGAAATTGAAGAATAAATTATGAAAAAGACCTAGAAGTTGTGACTCAGAAATGTCTTCATTTAGACAATGTGGGAAGCTATAACATTGCTGTGTATTGCCTGAGATTATTCTTTGTGGTCACGAGACAAGGAATATATAAAAATAAAACCGGTTTAAATTATGAACTTTGTTGTGTCATCACCTCTACACCTGTGCACTGCAAGCCACTTGGCCACAGATCAAAATGTGAATGTTATTTTTAGGAAAGAATTTGTCCAAATGGGATTTTCATTTAAAAGTGTAAATATGTTGATCTTCGGTACATTTACTGGGAAATAAATTTTACAATACCATGTATGTGTATACGTGTTTTTATAAAGAAATGGGTATTTGTTGTTTGCAGCCTAAGGCAGCTCCAACATTGTACCAAAATTAACTTGATGAACGTAATTTAGCTCAGTCAAATAATACCAACAGTTACACAGGTCAATGACATGCAGACAGATGGTATATAAAAGTACATTTTTGAGTAATATGAACTCAAACATTCTTTAAAAGGTAAGGGAACAGTAAAGATGAAGTGAAACCCACTTACCGGGTTTAGCAGCCCTGAATCTAAAAGCCTGTATAAAATTCAGCTTCCACAGTGCATCGATGCGATGGATAACTTTCTCATGACATGGCATGTTATTTTTTATATATAAAAAAAAAAAATCCCATTTTTATGAAGTTTTATCCAAACCGATGAAATTAACTGATTTGTTTTACTTTGCTATAGTTTAATATCTGTTAGCACAAATACTGACATTCAGGTTTATTATTTTTATTACATACACATTTATTGACATATAGCTGTAACAGAATATTATTTTTCATAAACATTACTAACTTGCCAATTCTAAGATATTTTTGCACTCTAAGTTGTTGATGTATTAGTGAAATTTGTAAAAATATTACTTTTTTTTTTCATTTGACAGTTTTATTCAATACACCACAATGAACCGGGCAACTCCATTTGTGAGTGTACACTATACACCTCCGCCCCTTTTTTTGCAAAAGCTGGTTACGCCTATGCATTTAATACTAAAACTATTAAAGCTCTTTGTTGTATATGGAAGCATAGTGGTATCTTTTCTTGTCATAATGACTTGAAAACTGAACACATTTTTGAACAAAATTGGCTAAATTGCTTTTAAAAAATCCTTTCTTGTTTCTAGGGAGGGGATGTTACCAAAAAGAGTAGAAAATAGCATAATAAATGATTTAATCATTAAGGTATCTGATTTCAAAGAAAGGAGAGAATGTTCTGGGAAATTAGAGCTAAGTATATTGGATCTGGGGAATTGCTGTCAAACACTAATGAAAATACAGAGAATGGGGTGGGGGGGGATAAAAGAAAAGTGACTGGAGCTGGAAGAACAATACAAACATTAGTTTTGAAGGGGTTTGAAAAAGTAAACCAGTAACAGAGAAACATATCGTTTGATCAACTCAAGTATAACTCTGGAGGAAGTCCCATCAGTTCCACCACATTTGCAGTCACTCTCCCAGAGACTATAACATTTCATATCTGACACTGTGCTTTCATCTTTTTTTTTTTTTTTTTTTTTTTTAATAATGTACTGTACGAGTTCATGCTCTTTATTTTAATGACCGGAATATTTGATAAACATTAAGACATTAGTTTATTTTCAGTTTTCTGTAGGAAACAACCCTACAAATGATGATGAATGTGTTGGTTTTGATGATTGTTTTACAAAATTATCGATCTTTCAATATCAAATCCAAACAGTAATGATATATACACAGTTAATTGGTTCTTTAGGAAATACTAAAATATTGTTGACCATTTCTTAACCTTACTTTGTATACACTATACACGTATGCAGTAGTCTATTTCACTTAAAACTGCTGAGTCCCCACAATTTTAATGTTACACAAAACATTCTTTTTTGTCTGCTTACAGGCCATTTGACCTTTTTAAATATACCATATATTGTCTATGTTTATATTATTTATCCATATATACATGTCTCCACCCATTTTACAATAGATATGGCTATATTTATCTTGTTCACAGCTTCATTGCTGTAAAAATAATATTCATTGCTGGCCTAGATTAACTGATTATTTTATTTTTCTGCAATTATTTAACCAGGAAAAACAACAACTAAGATGCAGGATGGGGTCCTACATCTGGCCAGTTTTGCAGCTGGAAGGACTGAACCACGAGGTCACACAGTGAATCATTGACTGAGCTGGGTTATATACTCTAGATCTCCTGGGCCTGTCCTTTGATCTGATCACTTAGCCAAAGTACATAAATGATGTACAGAAGTGCTTTTAAGCATTGTTCTTGAACATTGGCTTCATTAGTACTTTAGTCATTACCTTGTAATGGACTGAGTTATTGTCTTTTTCGGTGGAGTGCTTCATTTAGCAGATCTTGCATTGTGATAATAGTCCAAGCCAGATTTGATTTATTATCCTTTCTTGAAAAAAACAAACACAAATAAAAACAGTATTTAGTTAGTGCAGCATTTACATCAGTCTCTACTGTAACTATTTCAGTAATAACATAGAAGAGAATGATGATGCTTAAAAAAATAGTACAATACTAGATTTAAAAAAAACAAAAACACAAAAAACACTCTGTTTTAATCTCTTATTTTCTTCCTGAATAAAGTGTTGTTGTCAGTAACCCTTAGTCAACAGCAATTGGGTGCTAACACACCAGTGTTTAAAAAATTAATGTCTCAAAACCCTTTGATTTCAGTAGTTCAGGACAATCCCCATGGAACAGAATAGGAGTTCAAAGATTTTTTTTTTTTTTTTTTTAATGATGTGCAAATGCAAAGTATGTGAAGGTTGACTGGAAACAAACTGGCATCAAACCTACTTGGTCTGAGGGACCGCTGCCTGGACATTTGGACGAGGCAGGACCCCCCAAAAGATACAAACAGGTCCCAATGCCCCAGGATAGATTTAAGTATTGAATTGAGCGAAACCCTTTTTAAGGACCTTGTCATCAGTTCTGATATATAATTGATATGCTTCTGATGACCACCGACTGAGTTGTTTAATGAGGTGATCTGGAATTCCGCAACAGGAGGCCAATGAAGCTGCTCCTATTTAAAAAGAACGACCCGAGTAGTTCTCTGCGGGAAACGCATATCTTACCAGGATCTGGCAAAGGTGGAAGAAGAGTATCTGAACTGGAAGCACCTTGTGACAGATGGATTTGATGAGAAGAAGAGAGGGATTCGTAAGGACTTATTATTGAATGTACTCTGAAATAATAAATCAAGGAGCCTTTCCTTTCTTGATTGGTTTTGCTATTTTTAAAAGGAAGGTCAGAGTATCGTCTGACAGAATAGATACGTCGTTGATGCATGGGTGAATGAGAGTTGAACTGGAAAGAGGAAGCAGTGAATTGTGAACATCTTAAGAACCTGAAGAAAGCCAGGAGAAATAAAGCTTTACAAGTTTTATCTAAAATGTTAGAATAATAACTGGAACTAAGAATGTGTATGCAACGAATAAGTATATATATTGTAATGGGCAAACAAGGCTTATATGTGAAAGCTTTGGTATGTTTGAACCTTTTGAGAAGTAAAGAAATTTGAGAATCAACAAGAGTGTGGTTAGGGGAACCAAATATTAATTTGTGAAAGAATTAAATGCCTGATGTGACCACTTTAAAATGGAAGCAGCTCATTTGTGAGTTTTTGAGGTATGTTTAACAAAGATGCAGTGACTGAAACAGAAAATGAAAGAAAAGTAATGTTTAAAGTTGTATAGAACTTTTTAAAACTATTCCAGGCTGATCAGTATGTTTGTAGCATGTGACATGAGATGCTGAGTAAGGCTGTTTCCTTCGCTTGTAAGATAAGGGGATAGATAGCATGATTCACAGAAATGTTAGGTCTGAAAAGGGAGGAATCAGGGATGACTACAGATCCGATTCTGGAGCCAAGAGTGTGAATTTCTGAAATAAAAAACGATAAAGTGTGTTAGGAATTTAGATCATGTAGCCTGGAATGTGATCTGCTCTTAATATGAATTGATGGCATACTGATAACCAAGTGATTCTTTTGAAAATGTTCATGATAGACTAGAGGACGACCAACCTTTGTTTATAATTTGAACAGTAGCTAAATTGAGTGGATCAGGATGGCTAAAAAAATCTCAGGAAGACCCCCAAAGAAATTCAGCTACTGCAACTGGATACATTTCATACAACGTAGAAGACTGATCACAATTAGGAATAGATTTAACCTCTTTGGGCCAAAAAGCAGCAAACCATTTTCCATTAAAGTACTCTCCGAAACCATGAGAAGAAGTGTCGGTAAACAGCTGTAAATCATCGTAGAGGCATTTGGCATTTGTCATAGAAAAAAGTTATTCCCTTCCGCTGAGTTACAAGGAGTTTCCATAGGCATAAAATCACCTAAGAGACGAAGCAGGAAGGGAATGTGATAATTGTTTAACAAGATCCAGCAAAGAGCTTCTGATATGTGTTGAATATTTTGGGACTACTACTGCTACCAAACGTTCTGAAAAAAAAATATTATGCCACTGAACTTCGAAAAGGTGCCATAACGGAGGATCTACTGGCATACCTTTGAAAGCATTTGAAATATCTGCTTTTGCAAGCCATGCATTTTGATCGGCTATTTTGATCAGGGAAATGGCATAGTCAGTGGTTGCGTACTGGACAGAAAAGTCTTTGTGAGGGATTAATATTTTGATGCTGGGAGTAGAGGAATTGTGAGGAGCGGATAGGTCAATTAAAAGTCTTTTCTTTCCTGAGTATTTACACATTGCTATACCTAGTGGGTTAATATGGTAGAAAAAGGAGGCGGGTCGAAGGGACCAATCATGAAGTTGTTATCCAACTCTTTTTGCAGTAAAGAATCTACTGCTGTGGGACAAGAAATATCAGATTGCAGATTATTGTATATTGTGGGGGAAGTAGGAAAGGAGTATAGCCCAGTTGAAAACCTGTTAGATACAAAAATGACATTACTGCTCTAGGAAGAGTGCAAAGAAGAGCGACCATAATTATTCCGGTTTTAAAAGCAGTCATGCTAAAAGAATTTAATCTATTCAGTCCTGAACAAAAAAGACTATGTGGCAATCAGATTCAAGCATTCAAAATCCTAAAAGGTACTGACAATGTCGACCCAGCTGACTTTGTCGATCTGAAAAAAGAAACAAGGACCAGAACAGAAAATAGGAGGCAGTTTTTTACAAAGAGAACTGTGGGAGTCTGGAACACCAGTAATGTTGTTGAAGCTGGCACTCTGGGCTCCTTCAAGAAGCTGCTTGATGAGATTCTGAGATCAATAAGCTACTAACAGCCAAATGAGCAAGATGGGCCAAATGGCCTCCTCTTATTTGTAAACTTTCATATGTTGTTAAAAATCAGGAAATAAAATTATTACTGTACACGCTTTACATGTGGAATATGTTGTGTAGCAGATCTCATTTCTGACTAAATTTAATGTCCCAGGCAAATTTTGCCATGTACAATGAAGCAGAATCTGTGCAAATTGAGGCCACATTTCCCTGAGTTAGCTGGTACTTTGCGAATGTTTGGGCAATTGCTGTGCTGACAGAGCTAGAATCTGCAGAAGGTATGAACATCACATCAGCACAAAACAAGCCAGGTTTATTCACCTTGAAGTCATAAAAAGAAAAGAAAATTGACAGAACAGTCCAAGGGAGACGCATCAAAAATGACAATGCATATTTCCATCACTGAGTTCCATAAGTTTACCAACTAAAGGATTATCATTTTTTGTCAAATATTTACAAGTGAGACTGTCAGCATTAGACAGTGTTTTAGCTGATATGATGGACATTACTGTCACACTAAGTCACCACACCCCTCTGCAGTAAACAGTGGCTGCCCAGCAAAGCACAGAGGTTTGACAAACTCATTTTGGATTGCTTGTCTCTCAGTTCACTTTCTTGTTCTAGTTAAATGTGTCGTTTACTTTCAATATGTTCTTTTATTCTGTCAGTGTGAAAATGTACCTCAATGCAGCAGTATTTGCAACACAATGCATCCTCTGCCTCATCTGGCCCACTTTTGCTTTTGACTTTTTGTATACTTTGAAACATTAGTTTTCTTTTGAATATTCATAAACTTATATATGTTTTCTCCCCATTTCTCATATACTCAAAATCTTATTTCCGTGTAAGTATTTAAATGTGGTTTTTGATCAAGCTAGTTACTGCGCCCAGCACTTGCTTTGAAGCTTTGATTGACCACTGGCCAACATAATCAGATGATAATGTGTATGTGAAGCAACAGAACCACGTTCAACGTTTGAACTTTATTTGATCCCCTGACGTCAAAATGTACCTGCTGCATTGTCGGAATCAAAATAAAGAGCATAATCAAAATATTGTGTATTTCCTAGAAAATAGTACCGGGAGAATACTGAATAGTAGACTAAAAATCAGGTGTAAACTAATGAAAACTGAGGGCCAATTATGTGGCATGCTTGATTTTGTTGCTGCTGATTAACCACTTCAGTTCCAGATGTAAAAATGAAACCCCTTCCCAGGTACCAGATTTTGAAAATAATAATAATAATAATAATAATAATAATATAATAATAATAATAATAATAATAATAATAATGTTTTCAAACCTGTAATTGCTTTAAAATGTTAACATATGATGAATAAAACACAAATAAATGACCTAAACTATGTTTTTTCATTAACCCTTTATGCTCCTATGTAGTACATACCCATGTTCAATATAGAGATAAAAACATGTTTTATTTGAACAATCAAGACACAAATGCCGCTAATAACGCTAATAACAATAATAATCAGTAAACAGTAATTATCAAATAAAAATCAAACATCAAAATGTGTGCCATTATCGACTTGCTCTGTGCCATTTATTGAAATGTTCAGTACAACAGAACCCAGGGTTGCCTTTGCAACTACTGCATATTTTTCTTTTGTCTTTTCTTTTGTTTTTATTTTCGTAGCAGACTCTGCACCTTTTTTGCTCTCTGTGCTTCCTTTGTGTTGCAGGGATAGTCAAAAATGCACGTACACAGCTACTTTGCGCAGGCATTGTGATGGATCTGGCTGCCGCAGGTGCCTGCTTTATTGCCTTGTACCCAGTGCTGTGTTTTGATAGTATTTTGGCACAGCACTGCCATTTCAAACCAAACAGCTTCCCGTTTGCAGCTGGTTTACCTGTAAAGGAGCTGCATGCTCTTTTGTTTGTACAGTTGGTACTGTTCTTGGCTCCACATCCTCTTCATCATCGTAACTGAGTAATAAGTCAGCATCACTGCCGCTGGTATCGAAATCCTCCCAACCAACTTCATTCCCAATGACGCTCTCCACTCACGTTGCCATGTTTAGCTTTCGCTAAAAACTATATAAACTACAACTAAATAAGTAAAACTCATAATAAAAGAAAAAAATATAATTTAAAACACTTGCACATTCCACAGTACTAGTACTACCTTAGAGAACGAAACCTGAAATGCTAGACTAAGAAACCGATCACAGAATAGAATGGGAAACTTGCTGTACGCACATACCGCATGTTACTGTAAGTGGGTTTTCATTTGACGTTTATGTGTACATCATGGTGTTGAAGTGGTTAAGGGTTAAAAAACAAAAATCTGAAATTACATGTTGTGGGAGGGTAGTGGGTGGAGCTTTTGGGAAGGACCAGAAATGACAGCACACAGGAGCCGGAAATGGAGATTAGTCCTTAGAACCCTGTATCATCAATGGTATCAGGGCAGGGTTTTATTTTACAAAAACAATAAAAATAGAACAGTCCAGTATTGCAAAAAATAAACAAGAAAACTACCTGGAATACCAGCAATGGTAAACTCAGGTTTGAAATAAAAAGAGTAAACAAAAATGTCACAGTTACAAAATAAATAACAACAAAGGAAGCTCTGGGTTTCGTTGTGGTACTGCGGTGGGTTTCCTCTCACCGCTTCTTAGCTCCCTTTCACAGATTAATGGCCAGTCCTCGGTTCCTCACTCCAGTAGTCCAACAGTGTCCAAGATTTTCAAGCTTCTGTGAATAACAGCAGTGAATGAAAGCAACAAAGCAAGCACAGCATGTGTTTTCAGTTCAGCCCCGAGAGCGCGAATGGCAAAACCATACTGCTTAAATACTGCCAAGTCCCACCCCTGCAATCAGCACGCTGCCCCACGTCAGCCAATCAACGAGAACAGCACAGCTGATTGCAATGATGGGACCCGATGGCCGCATGGTTCTCCCTTGGGCCAAGATGGCTGCCTGACCCGGAACTTCCTGCATGGTCAGAGTTCAGCCTCCTGATCCAATCACGGTCAACCCTACACAGCGCTGCCGGTGGTCGGGAGGGCAAATTACGACAGGGACTCCTTCCAGTCCTGTCACACATGTGTACAAGGGTGTCATAGTGGGTGTGGCTAGTCACTGATTGACAGGACTGGAGTCAGACTTTATTTATATGCACACAGGTAAAACTCACAAGACGCTACCAGCAATGGTAGCTCACAGAATACATACCACAGAGTATATGAATAGGAAAATAAAACACTGTACATAAACTACAAAGAAAAAGGTACCGTGAATACGAAGAGCTGTACTCCACTAACAAATGAAGATCCTGCTTATACATCTCACTGCTATACTGAGGGGATCTAAAATCCCAACACTACTCCCTGTTCCTTGGGCAGTTCACACATACGGATATACACATGGTCGATGACAGCCTTGGCTTTCTTTTCCTCAAACACATCCCGACCCTGGATATACACATGGTCATCGGAGGAGTTGATGTCATCATTCCACAGCTCCAATCCCTGTTTAAACACATGGTGACCAAAGGGCTATGGCTTTGCAGTAGCCCTGAGATGAATCTGCGAGACCCTTTTATACATGATGCTCCGCTGGACCATGGCCACTTGCTTGTTAAGGATTGGCAGCTGGTCAATCACCAGCTGCTCCTCCCCTCAACCATAGACAGCAGGTAAGATGTACAAGATGGAGTATCAGGTTCCTCATTATATATCACACAATTCCAGCTTTTCATGTGCAGGGCTTCAGCCCTGCTACAAACTCTCTGCCTCAAAATGGCCTCCCGGGTGTGTGGGAGGGAACATTGGGGCTCCTCCCTGGAGGACAGCCCCCTTTCGAGATGGCAGCTCCTCCCTCTCTGGATCCCTGAGCAGTGTCTCCGGTGGCTGCTGAGAGTGACTTGCCCTTGTCCCTGATTTCGGGGTGTGTTGGGCGCCAGCTCCTCCCCAGGAGTCCTTCTCTGGGAATCTCTCTCCCCCCTGGATTTTCCGCCTTGCCTTGACTATTGCTCTAATTGTGGATTTTGGTAGTCCATATTTTTATGGAGCTATTTTCTTTGTTGTAGTTTGCTAAGAGGGCTTTTCTCAAATGTGAATCTAACTAGTTTGTCTTGACCATCATCTGCCAAAATGATGTTCTTCAACAGATATTGGAAATAATGACCTCTTTGCCTGGCTATTGACTTTATAGTGCAGCTTAACTACTGAGCTATGATTCCTTATTGATGTTACCTGTTAAATCCATTTCAATCAGTGTAGATGAAGGGGGGACAGGTTAAAGAAGGATTTTTAAGCCTTGACACAATTGAGACATGGATTGTGTATGTGTGTGTAGCAGGACGATAGGAAAGCCCTGCTGTTTAATGTATTTTGTTTATTTATTTTTAGAATGGGGTCTCCCCTTCCGCCCCTGTGTTATTTTGTATTTGTTTATTGTGTTTATTTTGTGTGTTTATAGATGACGGTGAACTGTGTGTTTTGTTTATTGTTTTGTATTTGTATATATGACGGCGTAGCCGTGCGGTATTGTTTTGGTGTATGTTTTATTTAAAAACCTTGTGTTAATGTGTGGCTGTCGGCTAGTGCATTGGTAAACTAGCTGGCAGTCACACGTATTAATGAACTTGTGTGGATTGTGGCAGAGGTTGGTAATAGAATAATTACGAACTAGTTAAACCCCTCGGCCACTGTATTTAAGCCTGCAGCTGTCCCTGCTCTGGGTGGGTGTTTGGAGGAGGAACTGGAGAGCGAGTGGAGAAAGAGATATTTAAAAACAGCAGATAAAGGATCCGTGAAGGCTACTGCCCAGCCGGACCTTAACTTATTATTTGTGTTCAGGATTTTTTTAATTTAATTATTTATTTTCTGTGCTCTGTGAGCAAGAGTTTATTTTTGTTGAAATATTTCATTTATTTTTGTTATTTAATAAACGGCGCACGCTGTGTCTTTGTGACTGCAGCTCCCTGACCTGTGTGTGCTTTCTTCTGGTCTGACATCAATGCAACGCCATTTCCTGTCACAGTGTGCCATTCAGAGGGTAAATAAACTAGACAAAAGATTTAAGTGCCTTTGAACGGGGTATGGTAATAGGTGCCAGGCGCGCCGGTTTGAGTGTGTCAAGAACTGCAACACTGCTGGGTTTTTCATGCTCAACAGTTTCCTGTGTGTATCAAGGATGGTCCACCACCCAACAGACATCCAGCCAATGGCAGGTCAGTGGTCGAAAACAGCTCATTGATGAAAGAGGCCAAAGGAGGCTGACACGAATTGTGCAGAGCAACAGACAGGCTACAGTTAGTCAACTGACAGTCCAGTACAACATTGGTGCCGAAAGACACGAATGGGGTATGGCAGCAGATGACCTAACAGAGTTCCACTTCTTTCAGCAGACACAAGAAACTGCAATTGCAGTGGGCTAAGGAACGAAAACACTGGACACTGGAGGATTGGAAAAACATTGCCTGGTCTGATGAATCCCGGTTCCTGCTGTTTAACTCTGATGGGAGGACTAGGGTATGGAGAAAACCACGAGTACATACATTCAACATGCTGCATGTCAACATTGCAGGCTGGTGGTGGTGGTGTGATGGTGTGGGGTGTGTTTTCATAGCACACATATCTTTTTTTTTTCAGCAGGATAATGCCCCATGCCACAAGGCTAGGATTGCCCAGAAATGGTTCCACGAACATGACAGTGAATTTAGCTTACTGCAGTGGCCTGCCCAGTCACCAGATCTCAATCCAATTGAGCATCTGTGGGATGAGATGGAACAAGCTATTCAGAGTAGAGATCCACTACCAGCCAACTTGACACAACTGTGGGAAGCATTGGAGTCAACATGGGCCAGCATCCCTGTGGATCGCTTTTTTAGAGTACATGCCCTGACGAATTGAGGCTGTTCTGAGGGCAAAAGGGGGTGCAACTCAATATTAGGAAGGTGTTCCTAATGTTTTGTACACTCAGTGTGTAATATATATATATATATATATATATATATATATATATATATATATATATATATATATATATATATATATATATATATTATATATATATATAATAATTATATTGTATATATAAAATTAGTGTTTATATGTGGGCGGACAAAGCCATCCATCATTAATTATTGTTGTTTGAGTCTGGCTAAAAAGCTGGTCTTGTGAAGTGTAGCTGACGTGGATGGGGTTGAATTCCCCATCCAGATAAAGCCAGTGAGAATGTGGCTGGAGCCTTAATAAGGTAATTATTTATAAGGTAATTAAGGCTGCAGCCACAGTAATATAAAATACCCACTCTGGGTTCAGTTTGGAAGAGCCACACAAAGCCATCTGTGACAAGGTCACAATAGTTTTGTAATGAACAAATATTTAATAATGCTTACATGTGTTTTTTTTTTAATTAAGATTGTTTGTTGAACTACCAGAAATGTCTGTTAGTCTTTGTCATATTAGTTAGGGCTAATGTTCACTTAATGCTTGTATTTAACATGCTTTCTTTAATTATCTTCTATTACGTGTAGGGTGCCAATACCTTTGACTGTAACTATGTCAGGACATACTTTTAGGTAGTGTTTTAGTATTTTCTTTAGTAAAAATATATAAATGTTGTAAAATAAGACCTAGATGAGCCTTCGAAGTTACCTGTATTTTAAACTGGTCTCCATTAAATCTGGCTGGCTGCCATCTCACAAGACAATAAAATAAAAACTGGACCCCACATGGCCAGACACAGTCTGTATGTCTCGTGGCATTAACCGACAAAGCGGTCATTAACTACCAGAAATGGACCTCTTTCTTAGGGATTCATTAGGTAAGAAATATTTTTACCTGGGACGTGCATCATGTTATCTCACAATGAAAATCAGAAAAGGAGAGATTCTGTGTCAGTGTGAAAAGATTGTGGAACAGCATGAAAGACATGCATCTTTGTTTCTCACTAGAAAGGATCCTATACCTTATTCACAATGGCAGATTCTGTTAAAAACCAGAGAGCTTTTAAAGAAACAGGAGTACGGTGGGTCACTGTGTAGTATAGGCTTGGCTGTTAGTTATTGGTGTCTACATTTACAATGACCTTTTAAAGCATGGAAGCAAACAAGTTCTTCAAACATGGCTTAAATTGATAAAAGAGCTATTTCTTTACTTTTGTAAGGTAAAAAGGTTTTCTTGTTGATGAGGACATTTTGCAACAATAAAGGCAGGGGGGCACCACTTAGATAATAAGAACAATCCAGCTGGCTTAGCAATTGGACATTTGCTGTTATTAATCCCTCTAGTAGAATGTTGGTATCAACACACTGATCAGGTCACAAAGTCATTTTTTGTCTTTGACTTCACATTCTCTGTGAAGAGAAAGAACTCAAGCTCCTTTTCAAAAAAGTTTGGAATAACCCATTGTCAAACCATTTAAATACCACTGAATTACCAAGAAGAATCTCTCAACAGATCCATTAACAGAACAACAGTACCAGCAATGGCTATCCATACAGTGTGGTATGGTTTTAGTAATGGCCCATACTATTGTAACTGCCCTTGCCTCTTAAAGATTATTTGGTAAGAGCTGTTCTGTGCACAGGTGCAGTCATGATTTCTCCCAACAACGCGATTCAATGAGTTGGGGCTTGTTAAGAGTCTTTCTGACAGCTAGAGGGAATTACCTAGTTAGAAACTGCTTTGACTATAGATTAATAGCAGGGTCGAGGACATGTGTTAAAACTAATGAATAACAAAAGGGCAAAGCTAACTTCTAGTAAACTCTTTTGTGTAAGGCAATAGCCCAATAAGTTAAAGCATCCAAGAACGGATAGATGCATTATGCATGTTAAGGTGGTTTTACATTTTCCTAGTTATTATAAAAAGTTATTTTTTTTTAAGAAAACAAAAATATACAGTAGGCTGCTGAAACCATTCCACAAATATTTGCTTAAATCAGTAATAGCTAATAAAACAAAACTCCTAAAACTCCCAAAAAGCCTACAGTTTGACACGTAAAAACTGAATTTGATTTACAGCACATTTGACAACTTTAACATAAAATAAACATGACAAGAAAGGTTTGTACTTACTGTTTATAAGCCACTTCTCTTGCACAATTTATATAATATTGCAATAGCAAAATTACAACCTCAGCCAAACCGAACATGCAACTCAATTGTTTTGTTTTTACACATTGCAGACAAAAAATACTAAATAAAATAATAATCATTTGGATATCATTTTGGGATCTTGCAACGTTTACAGTTTGCTTCTATCATGTGTACATCCAGTTATTAAACTTTAAAATTGACAGTTGATCTTGTATTTGAAATACAAACCAGCGCTTGGCAATTGCGTCATTCAGTATGTTTACATGCCTTTATGTAAACATAGTTAGTGTGCACGCGTGCAAGTGCTTAACTGAGACGGGGCAAAAATTGGAAGAAAACACAGAAAACTATAAATAACACTGTGTAACAAATTTTTTTTTTTTTTGGTTCCTGGGTAGTAAGTGTTATTTCCTAATTGCTTATGCCTCAAAAGTATAGAAAATGGCTATTATTCCCCACAAACTTTGCTTTTGTGACCAGGACAGTGATACTTCAAAATATCACTATTTCCAATGGGAAAACGGGCAAATGTGTATCTTTTCGTTCACATAAAGTCAGAAAAAAACAACATATGAATCCAAATTAACATGTATTTATACTAAAGTAATAGAAAAATGACTACAAAAGATTTATTGTATTTACAGCATAATCGTAAATCTCGAAAAAACTACTCACTTCTAAATCTTTTGTAGTCATTTTTGTATTGCTTTAGTATAAATACATGTTAGTTTGGATTCATATGTTGTTTTTTTCTGACTTTATGTGAACGAAAAGACACACATTTGCCCGTTTTCCCATTGGAAATACTGATATTTTGAAGTATCACTGTCCTGGTCACAAAAGCAAAGTTTGTGGGGAATAATAGCCATTTTCTATACTTTTGAGGCATAAGCAATTAGGAAATAACACTTACTACCCAGGAACAAAAATTGTGTTACATAGTGTAATCCAACCCCCAAATGACAATTTTGTTAACTTTTATTATTTAGCAAAAGACATTTAACTTACAAACACTGGTGTGTTAAAATAATTTAGGTTGCTTTGGAAAAAGACTTCAGTAGGCTATAATAATAGACTAATAATACATGTTTCTTTCATTGAGGCTTATAGCCTATGGTTATGCATAGTATTAGGCCTACTCTTTTGCAATACATTATTGTTTTCTTAATGTCCCGATGGACCTCCTTTTCTCTGTATTACAGCATGGATCACCTTTTTGCTTGATTCCACTCGCTCCATATAAATGTCTTCATAGCCTGCCACACCATTTTGACAGGATTTAGATCAGGAGACCTGGCATATTAGGTTGGCAAATTAGACAAATTTAAACAATGTCTCTTTGAATAGCCTATTGCAAATAATGGTTAGTGCACATCATTTGTTTGTTGTATAGCCATACACTGTAGCGCAAATGTCTATGAATACATATTAACTGCTAATTTACATTGTAATTTGGCCTACAATTCAAAAGAAGAGGAAATTAGACTTGTTCTCTATTCGCACTTCGTGAATATGAATCAAATCCGTGGCTGCAGCATGCTTTGGTGTTCAAACAAGTTGACTTCAGTACATAAATGAATACACGTTTTGGTTTTTCATATTATTTCAGTAGGCTACTGCAAGCTACTTACTCTGCTGGTGTTCTGACCAAGTTGATCCCCTCTGCCAGCATGCATGCAGTGGCTGCTATGGACGCGTGTTTCGGATCACTGTCTGAAAAGAAATATACAATAATACACATTATGGTAAATATCAATTTTAAAAGATTACATTTCATCAGCTGCATATATAACAAAATGAAAACATTTTATAACAGGTACAATTTCCTTACCTTGGAAAAAACAATGCTCTGTGAAATTCTCTCAAACAAAAGGGGCTGTTACTTTTTAAATTATTTCTTCTTTGAAAAAAACTACTGTACCATGTATATTACTAAGACTACTGTTATTGTAGTAGTACAGTAGTATAATAATATGAACATGATAAAACAGCATGTCTGTACATAAATCACAATGTTTATTTTGATTGGATCTGCAATACAGGAAATGACCGAAACTGCAACTTTCTCAGAAAGTTTCTGGATGGTGTTTGCAGCAAAACACTAGAACATGCTGTTTACTATAAAAAAAATGTACAGAGGTTTTAAAATGCATCTATTACTATATAGATTAGCATGCTAGTTGATGTCACACTAAAGAGGCGCATTTTATATTTATTTTGCACTCTTGCGCCATCTGGCAGTTAACTAACGTAGTGATATTTTTTTTATATTCTTGTCAGAAAAAAGGTGATTTTAAGCCGCGGTATGTTTATGACATCACATAGCATCTGTATCATGATGTCGGGTGACCACAATCTGTTCAACTGTAACTGTTCCCCCATTGGAATGTCTCTGGTGCTAGGGATCTCTAGACAGGGTCCTAAATCACCCTCTACTTTGTCTGGGACTATAAATGAGGTCTCCCTTGCCTGTCAGAGCTTCAACAAATGAACATGATAAATTTCCCACTCATTGTGGCGATCAGGCTGCCTAATTTCATAATTTACTTCCCTATAGCCCTGTGGCAGGCTGGCGAGTATATAGAGGCCCAGAGACAAACTGCAGTTCAAAAAAATAACTATTTTATTATAAATAAACACAAAAATGAAAGTGCACAAGGGCAAAAATAACAGTATTTAAACACAAATAACAAAAGGCCAAGCAAAACTTACAAAATAAAGGTTTCCAGGCTGGGCAATGCCTTCACTGGATTCAAAAGTTACAAACAAAAACTACCAACCTGCTTCCTCAGCTCCCTCTTCCTAATGGGAAGCAGAGGTCTCCTTTTATGTCAGGTGGCTGGGCGCTGATTGATCATTAATTAAGTTAATCATCTAATCAACTGATCAACCCCAGCCACCTGAACATAATAAACCCAGGCACGTAGGGGAAATTAACCCCATCCTTGCCAATTTCTAAACGGCAGAGCTTTGCTCTGCCACAAGGCCGAATCACCTCATATGGCCCCTGCCATTTAGCACACAGTTTGGATTTCAACGTGGGAAAGAGCAACAGTACTTTTGTCTCCTGCCTGAAAAGTTGGAATATGTGCATTTTTTTTGTACTGTTGCTCTTGCTGAGCCGATTTTAGATTGTCCTGTGCCAACTGATCAACCAAATCCAGGCGACCTTTAAGTAGGAGCCCATGCTTCACTATATTTTTGGACAAGCCTTTGTGCTCCTCCCACTCCTCTCAACAGATCGAAGATGCTGCGATGCTGGTGGTCGTACAACAGCTCAAAAAGCAGAACCTTGTTGAACTCTGTGGCACCTCTCACTGCAAAAAGGAGATAGGGAATAAACATTGCCCAATGTTTTTGCTTTTGGTTCACAAACCACCTCAGCATCTGCTTTAAGGTCTGATTAATACGTTCCTCCAAACCATCCGTCTGTGGATGATAAACAGAGGTTAGGATGGGACGTATTTTGAGTATTTTGTATATTTGCTGTAACCTTTAAGACAAGAAGATCAGTCAATATCTCTTTTGGGATCCCTACTCTCGCTATAGTCTGCACTAGTTCTTTGGGTATCACAGATGCATTAGTAGACCTCAATGGAACTGCTTCTGGGTATCACGTTGTATAATCTACCACCACTAATGTACTGTATGTGTATACCTCGAATCAGAAGGTAGCAAAAGGTCTACAATGTCTATTGTAATGCGTTCAAAGGGGGTAGAAATCATTGGCAGTGGGACCAATGGGGTGGTGCACACTTGATGGCAGTCTGGGCATGTGACTACATATTTCGACACATCCTTATAAAGTCCTACTCAATAAAATCAGGCCAAAGTGGAAAATCTCGCCAATTGGTTCACCTTTCCCTTTTTCTGCCAGGTTTACATGTGTGACCAAGGCTACCATTACCACTGGTCCCAGTCCAGAAGTACTGGGTGTGGTAGCCTTTCCGCCACCCCCACTACCAGGTGGCGTTTTATCAGTCCCACTGATAAATATACTTTTAGTATGGGGTATGTCACCGTGTCTCCATGGATACAGGAGATAGCCACCTGACCTTGTGGCTGCCACGACACACCGCCCAAGAGAGCCGTATGAATTAAGGTCTGCTCACACCCCGTGTCTACTAATGCATAGTTTTTCACTTTCCCTATAACTACATCAACAATACAAGGCCCCTCCCAACTGTTTCCCCATCACTTATCCACTTCTGTTACCAAATAATATGTTGCCACGTCACACTCCATTGCCGATGGGCATAAGCGGGTGATATTTCATGATTGTTGGCACCTAAAGCAGATAGGAGGGGCAGAGGGAGCTGAGGTTACGTATCTGTCCCACTGTTGATAAGGTAGCGAGGCAAGGGCAGTATATCTACCCCAGCTGGGGGCCAACCTTTGCCTTCATGGTGGGGAGGTAAGGTTGTCCATTGGGGTCAGTGGTCTGGGAGGTCTCGGTCTGGTCACAGATAGAGGTGGAGTGGGGAGAGAAGCCGGTCCTCTGCTGCTTCATGGTGAGGGAACGGTGAGTAGGCCAGTCTTGGATGAGATCAGGGAGTCCTTGAAATCCTCTGCCAGTTTCACTGCAGCTTCTTGATCTGCAGTGTAACTCAGCTATCCTTTAAACCTGAGTTACACTGCAGATCAAGAAGTTCCATTTCAAGAGAAACAGGGGCATTATCCACCTCGTCAACAAAAGAGTTTTCAAACTGACAGATGTAGTTTGCATGTGACTTGAAGTCGGAATTACTGGCCTCAAAATTCTCAGTCAACACGTCTAGTAATTTTTCTATACGGGTGCAAGGGAATGGAACACTGGCATTTTCATCCCGACTGATTCCTTTGCAGGACGAAAAATAAGACAGTGTGTCCCTCTCTAACTGGGAAACAAGCCTTTCTTTACCTTCCAGTTTTAAATTGAGGCCATTCAAGTGAGTTGTTATATCTGTGAGAATGGTCAGATCCCACAACCATACCGGGTCTGAGAGTTCGGGGACATTTTTAGACTTCTCATTCATGAAAATTCTGATTTCATTCCGCAGGGCAAAAAGCCGCTTGAGGACATTTCCATGGCTAAGTCAATGCACCTCACTGTGGTAAAGCACGTCCACATATTCTGAATTCATTTCCTTCAGAAAAGCTTAAAATGAGCAGTGATTCAACCTATGTGACCTGAGTTCACAGTGGTAACCACAACACGCATTACACTTTCCAATTTTTTAAGCTTTGCCACACAGTGTCTGCTGGTGTATACTGCAGTGCAACTCCATCGGTCTTTCAGCATTGCATGAATCAGCCTCCTTACGCACCCGACCAATCACTCCAGTCTTGCTCCCTACCATGTTCTTAGACCCATCCGTTGTCACTGCAGCAAGTTCATTTCAAGATGGATCGAGGCCTTAACCCGTAGCAGTCCATTTATTCAGCTCCTGCGCTGTTTATTTTAAATGCGCTGTATAAAAGTAATGCATACTGATAAATCCTCTCCTGATCACTTGTTTTATCACCAAACTCCTTAATAATGTGGTCCAAGTCAATATTTTATTACTATAACATCTCAAAAAGCTCTGCAAATGTCTGTGATATTCTTCGAGCGCTGGAAGGTTAGGTCTATGGTGCAGGGCCTCTGTGCATTGAATAGATTCGCCCCTTTTTTTTTGGCTTATCTCTGTCTCACTCGGCCATTGAAATGTTTTCTCTGCTTTTTCCAAAGAAAAAACGACTAGAGACCTGTGCTTGACGTTTTTTTGATGATGTCGGACAGGGTCCGACATTGGACTGGAAAGGGAAAATTGTACTGTCGGACCTGGTCTGACATAGGACTGCAAAGGGATAATTGTATTGGAAAGTTTCTGAAACAATTCTTCGGCTGTTGTCCTCTCTTGAAGTGTTTGGTGCGTGGCAAGCTCCTTTGATTTGAAACGCCTCGTCTATCCCCACAAAGGGAAATTAGCAGCTGAGCACTGTCCACAATATTGTTGCTTCATCCAAAGCTACTGAACAATTTTCTAAATTTGCTTTTTCACTGAGCTGTAATTTTAAAATCCTTACCAATATCTTTGATTCTTCTATTAATAGTTGTCGAGACAGACTTACAGATTCCATAAGGCTTTTTTTCAGTACTCATTTCCTCCATTACCACATTCATCTACTTTTTTTATAAACTCCTCATCAGAAAAAGATTTGCACTCACTCCCCAGTAAATGAGCAACACGGCATCTTGCCATCACTGCTGCTGTTGCATTATCTTCTTGTCTTCTCCTTAGCATGTGCTGTAAACCTCCGACCTCTTTTTTCAAAGACGTTATCTTTGAAATTCGTTGTGGTCCCTTGTATTCATCATATTTTTCCCTGTGTTTCTTATCATTGTGTTGCTTGATATTATATTCCTTCCACACTGCAACGATTTCTTTGCAAATGAGACATAATGCTTTACTTTGCACGAAAAAGAATTGATCAGTCCATTTATCCTGAAAAACACGACATTCAACATCCACTTTCCGTTTTTTTGTTGGAGGCATTTTTGTAGCTAAGTAATACACATTTAGTGACCCGGTTTGTAGAATTGCATCAGCGACAGACTCCCACTGATTTGAGCATGCCCGAAAGCATGAAAGCGTCCAGTTTTTTTTGTCATGTATTTTCTTAATGTCTGTTGACGTATATTTGAGATGCAGTTCATCTGCACAGCAATAATCACTAAGGATGCTGGTTGCCGTATTAATGGTAACCATGGTAATAACTGTCATAGCAGAAGCATAAAAATTTGTTTGTTTATTTTAGCTAGTCATGTTTTTCTTAGCTTTATTTTACACAAAACATACGGAAGAAAATAAATACAACGTCAACCTCTCTGTCCACTTTTTTTTATTGTTTTGATATTATTTACTATAATCAACATTTGTTTTTCATGGTACTGGACAGCATTTCTTTCGACTTCACCCTAAGTTTTTAAGTGGGCATTTAAATATTCTTTTTTTTAATTTTAAATCTTGTTGTGCGGTCATAGTACAGATATTACAGTGCAGTTACAGTAGCCTATGTAGAAGTCAAAAGAAATGTTTGATGTCCAGTTGATTACAGGAAATATAAAGGTCTCGTATTTGTCTGTCTTCCGTAAACCCATGGCTAAAATAAACTTAAAAACTCCACCTT
Source organism: Polyodon spathula (assembly GCF_017654505.1). NCBI lineage: Eukaryota > Metazoa > Chordata > Actinopteri > Acipenseriformes > Polyodontidae > Polyodon > Polyodon spathula. The sequence continues at coordinate 30,161,482 of NC_054539.1, forward strand.
GACGATTCTGTGATGAGAGTTATTACCGTGGTTACCATAGGTAGCCTACCTCATTTTGTTTTCTACTTGTGGGGACAGCTTGGTGTGCTTTCATTACTGTACAGTTTATGTGGCTTGCATGGAACACTAAAAAATAATTCAAGTACCGTATGCGAAACATGAAAATTATAATATAAAACCTGTGAGTCGCTGTAAGTTATGCTGTGCCAGCAAGCTGGTCACGGGTCAAATGAAACGCTGTGGTGGGCTATACCAGGCCCGCGGGCCATAGGTTGGGCAGCCCTGATTTAGATCATCTCAAGAATGAGTTTGGTGTCATTTTTAAAGATTATCAGTTTCAGAACCGTTCCATTAGCGACATCCTGCTTTTAATCTGAAAGTGGGCTCTGTGAGATGCTGAATGAAGTGTACCACTTTTTCTGCTTAACTGCCACTATACCAGCAATACCAATAGTTAGAGTCAAAAGAAGCTTTTCTTGCCTTAAGCGCATCAAGACATACTTGAGGAGCACTATGGATGAGGGTCGTCTCAGTGTGAAGCCCACAATATCCCTTGTAAAAAACTGCTGTTTTTCCTGGAGAAGCAACCGAACTGGTAAGATAATGTGATTGCATGCTTTGCTTCAAAAAAAGAAAGATTGATCGATCTTCACTATAAATAAGGCAAGGTTACATATCTTTTAATGGATGTAAAACTGTCAATTTCATGCCATGCATGACAAACTGCATTGTTAGTTTTGAATTAATGATTTTGTAATATTGTATTTGCGTCTTTATAGTGAGTGTTCCACGCTAGTGTCGTATAATGACTTCTAGAACTAAATCATGATTTTAAGATTCTGATTTTCCAATTGATTATAAAAAACCTTTATCCGCAATTCTGTAAGTTGTGTGTTTTTTAAAGCACTAATATTGCTTTTTATTGATGGGGCTATATTGTACATAGGGACTGCAGTTAACGAACCAAGTAAATGTATTTTTAGTACTTTAGCCATTGGGTGGGGGTTGGTAATAAATATTTTGTGATTTGTGCCACACCTGTTAAAAAAATCACGAGCCACCATTGGGCAATTAGAAATACCCATGAAGCGTCCACTATTGAGATGAATCCTGAGTGAATGCTACCAAACCACAGATTAAATTCCGAGTAAACCGCATTACTAATAGAATAATGAGGAAAACATTTTTATTCATTAGCAACAAAACCTAGTGGTGCATACAGTCACGAAACAAAACAAACTGTAAATGTGCTTTTTTTTTTTTTTTTTTTTTTTTTTTTTAAACGTATCCATTTTCTAATAGCAGTATAACAAATTGCATAAAAAACACCACAGTTCTATGTCTGGCCATATACAGTGCCGAGAAAAAGTTTGTGAACCCCAATGATATTTATGGAAATTCCACAGTTTTATCATGACTCTTGAATAAAAATGTTAAGTCTTTTCTTAAATATCCAGTAGTGTTTATATTAACCAAGTTCATGTCTTTTGAAACAAAATGGTTTATAAATTAGACAAATAAGGAGTAATTAAGATTCAGGGTATGTGAAAAAGTAAGTGAACACCTTTTTTAATCAGCTCAATTAAGGGGATAATTGGAAACAGGTGTTTAAATAATTACGTAAATCTTCAGGGGTGAGTTTGGGAGGCTTCGCCCTATATAAAGATCAGAAACTTTGTGAGTTTGGTCTTCACCATACAGTATGTGGAAACACGTCATGCCATGATCGAAAGAAATCTGAGCACCTCAGAAAAACAGTTATTGATGCTCATCTTCCTAGAAAGGGTTACAAAACAATTTCTAAGGTTTGGGGGATCCACCAATCCACTGTCAGATATAAATGGAGAAAGTTCAAGACCAGTGTCATGCTACCCAGGAGCGGTCATCCTACCAAAATCTCTCCATGAACAAACCAGAAAATCATCAAAGAAGTTACAAAGAACCCCAGAGTAACATCCAAGGATCTGCAGGCCACTCTCGCCTTGGTTAATGTGAGTGTTCATGACTCAAATATCAGAAAAAGACTGAACAACAATGGTGTTCATGGAAGGATAGCCAGGAGGAAACCACTGCTCTCTACAAAGAACATTGCTGCCCTTTCTGAAGCTCGCCAAAGACCACATATATGATCCACAAGAATTCTGGAACAATGTTCTCTGGACAGACGAGTCAAAGGTAGAAACTTTTGGCCTCAATGAGAAACGTTATGTTTGACGAAAACCAAACACTGCATTCGAACAGAAGAACTTCATTTCAACCGTCAAGCATGGTGGTGGAAGTGTGATGGTTTGGGGCTGCTTTGCTGCCTCACGACCTGGATGATTTGCCATCATTGACACAACCATGAAATCTGCATTATATCAGAAGATTCTAGAGGAGAATGTCAGGCTATCTGTCCGTGAGCTAAAGCTGAACCGAAAGTGGGTCATGCAGCAAGGCAATGATCCTAAACATACAAGCAGATCTACAAAAGAATGGCTGCAGAAGAAGAAAATCCACGTTTTAGAATGGCCTAGTCAAAGTCTGGACATAAACTCCATCGAAATGTTGTGGCAGGACCTGAAGCGAGCTGTCCATGCAAAGAAGCCCTCAAATGTCACTGAGTTGAAGCAGTTCTGTAGGAGGAACGTGCCAGAATTCCTCAAAACCGATGTGAGAGACTGACCAACAGTTACAGGAAACGTTTAGTTGAAGTCATTGCTGCTCAAGGGGGTGCCACTAGTTACTGAATCTAAAGGTTCACATACTTTTTCACACATGGATATTGAATGTTGAATCATTTGTGGACAAATAAATGTTGAAAAAGTATGTTTTTGTGTCATTTGTTTAATCAGGTTATCTTTATCTGTTGTTAGGACTTAGATTAAGATCTAATAACATTTTAGGTTTGAAATATGTGAAATATATGAAAATCCTAAGGGGTTCACAAACTTTTTCGGCACTGTACCGTATCAACTGAATTTAAAACATGCTTTAACAATTTTTTTCTTCTCAAAAATAGCCTGTGCCTTAAATTTGAGTACAGTATAGTGATGCATGTATTAAAAATTGCCAACAAAAGATGCAACTACCCGAGTACAAAAACAGTAACGTGACTGGCTGCTGAGAAGAGACAACAAAGGTGTCTGCCAGAATACACAAGCAGCAAGTACACTGCTGAGAAAACTAGGTTTCCTGAAGAATTCCAAGAGAAACATTTACAATTTCAGCATTTCTAATAAACAGTACTAGCTTGGACAGATCAGAAATGCTGATCAGACCCCCATATTTTTCGACAAGCCAAGCAGTGTTCAAAATGCTGTTGTGGTTGCTGGGTTACACGTTGCCTGATACTGTGGAGTGTTGTGTCGTGCTTGGTGTCGCCAGGATGTGTGATGTCATAAGTTAGTGGTGGTATATGTACGACAGAGGCACCATCTTAAATATAATGCAGTGCGTAGCACAATAAACAAGCTACAACAACAACACTGTTTCGTGTCAGTTTTGTACGATACAGCGGTGTAATTAAGGTTGTATCTTTGTAAATGCATATTTATGTGATGTTTGATGTCTTAAATTCAAAGGAATATGGTAGTGCTGTCACAGAGGGTTCTGGCACACCCCTTTTGTGCTATAAGTCATTAGATGCTTTTGCATGGAAGGCCTTGGTTGCAAGGGTGTGCTGTTCTTTGATGGACCCAGCTTCAGTTATAATGTGTTTACCCACTGACGATGGGAATGAGAATGTAGAGAGTTAGCCCAGCTATCAGGATTTATGTTTTTGCAGGTTATTGGGATACTCATTGAATATTTATCAAACTGCAACAAATATTGTAATGACTGCAATGTGTTTTAGAAAATGTTTTTTAGCAGATCTGCACAGGCCTGTCGTGGTGTTCGCAGAACCAGCCCGAGCTGATTCTGGCTCAGAGATCGAATCCTGCTAGGAATTTGCTGAGTTATTAGACACGAATTCGATGATCTAAACTAGCCTGCATTGATTGAAGTAATAGGATATACTTTTTGTCAATAATCACATTAATAATGTATGTACTCTGTTTCAAATAGACCTGTATACTTGGTAGAAAAATATTAAGTAGTGTGTGAGGCGAGAGTGTATTAAATGGAATGTCCAGACAGTAATTTATGTGTACAGAAATAAAAAAAAAAATTTTTATTATCTATACATAACAAAATAATTAAATAACAAAAGAAAACGAAATGGTGTGAGGGAAGGAGTGCAGGGGTGAAATTCAAAACAGACCGTGATAACTCGTCTTTAATCGTCTTAGTGGCAAACCATACATAAACAAAAAAAGACAAAAGAAATGTTAGTGTTTTTTTAAAAAATCCCGCTGCACCCAACTAGTCTCTCCCTCCACCCGTTACTCCTCCTATTTTACTTTCGGACCAACCCCGAACACAGTAGTACGTTCCCTTTAGTATGTAATGTCCCACCTCTGTAGTCAGTGGAACACCAATCCTCTACTGACAAGTGTCCTTATCCTTCACTTGACTCCAGTGGCTGGAATTTACATACTCGTACTTCCGCCCCTCACCAAGGTGCCGCCCCTCAAAAGATAACTTTTGCCATGGTCACGAGATCTTGGTAAGGGAAGTCCCAAGTTGGTTTGATGCCATCTACTGTCGGGAGGCTGAATCACAGACCGAAATCCCTTTGACTCATCACAAGCTGTTACGTACAGTCTGTGGAAAAGCATACAGAGAAAGGTCAGGCTGACCAGCTCTTGGCAGACCCTTATCAGAGGTCGTCAAGTCTTTGATGTCGGTGCCAGACCTTGGTGGCTAACTTTCTGGAGAGGTGCTGAGCTGAGTAAAAAAGGAAAAACATACTTTGAAATAAATATGTATGTGTTCTGTTAGTGTAGATGTTTAAAGTAGAAAAATAATATCTTGTAATGGAAAAACTAAAAAGACTTAGTGTACAGGGTAAACGGTTAAAAAAGCAGACTTATAGTCAAGCCTCTTATTTAAAGAAAGTAGTGAGTCCGATTTAAAGACGGTCTCTGATTTAAAAGCAAGTATTCTAAAGTGATGAAAACACAATAATTGAATCAACCATTTAAAGTCTTAGAACTACTGTTATATTTCTGGGAGCTAAACAAATGTGTAGTTTAAATGACCGGGCAGTCATATATCTTATTTGAAAGACTTGATCTAAAAGGAGCCCCTGAGTTAGAAGTAAATCTTATTTAGATTACAATAATAAAGCTATTAGAATGTTGTATTTAAAAGAAGCAAGAAAATAAAATAAAAATAGTATAAACTATAACACGTATTTATACTAAAGTAATACAAAAATGACTACAAAAGATTTAGAAGTGAGTAGTTTTTTCATGTAGTAAATCTCAAAAAACTACTCGCTTCTAAATCTTTTGTAGTCATTTTTGTATTACTTTAGTATAAGTACATGTTAATTTGGATTCATATGTTGTTTTTTTCTGACTTTATGTGAACGAAAAGACACAAATTCCCCCATTTTGTCATTGGAAATAGGTAAATTTCAAAATATCACTGTCCTGGTCACAAAAGCAAAGTCTGTGGGGAATAATAGCCATTTTCTATACTTTAGAGGCATAAGCAATTAGGAAATAACACTTACTACCCAGGAACAAAAAAAATAATAATTGTTACACGGTGTAACCAACGGAAGGTGCTTTAAGAAAGACAGGAGTATGCATCTCATTATATTATAAGAAAATAATGAGAGCTTAGTTCTAAAAATTAGGATGTACGCTTTTCTGTATTATCTGAAAAGATACCAGTCCAGGCGTTGCTTGAATCGGTAATAAAAATGACTTAATGCTGTGAATTTGGAAAACTGCTTACAGTGATGTTTTATATTAAAATTAAAACACTAGCCTTGGCAAGCAAACAAGGTGTGTGAAAACCTGCTTGTGCAGGCAAATTTTTACAAACCAAGAGAGAAGTCAAGCTTAGTCCAAGCATGGTACAAGTTAATTTTTTTGTTAGGACTAATCGATTATATTTAACATGTTTCATTATAACTTAAAATTAAATGGAAATAACTGAACTGACCACAGCATGCTTATTCAAAAGCTTGTGATAAACCCCTACAGTCTTTTCGTTCCATATTTTGTTAACATCTGTATATGAAAGTAAACTAAACTGAAAAGGTGATGAGATCTGTTACTCAGAAGGAATATAGTAAGTTCAGGTTAATATAATCATACAGCAAGTTGATGTTAAATATATAAAACAACATCTCTTTTTATACACGTATAAACTTGTATCGTATTGCATTATAGGAAGAAGGGAAGAAGGAAAAAGTTATCTCCAATTGGTTATTCATGAGGCGTGAGCTGGGGATAGAGATAGGGATAGAGATAGGGCAGAAGAAGCAGAAGGGGCATTTAGTAGGACAGAGTGCTGGCTAGAAAGGACCGGACCTAGGACAGAAGAGCAGGCGAGGCCCACTCTAGTAGCAGACCAGCGAAGCTGGACATGGAAACTAGGACAGAAAGTGGTCACTGACTGAGGGCGGCGATGCCGACACAAGCTCGGGTGAAGGACCCAGCAACCGAAGACAGGAAACAGAAGTGGTCACTGACTGAGGGCGGCGATGCCAACATGAGCTCAGGGCCGAAGGCCTAGCAACCGGAAACGGGATACAAAAGTGGTCACTGACTGAGGGTGGTGATGCCAACACGCTCAGGGCCGACGGACCTAGCAACCGAAAACATATATGAGGGTTAAGACTCATGGAGCCGCCCCTCAGAGGAAGATGGTCCCGGAAGACTGGGACATGAAAGGAGATAGAGAGAGAGAGGTACCCAGCATCTGAGACTTCTGTAAAGGGGCGCTCGTTAGACCCCCAATTGGCTGAGACTTTACGCTGCCTGGGACCTGAGATAAGAAAAAAAAGGCATATAGGTTAGTATGGGACTCGAGCATGAGTAGCCACGTCCCGAACTGAGACAAGATAAGCGCAGGAGCTGCGAAAGAACAGAGTGTGGCCGGGGGTCCGCTCTGACTCACACGGTGAGAACCCCCCTGAAGGTCGACGATTAGCTGAAGCCATGCCTTGAGGTTGGGGAAGTGAGATCACTTGCCCCCCAAAGGATTGACCCCCGGCACTCCACCAAATCACCCACACCGTGAGACAAACAAAAAGAGCACATGCCAGCGCATAACATAAACAAAAGACTGGAAGGACAAACAGGACAAACAGGAGAGTGGTTAGTAAGTTTAGTAGGCTATGACTATGTGTATACCTGTTGCTCAGTGGAGAGGAAAAAACCCCTTGAAGCTAATTAGGGGAAAACCTCTAGTGGCTCCGGCAGACAGGTAGCCCCCACTTCAGGTACACTAGCAATTTTGGAATGGGCTGCAACTATGTTGGAGGGAGATGAATGAACATAAGAATCCACTGCAGAACAAGACCGTGTCACATGGTTTTGATCAGGCTTTGATTGATGCTGGCCCTTGCAGCGGAGGTGGCTGCACCGATACGGAAGGAATGGGGTGAATAGAGCTGAGGAGGGAGGCCTGTCCTGGAGAGGAGGGTGGAGAGGTGGGTGGAGAACCAGTGATGAGTGATGATATATCAGGAGAATTGATGAATAGAGGGTCCAGTGGGGGGGGCAGGGTTTCCTGTATGAGATATATCTTGACATTGCTGAAAAGGGCAGAGAGCAGTCTTGGTCCTTGAAAGGTGAATGAACTGACCCTGCCGGAGTTGGTCTGTCTTGGAAGTGTGCAGCCGAATAAGGAAATAGGAGTTGGAAATGGGAGAAAAGAGGTCACAAAAATGAATACCTGCCGAGGGGAAGCAGGAAGCTGAGGAAACCATGAATTCGGAGCTTCTGAGAAAGCCGAAGAAAGCAGTGAGGCAGATGGTCTCCATGAGTAGATCTTTGTAGGGGGAGAAGCAGCCTTTCCGAAGAGTAGAGATGAGTGAATGGAGAATGTCCGTTGATATAGGCAGGCGTGAAGGTACGGCAGGGGGAAGGCTTTTGAGGATTCCGCGGAGGGTCAGACGAACTGCGGGTGTAGAGAGGATGGAGGGAGAAGGCGCGGACATGATGCAGTAGTGGTATTTTATTCCTGAAATGTAAGATTTAATGGAAGCTGGGGAGAGATGCAGGGATTCCTTAGCATGGACGATGAAGGCCAAGATCCAGTCTTGATTAAAAGGAATAGGGTAGATGTGATTATGAGCGCAGAAGGTTAGGAATGCTAACCATGCTGTAGAGTAAGAAGCTCTTGAAGAAGGGACGAGGGCTGCAGACATGTAGTATTGGGCGGATTGTAGAAGGTTGCTGAGGGTAGGGTTCAATCTAGTAACAACTGATGAAATTGAGGGGATTGGAGAGGAGTTGGGGAAGCAGTTGGAACAAGATGACGGAACTTGGATACCTAAACTGGGGGCAGGCAGAGCAGAAGAATTCTCCAATTTGTCAAGATGAGCGCTGAGAGATAGCTGAGAGTCTAAGAGAGACTGGAGCAAAGTTTGCAGCTGATTAAACATGTCAGGAGATGTCGCTAGTGAGGAATCGCTAGTGGAGGGGACAGACGGTGGAGGGCTGCAGACATGTAATGCTGAGCAGATTGAAGGGGGTTACGGAGAGTAGGTTTCAGTTAAATAGCTGAGAAGCTATTTAAGCTGAGGATTCTGGATGGGGGTTGTGGAAAATGGGACCAACTGACTGAACTTGGATACTGAAAGTAGAGGCAGAAGAAGAGCTGGAACTGAGGGCTGAGGTGGCAGCTGGACTGAACGAACATGAATTGGCTACTGGGGAAGCACGGCTCCTTTGCGCCCCATCTTCTAGAAATGAGGGCAGAAATGAGATGCCGCCTTTCTACGTGTTAGTTAATACAGGATGGATCAGCGATTTGCTACTATCACGTCTGCTTGAAATGGAAAAGGTAAATTCACATTCAGAGATTTGGGTTTCACAACGCCAGTTATTCTCTTAATAGTGGAAAACCTTAACTCATAATCAAGACAGATTTCCAGTCTCGTACCACATCTCAAACCAAGTATTAATGCTGTAACCTTTGGGAGGAATAGGATTGCTGAAGAAGTGCCCCGTATTTTGATTAGATGGTGATTAGCGTTAGGCTTGATTGTGGGAATACTGCCACGGTCTGCATATTGGAAGAAGGCTGGAGCATTGTTGGCTCTGGAGAAGTGCAGCTGCAGACTTCAACAGTAAACTAGAGCGACTTGCAGCTGCGGTAGTGAACAGATCTGAAGAGGGAGTGGAGATCTGCTGTAGTGAGGAGCAATTAACAGTAGAGGGCAGGATCTACTGAACAGAGCAGAGGTCTGAAGAAGAAAACAATGGAATGTTGTCAGTAGTGTGCAGAGGCCCAGCTGTGAGAGCAGATATTTGCTGAAGCGTAGATCTGGAATAGAGACGGAGGACTACCATCGGTAGAGTGCGGTGGTCTTCTGCAGAGAGTAGGGATCTGCTGAATGCAGTAGATATTGGTCTTTCGTTGTTAAGGCCGATTTAGATGGAGCTGGAGATGGGGCTGCTTTTGGGCAGAGATGAAGATTGCAGAGATCTGAGACAGCTGCGGAACCAGAGATGATGAAGAATAAGTTGCTCGGAGGTGTCTACAAAACCTGTTGATTGGTCGGAAGCAGTTTATTGTCTATTGGGGGTAGGAAGACATTGACTGAAACATTGATAAGTCGTAGGACATGGTTCCATGACTGACTAGCGGCTCGCATTGATGAAATGATGACTTTTGATGAAGCTGGTCGGACTGGAGGAGCAGCGCCAGATAAGAAAACACAAATCTGGGAACAGGAATCAGTCACAGGAATGGATGCGTGATGCAGGAAAACAGGACGTTACTATGATAGTAGATACTAAGCATCTCAAACGGCTGATTAAGGTTGCTTCATGACCAGGTCCTTGAAGAGGGGAACTGTTGAAATTGGAGAATGTCAATTGCTACAAAAGGTTGAGGAGGAGGTCTCCTGTAAATCCTTCAGAATGACAACATAAACTGGAGTGTGTGAGCTTCACAGTGATAGCAAACCAGTTTAGAGACTGTATAAAATGTATGGTGTTACACTGCCATCTAGCGGTTATGATTAGAATTAACCATTGGCATGAGTGAAGCCGGGTAGTTATTGTGATTAGAATCCTTGTCGGTGTAAAACAGCAATTGCGTACTTTTTTAGATTTTAATATCTTCGTTACATGTTTTAGGACAGTCAGTCATGTATATGAATACGTTAACGCAGTATTTAGATGTCACAATTCGATGAGTTGAACGAGCCCTTGCAGGTTGTAAAAGCCCAGCAGCAAGCTGCCTGGTCACCATGGTTACTTTACCACTCCCCGCAGTCAAGCAATGAGGGCGTTGCCATGGTAGCCACAATGAGAAAAGTTGCAAAACAACAGTGTTTGTTGAATCTTGTGACGAGTCGAAAGCACAAGCTGCCACATGGCGAAAGGGAGCGCGAAACTGAATGGATAGGTCCCTAAAACATTGAACGTAGCCAATAGTCCAGGGCAGGATCCCATGAAGGAACAGTAATTTTGCTGGCTCTGGGAGAAGAGGAGGGGCGCTCGATTGCAAGTGAAGAGTGAAGGAATGTTCAGCTGACATCTTTATAGTGGATTAAATAGGAACGATGGCAAGGCAAACACTGACGACGGGAATGTCGATTTCTTGTTGAAGGAGCATTAGAGATTTCAGTGGAGGGCCAGTTTGTCTAATGAAGATGCGGACAAGATGAGACATGGACTGCGGTTTGACTGCTGTTGCTGGTCTGGAGGCTGGAAAGAGCAGGAAGGACTAACGCTGGAGCTCCTGCAGCCAAATGGAGAAGCTGAATAATGAGAAACAGCACCGGAGCAGGTAGGAAAATATTTGATAATGTCTTGGGAGCACTGCGCAGTGAATTGACCTCCAGTGAAAGGCAATGAAGTGTAGATTAGCGAAGAAACACGAAAAAACGGTGTCTGAGCATGTTCTACAAAACGAAACGCTAGACAGCAAAGGTGCAAGTGATCAGGGCTTAAATAGTAAATAGGAACTAATTGAGGAAATTGGAAACCCCTTTGCTACACGCCTCCTGAACCTATGCAGGCTAACATTAAAAGGAGTTGACCGGATCCTTCTAGAAAATATCATTAACTCAAAGATGGGAACTGTCAAGGCAGATTGATCATCAGATTTAATTGGGACTCCTGATGTATTCAATGGAGAGAAAATCCTATAAAAACCAGGGTAAAACCCCAGTCAAGTATCGCTCAACTTGCTAACTACAAGTTCTGTGATCCATACTCTGAGGGCCTCTGAAAAACTGATTGCTGTTTGGTCAAAGTCAAGTCTCTGCCTTTTGAAGACAGTTCTTATTTTTCAATATATCCTACACTACATATACTGGAAGGTAAGCATATATTTGAATTTAATATCTCTTTTATATTGATGCATTGCTATAAGGTATAGAACTTATGTTTTAGTCTTAAGAGAGTGATATATATATATATATATATATATATATATATATATATATATATATATATATATATATATATATATATATATGTTCTAGAATTTAGCAGTGGCCGTTTTTAGGCTTTTGCATTTTATAGCCTAAATATATAATAACCATATTCATATTACTGTATTGAAGTACTAATGCTGTTAATCCTGTAAAGCACTGGATCACCCAGAGACTGCTTTTTACTAGGGATTTCTGGTGGTCTGCGCAACCAAACAATCCAATATTTAAAGCATTTAATAAACCAAAAAGAGCACTAGTACTGCTCTGATTCATTAAAACTTCAAATTAAATGAGTCTGTTTGTTTTTCTTGATTATTAAAAAGCCATCTGGTTACGTTGCAAGCCCAGTGCATGAACAATCCACTTACAGGAGTCCAAAACATCTTAATGTCCTCCTTGAACGTTTAAGAGCATAGATATCAATAAAAAGAGTATGTGTGAATTCTGACAGCTCCCACACTTTGGCTGGAATAATGGTTCTTGACTCAGACCAGAGCAGGGTTAGCCTTGGGCGTAAACGCAGTGGTGGCCAACTCCAGTCTCCTTGGCAATGCGTCCTCTCCCTCATTCTCTCCCAATCCACTGGGCAGGCCTCCATGGGTACTGCACTGTTCAAGAGAGCAATACAGAGCCTGGGGATGTACTTCTCATACCACCCTGTTAAACCATCAATCCTCCTTTAAGTTGGTGGGAATGGGATATTCCTGGATGGCTTGGAGCTTGTGTAGATTTGCAGTTACACCCTCACCTGAAACCACATGTTTTCTGTGTTTGAAGAAGTGGCATTTTTTTTAGATTGAGAGTCAAACAGGCCAGATGAATTTTGTTGAAGACAGCTTCAACGTCTTGAAGATGCTGTGCTGAGTTTGGTGATTAGACAATGATGTCCTTTATGTAGAAGAAACAGATCTTCTCTCGGAGGTCTACTAACACTCTCTCCATCAGCCGTTAAAAAGTGGCTGCAGCATTTTTTAACCCAAACATTACATTAAATTTAAAAGCCGAAGGGTGTGGTAAATGCTGTCTTCGCTCTACTTTCTGCATCCATTGCCACTTGCCAATAACACTTTAGAATAATGGCCACATATTCATAATGAATTCCAACTTTATACAACAGGAATAACACCTGGATATCTTATGCACTTCCTCTGAGTTCTGACATAATTCATTCTGAACAAAACCCTGTTAATTCATGTGGATTTAGCTACCCATATTCATTCAATTTTCCTTATAACAAATTATGTTAATCATATGTAGAGCCTCTGATTTTCAGTTTTAACCAATAAAACCTGATAAAACACTCATGATATAAAAAATATTGAATCGGTGGATAGCCAATAAACATAGGAAAAACTGTGGAAATAGTTCATCTATTCACGTAGACTCCACCCTTTTCACATTAAAAAAATAAAACCTACTACAAAAATAATAAATACATTTCACAGTGCCGCTGGGCAATGTCCCGTCTTCCTGATTTCTATCATTGATTCGCTCAGAATACTTTAAACCTGCCACAACTACTGAGTGACAGCACATTCCTACATTTCTACTGGAGAATCTGCTTGCAGGATTCAAAATGAGATTACAATCAAGATTAGCGGGATTTAAAGCTGTATTACAGTTAAGATACAGAGGATTTAAAACAGAATTGTGGCGAAATGTACAAAAATGCCTCCACGCAAAAAATAAATAAACAGAAGAATGTGCCTGTGACCATAGGGATTTCATTGTGGAAGACAGCAAAGAAAGGAAGGTACAATTTAAGTGTGCAAGTACTGTCCAGTTACTGTGCATATTTTGACACACACACAGACACACAAAAAAAAAAAACACTCAAGCTTTTTGAAAAGTAACCAAAACACTAATTTAATACAGTATATCAAAAATGAAAGTCCTCCAAAAAAACGATTTACATAAAACTCAAAACTATCTAAAAAATAAGCACCGAAAAATACTATTAATAAAACCTGAAAAACAGAAGGCCTAATCATATGTACAAGGCCTGCATTTGTGCATGAATTCACACTTTTCACAATCTGCTGGTGGGCCAGAAAGAGGGTAGGAATTTGTGAAGAACACTTATTATATATATATATATATATATATCTATATATATATATATATATATATATATATATATATATATATATATTATTTGGCTGCATTTCTTATGAAAAATAATAGTTTTCATAAGAATGTATTACTTTACAAGGGGAAAGCTAAGAGGTTATAGGGCACAATAGATTAATTGGATGCACGTATCATAACTGGTTTATACACTGAGCTAATAGGCTAATCAAGTATCAAAATTTCAATTCCATCACAAGCTAAATAATGGTACTGTTAGTAATATATATATTTTAAAAAGTGGCACGTAGTATAAGTTACTATTTGTATACACTGCAATTAACCCTTAACTGTCAAGGACAGGGCATTAGATGGTATTACCTTGTCTGTATGGAAGGTACACAATCCCTTTTTATGGTAATGCCCTCTAAGGTTGTTATTAGTATTAGCATCCAATAAAGGCTTTTCTTTTAATTTAAAATATTTTAATTACAGATTATTTAACCTTTTGATGTTTTTTTTGTTGTTGTTTTGCTTTTCTCCTGTTTTTTTTTTCTATTTTGTTATCTTCTTCTGGGAGGTAGTTCGGTTGATGTGGTTTCAGGGGTTTGGATGTACATACATTTATATTTAGACTCTGTGGCTAAGATTACAACAAATGTTAACTTATAGGTGGGGTTCAAGGGGCGGAGCTAGGCACCAACAACCTATCATCTCCTGTCACCAATTAAATCTACCTTATTTAAACATTAGTCACCTCTACCTAGCTGTCTTGTGTTTTTTTTCGTTTTGGCATAAACCTAAGTGATTTCAAGACCCATCAATTTTCGTATACCTCAATAATGGAGTACTTACAGCAGTCGTCATCGGATTCAGAGGATTCCCAGGATTTTCCATCATTACCAGATCATTCTCCTCCAGCTTCAATCCAGGGTCCATCCAGTCTCTGTTTTTTCTGCCCTTCTGGTATTTCAGTTACATCTGATCAGGCTCCCGATCAGGCTCTCGTCCAGGTTCCAGTTCAAATGTTGTCTACCGTTTCTGCCACTCAAACATCGAATCGGCGCCGATCCAAACGACTTCGGCCTCAGGACGCCCGTCAGGATCTATTGTTTTGGAAGGACTTGCCCATGAATAAATTGATTCATGGGCAAGTCCTTCTTAAAAACGGTAATGCGATTCCAGCAGGGAGTGATAGAGACTCTCTTTTTATTCTCTATTGCAATTCAGTCTCAGCAGAACCAGTCTTTCCTCCGAAAAAACATAATCAGCCACGCCCAGCCATTCAGCGTCCTAAAACAGACAGCAGGCAGTCTATTCCGGATCAAATCACCCCCACATCTAGCACCGCTAACCAGCAGCCAGCCATTGAAATCCAACATTCGCAAATATTTAACGAGATAAAATCATTTATGCAGCCTTTTGCCGATACTCTATCTTCGGTCAGTTCTCAACTGTTGGATCTAGATAAAAGGGAGTCTAATATGGAACAGGGAAAAAAATCCACAGCACTGTCATTAATTCCAGCATCAAATACTGCAGCGCCACCTACAGCTTCTTCCGGTCCAGTCCTAATTTCAGCCAGCGAAGCAGATCCTCCAATATACAACCTCGCTATACGGATCCTCCTCTCCAACTGCAGCTAGACGTCACACTATATCTTTACAAATCAGATGTAACATTCTCGAAGGTAAGGACATTAATCATGTTTCACTATTAATGATGACTTCGGAATTCTTGGACCATAGAGTAGCTGATTGCAGAGATTTGGCAGTAACTCTAAAATCCAGAGATCCCAGGCTGCTTAAAAATCTTACATTAGGGGAATTTGTCCTTGCTTTCTCCATATTCAGAGATGTGTTATACTCGGTATATCCTAACCGCAGAGCTGAATTGGACTCCTACGAATACTACATCATGAAGCTATCTGTCAGATATGGAGGGACTATATTTTTTGAGTATCATAAAGCATTCTCTGCAAAAGCAGCACTGATATTGACAGCAGATAATCGCATCATCAATTGGGCACAACCTGACCCAGATCTATTTAACAGAATTTTTGGTGGTCTAACAGCTAACGCATGTGGGATCTGCACTTCAACAGTTCACTCAACATCCCTCTGCCCTAAAGCTGCAACTGCATCAACTTCTAAAGCACCAGGTTTCGCTGCTAATTCATACAGATCTTCAGTACCTAATCCTATACGTTCTTCAGCTCCCCTCGATCAATCCACAAGGAAAGACAAATACGGGAGCAGTATTAGATTTTCAGGATGAAGACAAATCTGCAACAATTTCAGTACTGGCTTCTGTTCGAATAGGCAATGCAATCTTATCCACATGTGCAGCAATTGCGGAGAAGCTCTCGCTGATACAATCTTCCCTTTAAAACGCAAGTGACTTTCCCCGATGCTCACACTTTACTCCTATAAACATCCTGTCATTATCAAGTAAATTAATTTTTACTTTCAAATTTAATCAATTACCTGATCTATGGATTAAAAAATGTTTTTTCAACCGGTCTATACAGTATAATTGTAAATCTCGAAAAACTACTCACTTCTAAATCTTCTGTAGTCATCTTTGTATTACTTTAGTATAAATACATGTTAATTTGGATTCATATGTTGTTTTTTTCTGACTTTATGTGAATGAAAAGACACACATTTGCCCATTTTCCCATTGGAAATAGTGATATTTTGAAATATCACTGTCCTGGTCACAAAAGCAAAGTTTGTGGGGAATAATAATCATTTTCTATACTTTTGAGGCATACGCAATTAGAAAATAACACTTACTACCCAGGAACAAAAATTGTGTTACATAGTATAATCATTAGGGTACAGTCTACTAACCCCATTGTCACATTCAGTGTTTGTTTTCTTTCGTCTAAATGTTTTAACTTTTCTTCTTTCTTATGCATTGGCGGTTCTCTTTTTCTTCTTCACGTTGCATCAGCGGGGAGCTGGGGGTCCATCTTTTGGGGGGTTAGTGATTCCACTTTCTCCAACCCTTTGTTAAGCTCCGCTTCATTTACCTCATAGAGGAGGGTTCTCCATGAATCAGAGGGGACCCCCGGCCAAACCCTTCCATCTGCATGTATGTTTCTTTTGGGATTCTTCTTTCAGGTCTGATGCTTCTATGTGAGGGTCCCCAAGCGGTGGCATCCCTCGTGTTTGTCGGGTCTCCTCAGCATTGGAACCCCCCTTCTATTATGTTGGGCTTTGAAGAAGCGGAACACCATGCGTTATATGTTTTAACAAATACTAACTTTATGTTTTCTTTCCGGTTCGCGAGCCACTTGGTATGTCGGGTAACCTCAGAGACGGTGCCCCTCTTGGTATGTCGGGTCACCTCAAAGACGGTGGCCCCCCTCCTGTTTGTTGGGTCACCTCAAAGACGGTGGCCCCCCTCCTGTTTGTTGGGTCTCCTCAGCGACGGACCCCCCCCCCCCTACTGTATATGTTGGGTCAGGAAGAGCCGGAACCTCTTTTGTGTTAACAACACTAATTTATGTTTTCTTTCCGGTTTGCGAGCCTCTTCGTATGTCAGGTAACCTCAGAGACGGTGCCCCTCTTGTATGTTGGGTCACCTCAAAGATGGTGGCCCCCCTCCTGTTTATCGTGTCTATTGATCAAGTAAATGTTGGGCCTTGAAGAGGCAGAACCCTTCTCTCCATGTGTATATGTTTACTAACTCTGTCAATAAACACCATCAGGGGCCATAGCTCCGCCCCGTGAACTATTTGAAAGTTAAAGTGGAATGTCTTTTCATAAAATCTGTTTGTGAAAATCAGCTGGGTTTTGCATTACCACACAAAATCAACTACTAGAAGAGGTATGACAGAAACCTGCCAATGTAAACCCTCCTGCAGCTTTCAGTCGCTTGGTACATATGCTGGTTACTCACCTCAATTAAGCAAATTAACAAAATATTTACTGGATTCTGCCAAGAAAGTGCATGTTGTATCTTACATTGAAACCTTCAGCAGAAAGTACAGCTGTCGGTTATTCCCTGCATTGTATTATAGCAAGAGTGCTGGCAGGGAAATTGCTTGGTATCTCTTGTTCAGTGGTATCTTAGTAGCATGCGTTTGTCACTTACCAAGCTGAAAGTAAATTTTTCAATTTCAGTAATGACAGTATGCTTCTAAAATCGTTGCACATTTTGAGATGCATATGGATAGATACAGCTGCTGCTTATCAAGATCGCTGTTCATATAGGTGTGTGTGTGTGTGTGTGTGTGTGTGTGTGTGTGTGTGTGTGTGTGTGTGTGAAACTGCAGACAGATATTGTGCTACTGGTCTGTCTGTACTAACACATTACATATGTATATAACATTAATGCATTTTTGTAAATAAGTATGCAGCAAAGATGTATTCTGTCACCTGCTTAACAAAGCTTGATGATCAAAAAAACTGATTAAAAGATAAATATCTGGACACACAAAACTATAATATGTTTGTTGTCTACACTTATTTCAGGAGTTGTCAATAAATGGTAGTTACATCACTGTCATAATAATTTGATTTTAGTAGCTCCTTCCAGATCTGTGGATTGTATTCTAGTCCAATAATTTCCACACACTGTCTCATTCAACGTGCCCCTTTTTTAGACACTTGCTTTACTAACCAACCTGGATTTGCTTTCTTTATGGATTACTTCTACCTTGTACACATTAAATCTAAATGTCATAACAGTGTGCAATCTACAACAAAATAAGAGTGGCTTCTTTAAAAAACACACTGCCTGTTTGGGTATACTTTTCTAAAATGAACCAGTGATTTTATCCTTCAATATGTCAAATCTAATTTTCAGTTTAGGTCTGTTGGAACCTATACATTATAAAACTTATTCAACTGCTACAAATGGTGAAGAGAGATCTGTTATTCAGATAATTCAATAAAAGGAAAGGTATACACTTTTGAAAAATTTGCAAACTCAAAATCTCCTGCTACACCTGGGTCTGTCGACAGTCACAGGTGTAAAAATAAAGACAGAATTGTGATATTTTCCACATACCTACAGTACATGTTTACCTGCAGCTATTTGAGACTAGCAGATAACATCTCTGGTCAGCTGATTACCGGATTGTGATTTGTCTAAGAAAACAAAAACAATTATGGGAATACATTCTTTGTGCATTGAACTCCATAGACTTGAAAATTAGATGTGTAACTAAATTTTGGGGATGAACTTTGTAGTATACTGTATACTGTCCTCATTGTAACCACATCTTCTGCTGTGTCTGTATTCTTCCCTCTGCAACACCCATGGAAACAAGAGAATGCATCATAGGGGTAAAATAAAAGTACACACCTGTCTGGCACACTAGATTTAATTGACTGATGAAGTGACCAAACGATATTGCGTACAACAGAGCATTTAAACTCATGTGGGTAGACAATGAACAAAGTAAAATAAAGTTGAAGAGAAGACTGATTGTATTTGATGTCATGCAATATTAATAAAAGTTTAAGGCCTGGTTGATGCATCTGTCCTTTTCAGATACGATCATAGCTGTGAATTGTTGATCATTTCCCCCTATACAGAACACTTTGATGTCCCTACTTATGATGAATGTTATAAAACCCCAAAATACCACGACAAAATAAAAATGTTTTGACAGCTCAACAAAACAGCTGCACTAGCAGCTTCAGATATTTGTTATTATATTCTTTTTGTTGTGGCAAAAAGAGGTTTGGATTACATGGCCATTGTGTTTAAGGGGTATTTATTTACAGTAAACTTGGGTCTCCAAAGGTCAAAAAGTTATTATCTATCTTCAAATAAACTCCTAATATTATGTCATTTTAAAGATAGGATCTTTTCAGCGATGTGTGCCTTGACTGCCAATTCTAAATTGATCCTATTAAACACTTAATAGTGCCACATTTAGAAACACTGAAAGAAACACACAAAATAAAAAAATTTATTTCTGATTCTGGAGTTTTTAGTGTTCATCATACTAATACCACTTCTTGATGCAAAAATGTCCCTTTTCTTTTGTTGATCTTGCAGTAGACCCCCATTATGTGTTTAGCAGTGAAGTAATATGGCTTTTAAATAATTAAAAGAACCATTTGATCCAGGTCATTAAAAGAATATGTAGCACCCATAATTTAGATTTAAATTATGACATTAGACTGGAAACTGTGAAGAGAGAAATATATTTATCATGTGAAATACCATGATGCAGTAATGCCCCAAAGGACCTGGTAAACTGAAGGGTTGTACGGGTCCTACTAGTGGCAACATGCACGCAAAAGAAGCTTTTATCAAAGTTAGCAGCCAGAAAACTGCATATAGTATAATGAGCAAACCAGTGAGCTCATAGTAAAAAAATAGCAAAGTGAAAAATTGGTGTAATCATAGTTTTCTGTTGCTGCAGTCAAACTTTCCAATATGATAAAACCAGAGGCAAGCATTAACAGAAGGTAGTTTTGATATTCATGCCTCAATGTGCCCCTTTTTTTTTTTTGTAAAACACAGTGGTCGATTTATGACTCAAGGGATTTTCTCCCTTAATTAATTAATCAGTGGTTTTTAAAATAATGTAGTGAGCTGGCAACTAAGATTCTACAGCAGTAAAGAAAGTGGTAGTTACACACAGTAAACAAAACCTAGTTACCTACAAAAAGAAACCAACGTATCACAGAGACATTAACCATTCATTTAAAATTTTCAGGAGAAATGACTTAAACCATAATATTAGGCCAATAGTTCTCTACAGAAATAATGAAAAAAATTGTACTGTACTACCTAAAAAGAGACATTATGGTCAAAATGCAAAAGTTTTTTTATAATTTTTACATTGACACAAAATACATAGATACACATCTAGTTATATTGCATGTTTTCTTAGTTTTGAATGATTTCTCAGTTTTGATGTAAATCTTCACTCGCGCTACTGCTTTCTTTGACGTGACCAACGTGACCTACTGCCAATCTATCTCAACACAACCTTTTCTCCTCACACACCAGTCCAGCGAACCAGGCTTGTCAGTGAATGCTCCTCCCCTGTTGCCTGCTCCCGATCCTGCTCTTTCTACTTTACCTCTCGTGCCTGCCGTTTCACCCGATCCTCTAGCTCTCCTAATTCTTTCTCTGTCCTATGTCTCCAAATCTCCAGTGATATCAAGCAACTCATTCAGCCTCTCAACTATGCTGCTTCAATCCACTCTATCGGCACCATTGTCTCCCCCCCACTCCAGCACAATGCAGAAACCAGCCACTGGAAGTCCCACCCTTGCAGTACAAACACTCTCCATCCATCATTCATCCATGCAAGCTGTCTATCACCCTTGTATCTTTTATGCGAATTCATATTATTGTTAGCTGAAACAGTTAGTCAAGTCAGCCCCTCTTCACCTGCGCTCCTGTAGAATGGTCTCCTTCATTCTTGCCACAGCTTGACCTTACTCTGCTGCTTTCCTTCAACATAATAAAACTGATGCTCCAGGATCCATGTCTATTCAGTTGTCAACCTCAGCTCTCCTCCTACGTTCTTACTCCCGCTACGCATCTGGCTGGTCTGCCTTCACAACCTTCTGCAAGCAAAATAAATCGGATCTCCCCTGTACCCTCCAATCAGGACTTCATTCTGACTTTTCTTGTTCACGCAAAAGATAATCTACACAATTCAGCAATTTAATATTCGACTGGATTCATCCCTTCGCAATCTATTCACATCCTCTCAAGATTATATGGCAGTTGTCCTCGCTCCATCTACTCGCTCCTCCTACACAACCAACCAGTCTACCTCCTGCAAGCAAAATCGAATCTGCCTTCCACCCTTCAACCAGGATTTAATTTGGTCTTTCCTTGTTCACGCATAAGATAACCAACACAATTCAATGATCTGATATTTACATCCATTCCAGATTACACAGCCGCTGCCCTTGGTCCTCCTATACATCCGGATAGTCAGCCTTCACAACCTTATGCAAGTCTTTCTTGCAGCCTGGATTACTCAGATATTTCATAACCACCACACCCTTCACTCTCATGACTATGTTTCATTCTGGCTCCCATATGCTTTACCAACCTTTCACCTTTGTGCCCTATGTGACCCTGCTCGCTGTTCAGCACTCTGGCTTGCCCCTGGAGGGAATAGTACCAAAACAGGATGGGGAGGTTCATGCAGATTTTGTATTCCTTACTGTGACAAGGATAACCCTGTCCCTGGTTCTTGTGTGGATATGAGCAGCTGTGATGGGCGGATCGGGTTGTCCAGATTGGTTGGGGGCATGCTAGGGGTGGCTATGAGCAGCTCAAAAAGCATCTGCGCCACAGCTCGAGGTGACTGCACTGCCACACTACACAGAGGGGTGTTTTATTTAAATTGAGGAGGAGAGTGTCCACTCCGCTGGGTAACTACTATGGAACCCTTCTACTGCTAGACGGTGCCTGTGAAGACTCTTCCCTGCTAGGAGTTGCTGGGAGGCCGGGCCTTCGGGAGCAACAGCAATACGTTAGTTTAGGGGATGTTGATCCCAACGTAGTGTAGTAGGTTCCTTGTAACAGTTAGTTTACCATGGTTTGTGTTTATTATAATTTACTCGCTTCAATGGTTCACCGACACTCTCCCTCTCCTTAAATCAGCTGTAATATTATCGAAGCAGCCAAAGTACTACTCTGCCGGCTCATCTGGATTTCTGTTACTTCAATCTGCAAACCTGTCACCTTCCAAGTATAACTAATAATGCTGCCAATGTTCTTTCTCGCCTACAAGTCTCCCGTTTCAGATGTCTGGTTTCCTCAGCTTAACCCCCAACCCCTCCCCCACCGCCTATTCCTGCCTTCAGCGATCTGATACTCAACAAAATTCTTCCCTTTGCAATGTCCTCACTTCATTTTAAGATTATATGGCCGCTGTCCTCTCTCCATCCATCCACTCCTCTTACGCAGCTCTAAAGCTGGTCTGCTTCCTGAATTCTATTCCCCTCATTCCTTTAGTACAGGTGTGGCAACCTCAGCAGCGAAAGGTAATGTCAGCTAATACTTTATCAAAAAATGGGCCGCTGGTCTTCCACCGCCATGGAATCTTACTTTCGCTCTTCAGTCCCTGATCTCTATTTGGCCCAACAGAATTTTGCTAGTATGGCCATCTCTCCACTGGACGCACAAACCACGTGCGCCCAGGGGTCTGATTCCACCGAGCCCCGCCCTCCAGGAGTCCAGATTTACACAGACTCGTCCGGTTTAAACAGGTGTAACCGAGCTTATGAATTAGTTTATTGGGGTCCTCATTTTATTGGATCCATCACTATGTTCCAAGCTTTTTCACCTCCACATATGTGAACCCCTCTCCTTGGAAAGCTGGAAAAATTTTATTTAAAAGAAAATTTTTTTAATTGTTTCCACCCCCCCCCTGCGATGGGGCCCCATGTAACAACGCAACAATTAATTGATTTCTCCGACCACGGATGTAAGTATTTTGATTTAATTGTAAAAATTAATCCAGAATTCGTGCCACAGATGCAGGGAACCAGGATCCTTATTTGGCGGCAAGCGAAGCTCACTTCCCAACCTTAGAGGCACCGTCGTGCTGGCCTCATCCTCAGCCAGGAAGGTTCACTATGAGTCAGAGGGGACCCCTGGCCAAATGTATCCTAACACTCTCTTGTTTTCCCGTTCTCTATCACTCTAGGTTCCCCTTAGCTAGGGTTTCACCTCCACGGGGGGTGGCTCTCTGTGAGCCAAGGGAGAAACCCTGTACTTTTCACTGTCTACTTTTATTCTGTGTCAGGCTCCCTCTCTGGAGAGCTCTCCTTTGCCTGCCTTATTCTTTCTTTTCAGCGTTCTGGTATTCTCACATGGCGACCCTTGTAAATCGAGGAGACCTCTCTTTGACCGATCCACAATCCTTCTCTTCATTTCCCCTTGGAGGAAGTAAAGCTAGCTTCTGAGACACGGGGGAATCCTGTCCGGTTTCTAAAATCACAAGCACATAATTCCTATTTTAAGTCCCAGAACTCTATGCAGCCCTTGCTCCTGTCCTGTGAATTGTTCTGTGGTCTGAGAGATGATAAACCTAACATATCCTCATACACTGTTGTGTAAATGAAGGAATTGGTTAGATTTTGTTTTCTAGATATATAATTGACTTTAAAAACATAACTGTCATTTTGGAAAAATATACACAATTTATCTAAATATTCAGGTTTCAAGAGGAGCATTAAAAGGTTTGTAAGTAAGAGTTTCAAATAACCTGCACAAAAGATACATAACTTCTGTGAGTAGTTACAAAATCTTTAAACTGTGCTAAGCCATTCAAAATTCACCTACTGTAATATTGTGTGACAATGTACTTGATATATAAGGTCGCCAGTGATATATATCTCCCAGCGGGTAATGAATATACAACAGCAGTTCAACTGTAATTGATATTTTAAGCTTGATCTGTAGCTATTAAAATAATAGTTAGAGGTTCTTAAAACAACAATTGTCATGCTAGTCAAAAAGTAAAAACAAGATGTCACCATTTATCACTCTTTAAATGGAGCAGATAATTGTCCTGTGTTTGCAGGTGTACAGCATAGTGGAACCTTGTTATTTACAGTTACATTTTGTTGTAATGGCTTTTTGCCAATCCCAGCAACACTTTTCTGGTATGCATTACCTGTATAAAATATGATGCGACAGATGAAACAGATTAACATGTTGAAGACACAAACGCACAACATGTTGTTAAATCAGACCTATAAATGGATTAACCAAGACGGTCATGCTTTATCTAGTTATTTGAAAGAAAGCTGTTAAATACAGTTGATTGATATGTGGTGAACCGCTATGGTGATGCACTGTACAGTATATGGGCATTGACATTTATATGCATGTGGCTTAATAATAAATGTCATTCTGAAAATACATTACAGAATTGCTCATTGGTTATCTTAAAGGGATAGTAGAGCTTTAAAATCACACTTTATTTGCTTCTGTTATATGAATTTAAATCCTGCATTACTATTACCCAACAATATAGGTAGTGTTATTACCCCATGGTAGTGCCCCATAGCTACAGTGCCTATAGAAAGTCTACACCCCCTTGAACTTTTTCACATTTTGTTGTGTCAGTGCCTGAGTTTCATGCATTTAAATGATGATTTTACACTTATCTACATACCATACTCCAAACTTTTTAAGGGGAAAAAAGTTTTTATTGAGAACAAAATTATATATTAAAAATACAAAACTGAAAGATCATAATTGGATAAGTCTCCACCCCCCTGAGTTAATATTTGGTGGAAGAACCTTTGGCATCAATTACAGCTGTGAGTCTGTTGGGATAGTTCTCTAAGAACTTTGCACACCTAGATTTGGCAATATTTGACCATTCTTCTTTACAAAACTGTTCAAGCTCAGTCAAGTTCCTTGGGGAGTGTTGATGGACAGCAATCTTCAAGTCATGCCACAAATTTTCGATTGATTTAGGTCAGGGCTCTGACTGGGCCACTCAAGGACATTTACCTTTTTGTTCCTTAGCCACTCCAGTGTAGCTTTGGCTGTGTGCTTTGGGTCATTGTCATGCTGAAAGGTGAAATTCCGCCCTAGTTTCAGCTTTCTTGCAGAGTGCAGTAGGTTTTCCTCAAGGATTTCTCTGTACTTTGTTCCATTCATTTTCCCTTCTACCCTGACAAGTGCTCCAGTCCCTGCCGATGAGAAAGATCCCCATGACATGATGCTGCCACCAACATGCTTCACAGTAGGGATGGTGTTCTTTGGGTGATGCGCTGTGTTGGGTTTGCGCCAAACATAACACTTTCCATTTAGGCCAAGAAGTTCCATTTCACTTTCGTCAGAACACAAAACTTTTCGCCACATGGCTACAGAATCTCCTGAGTGTTTTTTTTGCATACTTCAAACAGGATTAAAAGTGGGCTTTCTTGAGAAATGGCTTCCTTCTTGCCACCCTACCATACAGGCCAATTTGTGGAGTGCTTGGGATATTGTTGTCACATACACACTTTGACCAGTCTTGGCCATAAAAGCCTGTAGCTCTTGCAAAGTTGCCATTAGCCTCTCTGATCAGTCTCCTTCTTGCTCGGACATCTAGTTTGGAGGGACAGCCTGATCTCAGCAGGGTCTTGGTGGTGCCATACACCTTCCACTTTTTAAAAATCATCCTGACCGTGCTCCAAGGGATATTCAAGGCCTTTGATTGTTTTTTTTTTTTATACCAATTCCCTGATCTGTGCCTTTCAACCACTTTGTCTCAGAGTTCTTTTGAAATCACTTTGGTGCTCATGATTGAGTCTTTGCTTTGAAATACACTACCCAGCAGAGGGAACCTGCAGGAACTGCTGAATTTAGCCTGAAATCATGTGAATCACTACAATTTAACACAGGTGGAGGCCACTTAACTTGGTGTGTGATTTTGAAGGTGATTGGTTACACCTGAGCTAATTTAGGATTGCTATTACAAGGGGTGTGGACACTTACCCAATCAATCTATTTCAGTTTTTGATTTTAATACATTTTCTAAACATTTCTAGAATATTTTTTTCACTGGAAGTTGAGGGGTAGGATGTGTAGATAAATGAAAAAAATAATTAATTTAAATTCCAGGCTATAGCAACAAAAGGTGAACATTTTGAAAGGGGGTGTAGACTTTCTATAGGCACTGTATTTCTTTGTTGATTATACACTGCTGCAGCCATTACGAAAACATTTCCACCAACTTGTACTAATAAAAAAGTACATTTAAAAACCTGTTGTTTACATATTTCAGAAATATAATCGATTAGACATGTATAGTGAAAACATGCATTAACAGTAAAATGTAAGTCTGTAAGCTACAAAGCAAATAAGTGGATTTAAGTGGATTTTGATTCACAATTAACATTTGCAAATGTGCTCCTGTTTCTGCCAATTTAGTTTGAATGAAAGTATTAAAAAGCTATTTTACTCTAAAATAATGTGAGAGCTATCCAACAGATCCAGCAGTGTGGTATTGCATGGGATGAGTGTTGTTTTTTGTATAGTACTGATAAATATGATTTGCTGAAAAAAAAAAATAAATAATACAGCAAAAGATCTAGAAAGATGGCCAAGAATAAAGTGTAATAAGGACTTCATGTTCTCTCTCATATATATATATATATGTGTGTGTGTGTGTGTGTGTGTGTGTGTGTGTACGTGTGTGTGTACACAACATAACGAGTGTCACCCCCAACACTGCACACTTAACATGGGCCTTTTCATTGTAAATCACATTTATTTTAAATGTGTTGGTGAAAAAAGGCATAAGAGAGCCAGGAAATGCACAGCTTGCTATTTTTAAAAATACATGTGAACTGGATAAAATGTGACATTTTGGGAGAATGTAGTAAACAGATGCCACGGGAATACAAATGCATGTTGTGTTTTCTTCCAGGTAAGAACTTTATATAGATTATTGATACTGAAAGCAACACACTACAATAACATCCATATTTAGTTAAGTAAAAAAAAATGTAAGTTATATATTCCATCTGTAAGCACTTTATGCTATGGTAAAATAATATTAGTGACTTCTACTTGGCAAAATGAAAATAGTCTACCTTTCTGTTTGCCTACTATTTAATCTGTTTCCCTCATTTATACTCTAATCATTAATTTCTCATTCCTCAAAGGAATGGCATTTATATATATATATATATATATATATATATATATATATATAATATATATATAAGAGATATATATATATATATATATATATATATATATACAGCTCTGGAAAAAATTAAGAGACCACTGCAAAATTATCAGTTTCTCTGGTTTTACTATTTAAAGGTATGTGTTTGGGTAAAATGAACATTTTTATTTTATTCTATAAACTACTGACAACATTTCTCCCAAATTCCAAATAAAAATATTGTCATTTAGAGCATTTATCTGCAGAAAATGACAACTGGTCAAAATAACAAAAAAGATGCAGTGTTGTCAGACCTCGAATAATGTAAAGAAAATAAGTTCATATTCATTTTTAAACAGCACAATACTAATGTTTTAACTTAGGAAGAGTTCAGAAATCAATATTTGGTGGAATAACCCTGATTTTCAAGCACAGCTTTCATGCGTCTTGGCATGCTCTCCACCAGTCTTTCACATTGATGTTGGGTGACTTTATGCCACTCCTGGCTCAAAAATTCAAACAGCTCGGCTTTGTTTGATGGCTTGTGACCATCCATCTTCCTCTTGATCACATTCCAGAGGTTTTCAATGGGGTTCAGGTCTGGAGATTGGGCTGGCCATGACATGGTCTTGATTTGGTGGTCCTCCATCCACACCTTGATTGACCTGGCTGTGTGGCATGGAGCATTGTCCTGCTGGAAAAACCAATCCTCAGAGTTGGGGAACATTGTCAGAGCAGAAGGAAGCAAGTTTTCTTCCAGGACAACCTTGTACTTGGCTTGATTCATGCATCCTTCACAAAGACAAATCTGCCTGATTCCAGCCTTGCTGAAGCACCCCCAGATGAGTCCAATTTTCAGCTTTGTCCAACATCTGATCGTCTAATGGTTAGACGGAGACCTGGAGAGGCCTACAAGCCACAATGTCTCGCACCCACTGTGAAATGTGGTGGAGGATCAGTGATGATCTGGGGGTGCTTCAGCAAAGCTGGAATTGGTCAGCTTTGGCATGAATTTAGCCAAATACAAGGTTGTCCTGGAAGAAAACTTGCTTCCTTCTGCTCTGACAATGTTCCCCAACTCTGAGGATTGGTTTTTCTAACAGGACAATGCTCCATGCCACACAGCCAGGTCAATCAAGGTGTGGATGGAGGACCACCAGATCAAGACCCTGTCATGGCCAGCCCAATCTCCAGACCTGAACCCCATTGAAAACCTTTGGAATGTGATCAAGAGGAAGATGGAAGGTCACAAGCCATCAAACAAAGCCCAGCTGCTTGAATTTTTGCACCAGGAGTGGCATAAAGTCACCCCACATCAATGTGAAAGACTGGTGGAGAGCATGCCAAGACACATGAAAGCTGTGCTTGAAAATCAGGGTTATACCACCAAATATTGATTTCTGAACTCTTCCTAAGTTAGAACATTAGTATTGTGTTGTTTAAAAATGAATATGAACTTATTTTCTTTGCATTATTCGAGGTCTGACAACACTGCATCTTTTTTGTTATTTTGACCAGTTGTCATTTTCTGCAAATAAATGACAATATTTTTATTTGGAATTTGGGAGAAATGTTATCAGTAGTTTATAGAAAACAAAAATGTTCATTTTACCCAAACACATACCTTTAAATAGTAAAACCAGAGAAACTGATCATTTTGCAGTGGTCTCTTAATTTTTTCCACAGCTGTATGTGTGTGTGTATATATATATATATATATATATATATATATATATATATATATATATATATATATATAAAGATCATTCATTTAGTGATATTGCTGATACGCTAACACCTTAAATAGGTTTACTGGTAAATTCTTTGCATTTTCTAACTCTAGAAAGCATTCATAGAATGCAATGTTAAGGAAAGTGTAAATACGTTTTTATTATTTTATTTTCCCCCCTAGAGTAACAATTTAGTGCAAAAACAGCCACGGCTGCCAAACAGTCTGTTGAATGAATATAGTTTGTTTCATGTAACCAAAGCGTCTTGTCATTTTTGAAAATCCAAATCTGAAATGAATCCTTGGGTTCAACATCATTTTTCACTGTTTGGATCGCTATATTTTATAATTAAACACACTCGCTGTCAAGTTCCAACCTACTGTATATTTCTGTGCAAGTGTTACAGGTCATACATTAAACAAAAAATAAGCGTTGATCACAGAAAAAGTTATACATTTAATACAGCTGCGTCTATTAAAGCTACCATCTCAGCAAGGTGAGGACTTCCCATGGCAAAGCAGTTTGTCAATGTCAGTAACCCCTATTGGCAGAAGGATAAGGGCCCTGCGTGCCATTGAAAACATTAAAAACAAAGATTAGGTGTTAAACGACTCAGTACATACCTGTAGGTGCAATCTTAAATGTTGATACCTGAGGGAATGAACTGGAACAGCTATCTGTGCCTACTGAGTATACTGTGCATGCCATTCCAATGATTTATGTCAAGGATTTAAAGTAGTATTTTCAGAAATGACTTTTCTGTATGGTCAGAACATTAAAAAAAAACTAAATATCAGCAATCTACTACCCAGTGTAACTGAGGCACATTGATAATTGTGCAGTCCACAGAATCTGGGGATCTCGGTTCAAATTTCTGTAACACAAAGCTTAATGCAGAACTATTACAGCTTAGTCATGCATAAAAAGATGCAAGGTGGTGTGGCAGAGCAAAGCTCTGCCCTTTAAATTGGCAGGGATGGGGTTAACTTCCCCTACCTGCCTGGGTTTATTATGTTCAGGTGGCTGGGGTTGATTAGTTGATTAGGTTGATTAACGATCAATCAGCGCCCAGCCACCTGATATAAAAGGAGGCCTCTGCTTCTCATTTGGGGAGAGGGAGCTGAGGAAGCAGGTTGGGGTTTTTTGGTTGTTTGGAAAACTTGAATCCAGTGAAGGCATTGCCCAGCCTGGAAACTGTTATTTTTGTAAATTTTGCTTTTTGTCTTTCTTTGTGTTTAAATTGTTTTGTTTTGGCCCTTGTGCCCTTTCATTTGTGTTTATTTATAATAAAATAGTTATTTTTTTGAACTGCAGTCTGTCTCTGGGCCTCTATCCACTCACCAGCCTGCCACAGGTGGTATTATATTTTACCATATAAATCAACAAACACATCTAAGCAAGAACAGATCCTGGACATTCTTTGTTAATTTATAAGATAACTGCCAATGCTTGGGGTTTATTGTGTGTAATCTACATAGAGATACCTTGAAGCAAAATCAGTCTATGACACAGAAATGCAATACTTTTAAAAGAAGAAAAACTCTGAGAGTCGGATTCGTTCCATGATGTTTTAAATGTTAAATGCTAATATGGATTAAAATAAGTTTAGTGCAGAATGGAATGGGGAAAAAAACTATGACAATGTTAAATGCTAAAAAAACACTGTTATTTGTGTTTTTTTATGAAAACAAATTGGTTTTGAATGGTTAAATGTACTCTATTTTTACTATTGCAAATAGAATACACCATAGTTTATTCAGAGGAGGTGGGTTAAAGGAAAACATTTTAATAAAAATTGGCTGTTCTTCTCCACTCCCAATCCACATTCAATCTGCATATTTTGTACTTCATTAAACTTTCCTGAAGTTCCTGCTAACATCCCACTATTTTTAAGATTAGTTAACTTTGGGGATGTTAATACTGGGAGGTATGAGGGCAGTTAAGAGCAGGACATTTTTAGTACTATGCTGCAGGTTGACATAGGTACAATGTGATAGGTATAATGGGTACACTAGAAAGAGCCAGTGGGAGTGAATTACCTAGCAACAGTGTTACATAGAATATGCAGAAAGACAGGCACCTCACAGATTTACAATTAAGCAAGGTTTTTATAGTTTAAAGTCTTTATTTAAAAAAAAAAATTGCATTTACTGAAACAGGTGTACAGCTAATCTGCAGGTGTTGGAGGAGCGGAGCGGGAGAGAGGGGGTGTAGGGAGAAATAATAGTCTGGATGTAGGAGGAAGCAGAAAGATCGAGGAGCGATGGGCACGAACGTGTTTTGAATTGCAAGTGGCTATAGGAAGCCTGCGGATAGAGTGGAGCAGCGGTTTAGCGGAGGAGAAAAGAGGAAAGGATAATATATATATATATATATATATATATATATATATATATATATATATATATATATATATATAATATATTGTGGCAGAGCAAAGCTCTGCCCTTTTTAAATTGGCAGGGATGGGGTTAATTTCCCCTACCTGCATGGGTTTATAATGTTCAGGTGGCTGGGGTTGATTAGTTGATTAGATGTTAATTAACGATCAATCAGTGCCCAGCCACCTGACATAAAAGGAGGCTTCTGCTTCCCATTTGGGAAGAGGGAGCTGAGGAAGCAGGTTGGTATTTGTGGTTTTTTGCATTTGTGAATCCAGTGAAGGCATTGCCCAGCCTGGAAACCTTAATTTTGCAAGTTTTGTTTTTTGTATTGCTTTATTTGTGTTTAAATCCCTTTATTTTGCCCTTGTGCACTTTTATTTTGTGTTTTTTTATAATAAAAAAGTATATTTTTTTGAACTGCAGTCTGTCTCTGGGCCTCTATCCACTCACCAGCCTGCTGTCACTATATATATATATATATATATATATATATATATATATATATATATATATATATATATATATATATATATATATATTATACTATATAATCATTATAGAGTTCCACACCCATAAAGACTAGGATCCTATGAGTATTGATAAGATACTCTTTGAAGTGATGTTGTTTTTTGGGACATTTTGGGGATGTGAGGTTGCTGCTGTCTTGGGTTATTCATCTGATGCTCGATCATATTCCCTTCTGTAAATGTTATTTTATTTGTATGGTTTTCTTTTTCAGTTTTTTGTGTTTGTCCAGGGACTGCCGAGAAAAATTAGTTCATAACTAAATATGGGTGCAATACATCTTATGACATTTCATAAATGTAAAAATTGTAAGTTGCCTCTGTCAAATAAATACATAAATAACATTTTTAAAAAATCAAATGACAGGTGATGTAGTCTGAGCCCTGGGTTTAATTGAAGGAGCAACTCATTCCCTCCCACACCTTGCTGAAGCACTGCTACTGTGTGCTTAGCTATGAGCTAAGTATTGAATATTGGAAATTGCATAATTCAGTTTGGTATTCAATTTTCTGAAGGAGATTTTTGAAAGTGACCAGAAAAAAAAAATCCATCATAAACGTAGGACAAATGAAACAACTTTGACAGAAAGTTAAATATAAGCCAGTATATTGTTGTAGTTTTCGTCCAAACACCTTTCAGCATGTACCAGATAAACTATTATTCCCAATAGAGCACGCCAACGCGGAGTCCACTGGCAACATGACAGCCTTTGTTGACCAGTGGGCTCTAAGTGGTGTGTTCTGTATCATTTCTTTTGGTTCTGTTTTGGTTTTAAACATTTAATTTACAGTGCTTTTTTGTTAAAATTAGTTAGTTGCCATTTTTTGTTAGCTTCCCCTTTAGTTTAGGGGGTGCTAAACTCAATTTTCACTGGCTGCCACTGTGCAGCTGGTGTAGTCCACCTAAATAGTTATATTCCCAAAAGACACCAGAAGCATCAGTTTTATACTATACACTTCTTTTCTCTGAGAACAAATCTAGTTAATGTTATTTTTGTCTCTTTTAGTGTTTGTTGGAAGTTTGTCTTTCTCCTGCCATAACAACTTTGTTTAAAAAATATTTTATGCAAAGTATGTTTGTGACGTGGTCTTGAAATCGAAATGCTATATATTCATGTTGAATACAGTGCATTTTTAAATATACAGTAGCAGAATGTAACAGTTAAGTACATTAAAATAAACTATGATGGGCTACTGTTTTCTCTGTTGGCTAGTGGAGAATATGTGTTTAACAGCCAAACTGGGGTAAAACCTGTTTGACTGCACTTGTAGATCTCTTGATCTACCCCTCCAACTATACACTGGACTTCCCTAATTTACACACCATATTACTGGATCCTCAGCTAATGCTCTGGCCTTGCACTATTGCACTTCTATGATGTCATTGTAGCTATAATCTCTTGCATTCTTAACCTGTTTCATATTGTATTTTAATAGTGTTATTTGCACTTACTGTAAACTACTGTATTTACATATCAATCTTGTATTGTAACCCTGTACTGCCCTATAACACATGTAACCCACCCTAATAATAATAATAATAATAATAATAATAATAATAATAATAATAATAATAATAATAATATGAAAAGTGTGGTCAATAATAAGATTCTACTGCTGCTGGGAGTTAGGGAACCCTAAGCACTCTGCCTTTTTTGGCTATATAATGGTTGGATAGGAACATAAAAGAATATACTGTAGATACAATCCATGTGGTTTTATTTACTGTAGTAGTTGATGGGATTCTGGTATGTGTAATTTTAATCAATCTCTATTCCCTCAGTCCACACTCATTTGGATGGTAGAGTTGAACTGACAGGAGAGAACACAACTGAATTGAATGCAGCACACAAGTGAATCTTTTTGCACAATTATCAGTCCCTTTACAAATTAATTAAAACAATCAAGATTATTTTAAGGGGAAATAAAATGACAGTACATGTTTGCATTACATGAGCAGCACATGGTATATTCAGTGGAATCAAGTGGTTAATCTAAGAAATTACATTTAGCTTCAGTGAACTTGTGACAGAAATATAATGAGTTCTGGCTATAAATCTCCCTCCCGACCTGTGAGGGTGCTAAGTAGCAAAAGGGGGAGTCTTTGGACGGGCTGGTCTGACAATTAATTATCTGGGTCAGGAAGTCGGTCAACCTGGAAGAAGGTGAGACTCCATTGCAGAAATGTATTGACCCGGAAGGTAAACGAGGTAGCAGCTGCAGGCAATAAAGACACCTGCAGTCGCTTACCAAGGGGTCATGTGTGATAGCATAAAGGGGCCGGAGAATTGTAAATCTTTTCCTTCGCTTTGCTTACGAAATATAACCTGGAAGGACCCGTGCAGTAAATAGTACAATATTGTGAGTGTTTGTTTTGTTTGTCTTGTCTATAATTGTTACTTGTGTGTTCATAGACAGCTAACATGTTCCGGAGCTGTCGCTAAGGGCCAGCAGTAAAACCCGAAACAGCACTTCATTATTTGTCACTGTATAAACTGTATCACCCACCATGAGCACTACAGTGCACACCCAGGACTGGTGACCGTGTTTGTATATTGTGGGAGAAATGCTACTGTTTAGGGCTGCAAATCCCTGTTACTGTCCTCAGTGTTTTGCACATCGCTGTGTATAACCGGATCTTATTATTTGGTTGCCAGTCCAGGATTACAAACAATAAAATACACTTTTCCTTACTGGATTACAAATCTCTGTCTGTTTTATTCTTGCACTGCATCACCTCTGCACCTGTTAATAATCAGCAGCCACTTTGCCACAGTCCTAAAATTATGTTCACTTTTATATTACAAAGTAAATGCTACTAAATTTCATCACTCTACAGAAATTGTTTTACTTGTTGTGTACAGTTTCTTCTGTAGGAAATAACTATAGCATTATTCCATTCACAATCAGAGTCTGTGCAAAGGTGCACGTTGTTATACCTTCAAGAAAGACGACTGGGCTTGCCATCTTTCATTCGTTCTGGTGGTATGCTAATAGTTTCCCAGATGTTTTCCCTATTCCACTAAATAAATCCCTCATCTAGCTATTGCTTGTAATACCAGTTTGGGAAAATATTTTGCTCTTATTTTAAATGGCACAATACATACACAGTATGTTCTGGCAAATATACTGTGGGATTTATTATTATTTTATTTTTTTCCCTTCCATATCCTGCAAAGCTTTGTATTGAATGAACAGCATTCTCTGTGCTTTTAGTATTTCCCAAGGTGTAGGATCTATGTCTAGTCATCCTTTATTGGTTTCTGTAAAGAATTTTACATCACCAGTTAGATATTTGGCAGACAGTGTAGCCTTAGATATTAAATGACAGAATTAAGGGAGGACTGGATTTCCAGTTACGCGTGATCATGCTTCTGAAATCCGAAACCTTTAGTTGTCTTCATACCACAACATAACAATTCTAATGTATGAGTAATGTGGGTAGGAGTAGAAAGCCTAGTGCTTTGCTGACTGGTTTACACGTTTTAAATGCTATCCAAGTTTTTCCACATTACACAGTAGTCAGAACACATTGGTATCATGTAAGCTTGATGGGCTGTTTACTTGAATGGCCTACAGATGGATGTCAGATTCTTGATTTAAAAAACACATTAACTGATTGAAATTGAACCAAAGTACAACATCATTTGGGGAGTACAATCTGTCAACTTCATTGTGTTGCTAAAGAAGCCATTAACAGTCTAAAACAGTTGATATTTAAATGGTATTTTACATAAAAACATATTTTGAAAAAAAAACATTCAATTTGTTAATAGGACCCAATATATTTTAGGAAGCTTTAAAATTCAAATTTCATTGTCAGTTAAATTTATGAGACATTACTCTCTATGTACAAATCTTAAAAGTTTCAATGCAGCGTTTTAAGATCAGTTATAAGTTTACAACACATCCTGTTGTATTCACAAACAAGATATGTGAATTGTGTGCTTGTATTTTACTCAGCATTGCTCTCCACGTGTGCTGACTGCTGTGTTGACTGTACCCTGCATGTTGTGCCCTTGAGTTCTCAAGTAGCCTGCAAAAAAACCCAAAAGACTCAATGGACAGTGAGTGTCAGAAATGATGCAAATAAGTGTTGCTGGGTAAAAGGTACTTACAAAGGTAAAGGTATAAAACCTGCAGCATTGTTTTCACATGTTTTCCCACTAGTTTAAAGGTTACTTATTCTATAAGAAGTCTTCCAATTTTGTGTAGCACAGTGTAGGCTACTGGGATGCATTCTACTAAACTGAATAAGCAGAAAGAAAAAAAAAACAGTTGTATTATAAAGCCATTTAAGAAGTATGTGTGTGTTTGTGTGTGTGTGTGTGTGTATATATATATATATATATATATATTATATATATATATATATATATATATATATATATATATAATAATGTATAAGAAAAAAATACAATTAAACATTCAGTGGAGACTTGAGGAAGCTAGTTGTGCCAAATCAGCCAACCAAAAGCCCACTTTTAAAATGAGAGAAAATAATAACTGAGTAAAGAATAACGAGATTAACAAATTCTGACATTCTTTCTCAGTTTGTGTCATTATTGACTGACAGTTCTCTTATTTGCAAAATGCAGTCGGGGGTGGGGGTTACTGAATAATTTATTTTAAATTAATATCTTTAGCAAAAGGTGACACATGCAATAAGATATGCTTGTGTGATTGTCAGGCAAATCAGTGCATTTTTGGCATTGAAATGATTATATCTATCTATCTATCTATCTATCTATCTATCTATCTATCTATCTATCTATCTATCTATCTATCTATATATATATATATATATATATATATATATATATATATATATATATATATATATATATATATATATATATATACTTTATTGGTTTATATTTGGTGAACCCTCCCATGAAACCTTCACCAGAATAGGGGCTTCAGAGTATTTATATTCACGTAACATTCCTGTACATTTATCATATTTCTTGCCATGGTTTGCTTCATTGTGTCATTTAATGTTGTATTATTTCACAACAGACACATGTTGGTTACAAATTAAGCTCATTAGCTTTCCATTCATGCCCACAAAGAAATATGAAATGTGCCATTTTTCTCAAAACACATAACTCTTGTTCCACCTTTCTCTTCACAGATAAAGACATGACTCTTGTCACTACAGAACTTACAAGTCTGGGAGCAACAGAATAGAAGTAGGTCAGCTTAGGGGATGTGGATCCCAAAATCCCCAGGGTTACGTAGAGTAGCAGGTTCCTGGAGCGGGGCGTTCCTGTTAGTGCGACAAACGCTCATCATTTTGTGTGGCAAACTTTTATTTTTAACTTGTTTTGTTTAATTTCTTTATTAAATGTGAGGCTAGGGCTACCATTTCTGGTACCTAGTGTTATCACCTGTGTTGAAAATTAAATCCACTAAGTACCACAACACATTATTGCTTTCCTGCATCATGAGTCATTGAACAGCAGTACTAAAGAGTGATAGTGAATTAACTACATAGTACATGAACAATTTACCAAGGGTTAAAATAAAAATAAAACAGTTCTCATATGTGGACCGTTGTAATTATTTTGGTCCGCATTGGACCACTAGCGAAAAAAAGAAAAAGAAACACGTACACATTAAATCCATGTATGCATGTATTTTTTTTTTCGAAAAGTCTTTTCTGAAAAGTGTATCCTCAGAAGTACAGAAAGACTTGAGTGAATATATTTGCCTTCATGAGAATGAGATTCATCTAATAAATCAAAAAATTCAATTTTTTCTGTAAAAAGAGGTTGACGTCTACACCACTAAGCTCAAAATATATTGATAGCTACGTTCACACTTATCAGTGTAAATGGAAATACAAATTCACAGCTGGGGTACACATTTGCATATTAAACAAGCCCACATTTTCAGTTCACTCTTCAATGACAACCAGCCACTCAACAAACATCTTTCAGCCACTTTTCATAAATGTGTGTGCTTTCTTTGGAATGTGAGGAGCTTCCCCTGCTTGATCATCTGCATGTCATATTACTTGACAAACCAAGACATTTTGACAGGTCAGTTCAAGTTTCACACTTGCTCATATTCATAGTATTAGTGAACCTTCCATTAATATTTTACACAAATAAATTCCACAAAAGCGCTTTCATGTGAAAGGATTAAGTCTGCATTTTTATATTTTGGTCCACATGTGGCCTGAATTGAAGTGAATACATACATAAGACAAGACATACAACTATTTCACTGTATTATTAGTAGAATGGTAGACTGTGATACACTACTCCTAATTGCTTTTAAAAAGGAAAATACAAACAGAAAAACAACCGTGAGATGCCTCACTATTAAAATGAACTATGAAGGTAACACCACAGGGAAATAAACATTCCGTGTGTGGTTTAGTTCCTATCCTGAGGAAACAAGTAAAGTAAAAACAGCCTTCATTTTTTGTCCTGGTCAAAAGCAGTAAAATGGTTAAATCGTTCCTGTTTTGCAAGTGCATCACCTAAACTTCATCGGTGTGCTCAGCAAGATAACAAAGTAATTTAATGTAGTAGGTTGTGTTAGCCATTCAAAAACAAAACACTCAATCTGATGTATTATCTGCTTAATCATTCTGTTAATGTGTTTATCATGTTTAAATGGTAATAGGTATCTATTTTTAAAATTTGGCTTTTTGTACATTTAACATGTTTTGAGATGTAATCCAAATAATATAATTAGTTGTTATTGTCACAAAGTGACCAACACAAGTATGTGAGGTAAATGACATTTGGGTTCAATTTTATGTATTTAAATTGATCATGTACTACGTAATTAATTCAATATCACTGTTTAGTATTGGCATTCAAATGCTTGGGAAACAGTAATTAGAATTAGCCCCATTTCATCAAAGCCAAAATCCTTACAGCTGCAGTGGATTGACAGTTTAACTGTTTCTATTTGACACTAATTGACGAGGCTATAAAGACTCTAGGAACTTGAAGTAATGGAGCTCAGAGTTCGGGAGGAAGAGATCCAGGATCCCGGATCCAGGATCCAGG
The DNA here is from genome assembly GCF_017654505.1 of Polyodon spathula. NCBI lineage: Eukaryota > Metazoa > Chordata > Actinopteri > Acipenseriformes > Polyodontidae > Polyodon > Polyodon spathula. The sequence goes on from NC_054539.1 coordinate 30,200,336, forward strand.
ATCCAGGAAGCAGGTGTACAAAGTATTTGTTCTCCCATAAACTATGCTAGGCAACAATAAGGATTTATATTAATTACGTTGTTTTGGTGAACCCTGACCCCCCCCCCCCTTTCCGTCAACAACATGGCACCTGGGGAAAGAGGATACCAGCAGGAGGGAGAGAGAGAGGGAACACAGATGGAAGATACCAGCATCACTCAGGCTGACCCCCACAAGGCTAACCCCACTCCCCCTGCAGTTAAGTGCAGTGTTGCTGGGCCCAATCTAAGTAAGGGGATTACAGAGAGACAAGCCCACACCCTTGACCATCTAACATCGTATGCTAGCTGGAGGAAATTGGGGGTTGAGTAGGAAGTTGTTAGTGGACTAGAGTCAAGGACGAAGTGGCTGAGACTGGGTGACCGAGGGCTGTCCCTCTGCAACGTTGTTGACGGTGGAGAGTTGGTCCACTATCGTCACTCGAACTGGACTACTGAAATTATTTGCTGTGTAATTGTTGTGCTGTGATATTAAAAATTGTATTTTTGATAATTACCTTGGCCATTGTCTCTGTTCATCATGGTTGAGGTCAAGGGTGGGCCACTGGAATTCAAAACAAACCTGTACAGGAAAGAAAAGCAAAGGGTTAGTCATTGGAGCTAGCTGTGCTAAATACTTACCAGGGCTACCTGTGACATTATTATCTGCAATACATACACCCAGTGTTTAATTTTAAACTATTACTATGTTTTTATATATTGTTATTTTCACAGCTTCGGAGGTAGTACAGCATCAGTGAACTGAAGAAATAAAAACAAAAAAGTCCCAGTTTTTTGCTTTGCAATTCTGGTAACCCTAATTACATGGCGAGAGTGAAAAAAAAGTAAAGCTCTGATATAAGTTTCATCAAACACTAAAATCCAAGCTGAACAACAACTAGATAAAACTCCCAAAACTCTCAAATTGTTTATAGTAGGAGAACAGTGCAGTGTTGCATAACTGAATTTACTGCACTACTCTCCTATTGAATGTCATCCAGCACTTGTATTAATTAAATTAACACAGTGCTCTTTGCCCGCAGATAAGTGTGATCAGCAAGTTTATTGAAACATTGTTTCAAATGAACCAGACAGAGTCTGTTTGAAACTGACCCAATGTGAATTCAACCAATTCAGTATTACTATATTAGAACAACACTTCGCAAAATAAACAGAAGTTGCATAATGAAATACTTGACAACATAAAATAAAACAGAATAAAGCCTACCCTTACTATTTAGGTAAAAATGTACTTTGGCACCTAGTTTATAAATGCAGGAACTGATTTAACAGCAGTTGAATTAGAAAAAAACTACATGCATGGATAAAGTCATTAAAAACATAACATCATTTATAAATCCCTTGAGCTGAAATTCAAAACGAATCTGTAGGATGACCTGCACTGGAAAAGTTAATAAGGGAAAGTCAGATTCAATAAACCTAACAGCTATTAATTTCTTCCTTTTGTTTACTTTAGGAAAGGATAATTCCCCAAAGAAAGTACCCTCTACCATAAATAAAGTTCAAAGCCGAATCCAACATAAAAGCAAGGGTATCCAGTTTAATGTAAGCGTGATTTTTGTGATTAACTGGCTAGCTGTGCATAAAAAAAAAAAATTAAAAAAATCTTTCCAAAGGTTCTCCCTCAGGAAATGTAGCTGATCCTGCACTAGTTGTGTTACAGTTACTGTGTTATGCATGTCAGATAACTGCCAGCAAAGTATTTTCAATTTTTAGCTTTAATTTCACATGAATAATAATAGAAAGTAAACATCTAGAAAATGATTATATGAAGGGTGCTGAATAAACAGAGGGTCAGAGTTTCAGAAAACATCAACGTTGTTATTTTTTTTCAAAATTAGCCCCACATTTTTTCTAGTGCTCATTGGCTTCTTAAACACCATGAAAATGACAAAAGGGTGTTACATTTTGTGATGGCATTGAAAAAGGAGGTAGCAACATCTTATAAGATGCCATAACTTACATGTTCATATATTTAAATACCAGTAAATTACTTTAAATTCAACCAATATTTCAGCATATTTTCTTTGATAAGTATTTAAATAGTTTTTGCTTAAATATGCATGTTCCCTTTCAATTCAAAAATAACCATCAATGTATGGGACATTGCCGTCAGGCAGTAGGGACTGGCTGAGCTTTATAGCAAAGCTCCCGATAGGCCTCTGTGCAAGCTGTCGTGTAAGCCCGCCCCCCCTGGGAGCTTACTATACTCAGCGCGCAGAGACTCTCTTCCTCTTTTGTCTTCAGCATCGGTAACGGTAGGTACTAGAGCTCGTACTGATTGTACTCACAAAGCTTAGGCTTGAGAAACTGGTTTTGGCCCCTTCTCTGAGTTTATTTCAGTATGTTTATTACTGGTTATTGGATTATATAATTGTGTTATATATTTTTTATATATTACTTTATATATATCCTTCACGCTTTGCTTCGGCATCGCGCTTTTATTTAACGTCGTGGTCTCCGTCTTCTATTATTTATAATATTATTATAAATATTATTATTACATTTGGGTTGTATATATTTATATTTCAGATTTATTTATATTTTAGGACGTGCGCATATTGCAGTCGGTCTTGCCTGGCTAGACCGTGTGTGTGTGGAGTCTGCTTTGCGGCCCTCTAGAGTTAGAGTTGCAGTTCCCCACCACGTGGTAGCTGTACTGCTTGCCCTACAGTCCCTTCTACAGTACACCAAGCACTCACTGCAGCATTCCAGAATAATAATTTAAAAAAAAAAAAAAAAAAAAAAAAGCCCTTTTCACCAAAAAGAAGATGACCACCAAGCACATACTCCCATTAGCACCTATGTAGGTATTAACACCAAATAAGACACTGTACCAGCACCAACGCCTCTGCTCTGCGGGTCAGCTGAAGCTTAGGCATCTTGTGCTAGCGTCTCGACGCTCGGTACTCGCTCTGCGAGGTGTCAGTGCTTTGGCATTCGGTGTAGCGCTTCCATGCTCGGTGCAGCGCTTCCGCGCTTGGGACTCGGTGCTCGACGTTGACGCCATATGCTCGACGCTCGGCGCTTCGACGCCATGTGCTCGACGCTCGGCGCCTCGACGCTACACGCTCGGCGCTTCAACGCTACACGCTCGGCGCTTCAACGCCACACGCTCGGCGCGTGACGCCTTGACGCTATATGCTCGATGCATTGGCGCTCTGCCGCTTGCTGTTTGACGTTCTCGACTCGACACTTGCCGTTCGGTCAATGTTTACGGTGCCGTGCTCGCACAAGATGTCGGGCTTTCACCGGTGCACGTCCTGTCAGGCTAAGCTGCCTACCAGTGACCCTCAAGAGGAGTGCGTGGCATGCCTCGTGCTGGAGCACGCCGTATCTGCGCTGGCGGATAGGGCTTTTTGCAGTCTCTGTGCTGTCTTTCAGACACGCACCCTTCGACAAAGGTCCAAGAAGTCAATGGGTGGGCACTCTGCTTCACCTGGATCTACCCACACTGTCTCAGCCCCGCCGTCGTCCACTGCAACGCCGCTAGGGAGACTGCAGCTCTCCACGTGCCCGGCCTCCCAGGTCACAGCTGGTCAGAGGTCCCCCACCAGACGCGCTTGGGCTAGCAGCCCCTCCCCTTCTAGGGCACACCCTCGTCGGGATTCTAGGTCGTGCTTCAGGTCGCATCGCTGTAGGGGATGCTCTCGTTCCCCTCGTCGAGACAGGCGGCGCTCGGACAAGTCTGAGGTGGCAGAATTAACCTCCAAGATGACTCAGTTCATGGAGGTCATGATGGGACAGCAGTCCCTGTTTATGTCTTTGGCTATTGCAGTGCCTTGAGCCCCAGAACAACCCACTGGACCCGTCTCCAGCCAACCAGTGGCCCCCCCACAACCTCTATCGGATGTTTCCCTTCCGATACAGCCGCAGCAGGACTGGGATATAGATGCAGTCTCCAGAGATGCTTCTGACATCCTGGAAGGGGACAGTGTAGAGGCTGAGGTAGCCTCCCACCACTCGGACCAGGACGCTGAGTCCGAGGAGATGGACACTGACAACCCTATGTGGTCTGTGGTTGACAGAGCAACCCGCCACTTGGGTATTGATTGATCTGTTTGAATCGCCTTCGGCCCAGTCCTGTCAGTCCAGGATGCTCCCAGCATTCCCGGACTTTGTCTCTGCTCCTGCAACGTCTCGCAAGGCTTCGGCCTTTACTATGCAGGGGGCCAGCAAGGCTGGCCTAGCGTCCTTCCCACCGGTGGACGCTGCGTTTGCCGCGTTGGTGAAAACGCCCCAATCAATCCCGGACACACGTTTGGTCTGGCAGTAGAGGAGATGCTACAACATTCCGTCAAGGCACGAGAGGTGTCGCAGCAAATGGCCAAGATGTGGCCAAGCAAACAGTTCCAGCCGAAGCGGCCCCAGGGATAGCCCGGGCGCAAGGCACCGCCACAGCAGCAAGCACAACCACGGGGTGGTAAGACCTCCCCCGCATGTCTATCAGTGTGGCTTGGGGTTACAAAACCGCAGCACGTAGAATGGCGCCCTAGAGGAGGTGGCAGGTCATGTCCTTGTGGCTCCGGCCGGGCCCCTTGTGAGCGTGAGCAGCCAAAGCAGCCCTGAGACACCCAGGCAGCTATTAGCCAACCCCTACACTGTTCCACAGCTCCAGTTCTGGCAACACTGCGCCAACGACATCTGGGTGCACAAGACCATTTCCACCGAGTACACCCTTCAGATCCAGTTAAAGCCTCCCCCCTTCAGGGGGGTGGTCATAACTGCAGTGAAGGACTCGGTTTAGTCCTCAGCTCTGAATGCGGAGATACAGGCACTGCTCAGGAAGCATGCCATTCAACAAGTATACCCTGCTCTGATTGACCAGGGGTTCTATTCCAAATCCTTCCTAGTGCCCAAAAAGGACGGCGGGTTCCACCCTATTTTAGATCTGTGAGTACTGAACAGATACCTACGGCAGTTATTGTTCAGGATGCTTACGCACAGGCACATCATCCAGTCAGTCCAACATGGCAACTGATTTACCACTGTGGACCTGACAGATGCGTACTTTCACGTTCCCATCTGCCCGGGTCACAGGAAGTATCTGCGTTTTGCATTCCAGAGCAGGGTGTACGAGTTTTGTGTCCTCCCATTTGGTCTATCTCTAGCTCCTCAAACCTTTTCAAAATGTATGAATGCCATTTTAGCCCCTTTGCGGGCTCAAGGTGTCCGACTACTGAACTATCAGGATGACTGGCTCGTCTGCATGCAGTCAAAGGAGCAGCTGGCACAGCACACAGTGATGGTTACGAACCATATTCAGCGGCTGGGTATGAAGGTCAATTCAGAGAAGAGCCGCCTCGTGCCAAGCCAACAGACCGAGTTTGTGGGGTTGCATCTGGACTCAGTATCCATGGAAGCAACCCTGTCGACACAAAGAGTTGCCTCGCTGGAACGGTGTCTCTCCCTGTTCAGGTTGAGAGAAACAATCAGCATGGAGCTGTGTCAGCGCATGCTAGGGCTGATGGCTGCCGCCTCACAAGCCCTTCCCTTGGGCTTATTACACCAGAGACCTCTACTGGCCTGGTTCAGTGCCTTCGCGTTACATCTGCGAAGAGACAAAGGTATCCTGAACCTGCTGGGAAGCACTACGCTGGTGGATAGTTCTGGCAAACATCCGCCAGGGCGTTCGCCTGGGTCCCATCTTCCGAAAGGAAGTGGTTACGACTGACGCTTCCAACCAAGGTTGGGGAGCAGTCTGGAAAGGCTCAGGGACCCGCGGAGTGTGGTCAGGACCCTGGAGGTTAGCCCACATCAACGCTCTGGAATTCAGAGCAGTGGACCTCGCCATCCGGCACTTCTTGCCAGTGCTTCTAGACAAGCAAGTGTTGGTGCGGTCGGACAACACCACCGTTGTGGCATGTATCAACCGCCAGGGCGGCCTATGGTCCCCCCGCCTTCACCGAATGGTAGCACGGCTGTTGCTATGGGCACGGCTGTTGCTATGGGCGCAGCCGCGCTTGACCTTTCTGCGCGCGGTTCACCTACCGGGCAGAGTCAATTACGCAGCGGACCTCCTATCCAGAGGAGGCCCTCTTGCAGGAGAATGGTATCTCCACCCTCAGGTGGTAGAGCGCATCTGGGAATGGTTCAGCAGAGCACAGGTAGATCTCTTCGCTTCGCGAGAGACCACGCACTGCCCCCTATGGTTCTCGGTGAGGGATCCCAACAGCCCCCTAGGAGTCGACGCACTGGCTCACGATTGGCCGCCTGTCCTCCTATATGCATTTCCACCGATTCTGATGCTCCCAGCCCTCTTAGAGAAGGTCAGGGTAGAGCAAGCGACTGTGATTCTGATCGCTCCTTGGTGGCCTCGGAGAGTATGGTTCCTGAGCGTGGTACAGTTACTACATGGTCAACCGCAGGAGCTTCCCCTGCCAGCAGACCTATTGTCCCAGGCCGAAGGATGGCTTTGGCACCCGAACCCCAAGCTCATGCAGCTATGGGCTTGGCCCCTGAATGGGAGAGCCTGTCAGCCTTAGGGCTTTCGACAGCGGTGATCTCGACCATTCAGAGCGCTAGAGCGCCCTCTACCAGGTCGCAGTACACGTACAAATGGCAGTTGTTCCAAGATTGGTGTCTGGTGGGGGGCCATGACCCAATATCTTGCCCTATGGCAGTAAAATTACAGTTTCTGCAGAAACTGTTAGATGAAGGGAAATCTCCTTCTACACTCAAAGTGTATTTAGCTGCCATATCAGCCTACCATGTACGCATTGACGGATTATCACCAGGTTGCCATTTTTTGGCATCTCAGTTCCTTAAAGGCGCAAGACGCTTGTGACCTCCAAGAATGACCAACTTACCATCATGAAGCCTTGACGCAGTGCTAGAAGCCCTTACCAAGGCACCGTTTGAGCCTCTCCACACAGTGGATATGAAGCTCATATCTATGAAAACCGCGTTTTTGCTGTCAGTAGTGTCAGCAAAATGCATCAGCGAGTTACATGAACTGTCAGTGCATCATTCATGTATCCGCTTCGCAGGAGACGGTTCTAGGGTATCAATGCGCCCAAATCCAGCCTTTTTGCCAAAGGTTATATCTCCGTTTCATATGAACCAGCCGGTTGAGTTGATGACGTTCCATCCTCCTCCCTTTTCCTCTCCAGAGGAACAACGGTTACACATGCTCTGCCCTGTGCGGGCATTGAGGTGTTACATTGACAGTACTAAGACTGTGAGGCAAACAGAACAACTGTTCATATGCCATGGTTCTAAGACCTTGGGTCAGCCGTTGTCAAAACAACGCCTTTCCCACTGGATTGTGCATGCTATTAAATTAGCCTATGAGTCTGCAGGCCTTCCACCGCCAGGGCATATATTTGCGCGGCAGCCAGTTGGGCTACACCGCATACCTTTATGAGGTTTTACAGGTTATACGTGCTGGATTCCTCTGCTCCATTAATTGGAGCATCTGTACTACACTCTATGGCACCTCAGGATGCTGATGTAGTGTCTAATACCCCACCGTAGGACAGTTGTCATTACGAGCATAGACGCTGAGGCGCAGCTCCGCATATGCCTAGATGTATTGCTTACGCAATTGCGTTATGACGTAAGTCTGTCCTACTGCCGAGAATCTTCCCTCGCGACGGCTTGAGTACACTTTTCCCATACGTTGATGGTTATTTCCGAATTGAAAGGGAACGATAGGTTGCAGATGCAACCCCGGTTCCCTGAAAGAGAAAATAACCATCAAGCCGTGAGGTCGCTCCGGAAGCCTTTTCGGCCCAAAGAGCAAAAGAGGAAGAGAGTCTCTGTGTGTTGCGTATAGTAAGCTCCCAGAGGGGCGGGCTTACACGGCAGCTCGCGCAGAGTCCTTTCGGCAACTTTGCTATAAAGCTCAGCCAATCCCTACTGCCTGACGGCAATGTCCCATATGTTGATGGTTATTTTCTCTTTCAGGGAACCGGGGTTGCATCTGCAACCTATCGTTTTACATTGTTCTGTGTCAGATAAGATAGACAACACCAGGATACAAGAAAAATAACACAATAGATAATTTAAGATATGGGTAGTTTTGGTTGCAAACCCTAACTGAAAAAAATAATAATAACCCATTAACATTTAATAGTGGGATATCAAGTAATTTTATTTTTTTTTTCCCAACTGTAATAAAAAAAAAGTGTGTTTTAGAAAGTTCTAGAAATGCGTTCGAGTTCATCTTTGCCCTTGCCCTATAATAACCCCATATCTTATATAACTTGTTTTTGTCACGTTTATATAACTTGTTTTGGTTAGAATGTTCTAGGGAAAGGAATAGTTTATTCAGAGGGCCGATCACTCTCTCGCATGCAAAAGCCTAACTTGGTAAGTTATAAAGGATGGGGTTCTCCTCTGCTCTGATGAGAGTCAGCCGTGAGGATTAGCGTGCAGTCCTGCTCGGTAATTTCTTGGAGACAGCTGCTTTCTCTTACCAGGGTCGAAGGGCTCTCCCGATCCGCTTGGAAGGGTAAGAATTAGTTCAGTTGTGTCTCATGGATTGTATTGATCTGTGATTAATATAATCTTTGTATGTAACCTTGTTGGGTTATGTCCCGTTAGGGATATCGTTATTCGCAGTATAGCATCTGTGTATGTAACTGCGTGTGTGTGTGTGTGTGTGTGTGTGTGTGAAATAATAAAGGACCTTTTAAAATTACTCTGTGAAGTAATTGCCTTATTTACTTCCACATCAACTTCCTTTTAAATTTAAAGTAATTAAATTTCACACAACATCAACAAACCCCTTTGTAACAGGGCGAGTAGCCCTGGTCAGTTTTATTTTTAGAACGGGGTCTCCCCCTCCACCCCTGTGTTGTTTTTATGTATTATGTGTTTATTTGTTTATTTTATTGTGTTTTATAGACACAACAAAAAGGCTGAAATATATGCTGGGGCCTGAAATCCAAATTAGATCGTGAGAACACGTAATCGTCTTCGTGGCGAACAATACATAAACAAAAAAAGACAAAAGAAAAAGGTTTTTTTTTTAAAGGCTGTCTGACACCAAAACCAATCTCTGCACTCCACCCGTTAATAATTATTTGTATATATATATATATATATATATATATATATATATATATATAAATGACAGGGAGGCTGAATCACAGCGAAAGCCTATGTGTTTTGTTATTGTTTTGACTGAGTAGCCGTACGTTTGTTTTGTTTTTATTTTGTTCTGGCAGAGACGAAATTGGCAGCCCTTCCTCTGCCAGTTGCTGATTTAAAACCCTGTGCAGAAGGTGACCAACTCCCGAATTAATTCAGTGATTAGTTAGTTGCTAAATCGGGAGATGGTCACCTATATAAAAAGCCTGCAGCTCTCCTTGCTCGGGGTAGGTGTACGGAGGAGAGTACAAGAGCGAGTGAGGAGCGAGAGGAGATATTTAAAAAGAAACTTAAAGGATCATTAAAGGCTACTCCCCAGCCGCACCTTAATGTTAGTGCTTGTGATTAGTTTTGTTTGATTGTTTTATTTTGCTTAAATATTTTATTTATTTTTGTATTTAATAAATGGCACGCTGTGCCTTTGAACTGCAGTTGTTCTTCCTGTACTTTGTTTTTGTCTGTTCCTTCCTCTTCTGGTCTGACGTCACCGCAACACCATTTCCTGCCACACGTGGTGGTATGGTGGGATCACCAGTGCCTCCTGGACTCAGGCCAGAAGTGGTACTGCAGAAGGGTACTGCTTTTTTAGTTTTTTTTTTTTTTTTATTATTATAATTTTTTGAGTGAGGAAGAGAAGGATGGGAGGAAGAAGAGGGAAAAGGAGGAGCTGGAGGAAGCAGCAGCAACAGCCCAATAATTGGAGCAAAAACAGAGGTCTGCGAACTGACTTAGGGGCAGCTAATTGACCTGAGCCGCAGCAAGTCTGCCTGACATGCTTTAGGGGGGAGGAGTGGTAATTTAAAGTTGGCGAGGTTGGCCACATATTGCCTGACTGCTACCACTCTCCACCTCAGGAAGAAGAGGAAGAGGTTGGCTGCGAAGCCCTCCTCCGCAGTATGGGAGTGCATTATTGCTGCTGCATCTGTGGCTAGTGCGGGCATTTCCCAGCAAATTGCCCTCTCCCACCAGAGGAACGCCTGCTGTGCCCACCCCCACTACAGCCCGAGTGGGAGGAGCCCGAACATCCTGCGCCTGAGTGGGATCATCCTGTGAGAGGAGCCTCAACGTCCTGCGTCTGAGTGAGAGGAGCCCATGCTTCCACAGCCCAAGAGTGTGGAGTCGGTGCATCCACAGCCCAAAAGGGGGGAGTTGGTGCTTCCACAGCCCAAGAGGGAAGAGGCGTGTGTCAACAGCCCAAGAAGGGGAAGGTCGAACGTCCACAGCCCAGGTACCCACCAGCAAAGGGAGAATACCTGCTGGTGGCCCCTCCACCGCCATGGGAGGACTATTTGTTGCTCCCACCTCCACCAGCAGAGGGAGAATACCTGCTGGTTCCACCTCCACTACCGTGGGAGGACTATGTAAAAGATGCCACTCCCACCTCCACCAGCAGAGAGAGCATGCCTGCTGGTTCCCCCGCTGCAGCCAGAAGGGGAGGAGCCCCTGCCGCCTTCGGCGCCAGAAGGGGAGGAGCCCTTGCCGCCTTTGCCAGGAGCAGAGCAGCAGGAGCTGCTGCTGTCTCCACTCCCGCTAGAGGGAGAGAAGTAGGAGCTGCCTCTCCCTTCAGTATTGGAGGGACCAGGGCAGGATGACTCGTCTTTAATCGTTCTTCGTGACCTAAACAGCAACCCCTGCACCTGAGGGGAGCACGGGAACACAGAAAAGTATGTAATGCTCGGCCACAGTGGCTGAGAAGAGGGCCAACCTCCACACCACAGAAGAATAGGGTCACGAGATCTTGGTAAGGGAAGCCCCGAGCTCCACTCTGTCGAGGGACCGAAAACCCTGCTCACAATATATAATATATATATATATATATGGTAATATATATAAAGATATCTCTGACAGCGGGAAAGCCAGTGGTTTGTTATTGTATTTATGACTGAGTAGCCGTGTGTTTTGTTTTGTTTTTAGTATTGACCGAGGGCCCTTCCTCCCCAGGATGCCTGTGCCCACCAGGGGAGGAACCCCTGCCTGCACTCGCCCAGGTTGCTGGAGGAGGTAGCACCTCCGCCTGAGTGCATGATGATCAACATCGCCTGATTGCTACGTGTTGCTCCTCATCGCCTGGGGCTGCCAGTATGCTCCACATCGCCTGGGGCTGCCTGCTGACGTCACTGCAATGCCATTTCCTGCCACACGTGGTGTACAGGGTGTGATCACCAGTGCCTCCTGGACTCAGGCCAGAAGGGGTACTGCAGAGGGGTACTGCAGTTTCGTTTTTTTTTTATTATTATAATTTTTTGAGTGAGGAAGAGAAGGATGGGAGGACTTCTCCTAAAGGGGAGGTGAGGAATCACTGGGTGCATCGGCCCTGGTCATGCCATGCAGCAGGCCTGAGTTGCTTTGGGAGGACTGCATCACCTGGACCATACCTAGGGGAGGAAGGAGGGTTGGAGGAAGGTAGCTGCTTCTCCGAGTCTGCATTGGAGGGCACCAGGGCTGATCCTTTTAGGTTGGCCAGGTTACTCAGCAACCCTGCCCAGCAGCGCTGGAGTGCACCCTTACAGACCACAGTGGCTGGGTTACCACCACAGACAGACATGACGTCCTCGATGCCCTACGGAACGTGCCGGGGTTCCACGGCCTTCCGAGGGGGCGGTTGCTGCACGCCCAGCGGACACCGACGGACCTGGAATGCCGAACGTCCACAGCCCGTAGCCTACGGACCAGAAGGGGAGGATGGTCGCTGCCTTTGGCGGGCACGGCAAGGATGACTGCTCACTCATCGTGGGGCACGTGCCCCAGGACGCCTGGAGGCTGCTGTGCTAGAGCGGGAAAAAGCTAGTCTCCACTCGCCTGGCTGAGAGAAGGGGGGGGCCTGGGGGGGGGGAAAGAAGAGGGCCAAATCGCACAACCTACAGACAGACTCAGCTCTCCTCCTGCCACGCCTCCAGAGGTGTTCACGGCATGCAGCCGTCCTGGCCACAGTGGCTGAGAAGAGGGCCAACCTCCACACCACAGACAGACCTGGCTCTCCTCCTGCCATCGCCTCCCGAGGGTCTGCTGCCGCCGTCGCCTTCCGAGGGACCGCTGCTACCCTGCCTTGCACCGCCCAAGGATACCTGCCTTGCACTGCCCAAGGATGCCTGCCTCGCACTGCCCAAGGTTGCTAGGTCTGCATCGCCTGTGGCTGCCTGTTGCTTCACATCGCCTGAGGCTGCATGATGCTCAACATCGCCTGGGGCTACGTGTTGCTCCTGGGGCTGCCTGTTGCTCAACATCGCCTGGGGCTGCCTGGTGCTCCGCATCACCTTGGACAGCCTGTGTCTCTCTTATATCCCCTAGGGTTACCGAGGGTCCCTTGGGTTTGCCTGTCTCTCCTCTGCTTCTCCTAGGATTGCTGCCGGTCCTGCTTCGCCTGTGGTCGCTGAGGGCTCTGCTTTGCCTGGGGCCGCTGAAGGCTCTGCTTCATTTGGGGTTGCTGAAGGCTTTGCTTCGCCTGGGGCCGCTGTCTGGCTTGTGCAACCTGGGGCCGATGAGACTGAGGGGGGAGGTGGCCGTTTGGGCCAAGTGTGCATTGCACAAGGGGGGGATATGTAACAGGGCGAGCAGCCCTGTTCAGGTTTATTTTTTATTTAAATGTTCTATTTTATGAACAGCCTGCCTAAAATTATGTAATGCTATCCTTATCTTTTTATTTCAAAGTACTTATTTTCATTGTTAGACTGTTAAAAGGAGGTTGATTTACTCACAAAAAATACCCAACAATTCAATTATGAATTGGAAGACTATAACCTTAGCTGCCTGTTGGAAAATTAGTCTAATGTGTGGTTTCTTACAGGCCCACTGAGACTTAGAATAAATTATACAGTTTGGAAAATGCAGACGTTTGCAGAAACACTGGAATTGCTCTGATCACAGCATTAATATGTGGGTTAAAACCAGGCAAGTGATAATGATTGCCTCGTTAAACGGTAGAAGTTAAATATTTAACCCCACACAGTATTTCCTTCACTGGAAACAAAATGCTTTTATATTGAATGGTAAACCTTAAGTGATGATTGTTTAACACTAAAAAAGCTCAATATATTTAAGGTGCATATGCAGCGATGTACTAGTAATTAGAAAAAACATATCAAACTATTCTGTTTCAGTATAATGTGTCACTACTGTGTATACATTGTAAGTGTTGTGACCCATTGCAGTTGTGGAGACCAGTCGTGCTTGCAGTATTTCTTGTTTATTATTATTTATTTATTTATTAGCAGACACCCCTATCCAGGGCGACTTACAATTGTTACAAAACATTGCAGTACAAAGTATCACATTTCAGAATATCACATTACAGATCAGAGCAGTTGCAAAGTACAATAAAAGCAGTAGCAAATGATCAAAATCAAATAAGAGTTAAAAAATAGAGAATACAGCAAATAATTACACGTAAGAATGGGTTCATGGAGCAGTTACTAGTATTATTGGGTGCCTTGAAGTCCAGTATAGTTCAGAGTTGTGAGGTTTATAGTAATTTACATTGCTTTCAGACAGGATTTTTTTTTTCTGACTTGTGAATCAGAAAAAAAAATAATAATAATATGTACAGTAGGGAAACTCTTAATTACTAATAACTTAATTGTTAAATAATGCATTTTAGTTTTTTAACTGCTACAGATATTTTGTTGGCATCATTTTTATGATAAAATAATTTTAAAAGACTCTCAACAGTAATTCCATCACAGCAGTTTTTACTCAAGTGATTTCAGTCTGTGCTACTACTGAATTCAATACCTCTTTTGGCTGCCAGAGATGATGAAATGTGACATGACTGACAGTTTGTTTCTGCTGAATGTGCATGTCACTTATAACTCTAATTGTTGGATGATTTGAAAGAACATATAACATTGCCATTGAATAGTGTTTTTTATACTTTATAATAAAAATATACATACCTGATTAATAGATATATGTTATATGGGGAATTTATCCCGTCCAAATATATTGCATTAAACTGAAGAATTTTCCATGGATTATTATTTCCAAATGTGGTATGACAAGCCAACCACTTGCTTACTCTCATCCTTGGCTAATGGTGCTTCTGAATCATAACCATATTTTACAGTTTAAACAGCTTCTATATTTTTGTCAAGACAAATTAGAAATGCCATAGGACATATTTGGTATTGTATTTGGTGTCTCTGAAACTCTCACATACCACAAATAAAAAGTAATGTATTCATCAAAATGTATGTACGGTATTTTTTTTTTTTTTTTACTGTATGTATTTATAATTCTAGTCAACTTCTGTTTCATCAGCTCACTGTGTGTTATTGGTGTGTAATGTTTATTGTAAACACTTGAGCACATCATGTCTGGATTTCCTCAGGCCCTCTCCCGCTGTCTTTTTGTTACACAAATTTAATGAAAGAATAAAGGAACCAGTATAAAAATATAAGAAACCAGCATTGCTGCTGGGCTGCCTGGGATTACAGTCAAGTGTTTGATGCTTAGTCAAGTTGGCCATTTGGTTATACTGTATGGTCTTTGTTCACTAAAATCACAAATTATAAAAAAAACAGTGGGAACTATACACTGTACCAACTTTAAATAACTTAAAATGTGCAGTCTGGCCTGAGGTTGAAACAAAACTGGTCTAAGTATGAAACAATATCTCAAAGAGTCGAGTCGTCCTGAAACGACTAAAAGTAAAGTGTACTGTTTGATTTTTTAAGTTGCGAGAAGTGGAGATGATGTAGGGTTAATTAATTTTATCATAGAAATATTGGAGTGAAAATTATTTTCAATGGGAATTATACAAAATGTATTGCGCTCTAGCCTTCAGGAATGGGATGACATGCAGTTATACACACTTGTTTGGTAGTGTTAATAGAAATGTAGCTTAAGGTTCTGGGCTGGTTCCACCAAAAATCATTCTACACAGACAGCCATATAGCCATTCAATAAAAAAAAAAAAAAAAAAAAAGTAAGTCACAATACTAGCCTGATCTGGAATTGAGCCAGTGAGCAGTATGTCCCATATACTGAGTTATGTGCCCAGTTGTTTTGTACTGTGTGAAATCATACACTTTTCTATTGCTGCATACTGATTTCATTATAATAACAAGCTTTTAATCTAATCATATTTCCAACATGATGTAAAAAGAGATAAGTCACGTATCACCTTAAGTCAGAAGACAGGAAGGCCCTTGACAGACAGAAAAGATCTACACCAAAACAAGCCTGGCACCATAAAAGTGCCTGAACAAATGAGGAACCATTTTAGCCTAAAAAAATAACCTGTGATAATATCCTAAAAGGTTTGTAACAGAAAGGACAGCTTTAATTTCAGTAAACCTGCTAAATTACAAACTAAAAAAGAAACAAATCCAAATGCCTTATCAAACACAGACCTCTATTGTTTGGCAATAAATGCAGAGGGGTTGATAACAGAAAACAAAAAATAAAACATTGATTTGAAACCAGGAAAAGAGAGGCCTACTTAAGGGCTAACTTGTTTTGTTCATTTTGTTTGTCACTCTAATCCACAAAAACACACAAAAATAAGAAAGGAGATTGTGAAAAATAACACCCATCACATAACAGACACATTCCAACTCAATGTTGTGTGGTCTTAAATTCAAGGCCATAACAAGGATTGCCAAGATCTGACTAATATGGGATCTTGTTTATAAAAGATAACGACCTGAAAATGTGTTTAAACTGATTTGTAAACCCAGACATTCCTTTAAATCAGTCAACATTTGATAATAAACCCATGAACTGACAGAGCTGGATATATGCCTATCAGACAACACTAGAAAAAAAATGGCAGTGCATTCTTTTCAAGTTCAGCGGACAACTGGGTACACAAACCATTCCAAATATATATATATATATATATATATATATATATATATATATATATATATATATATACACACACACACACACACACACACACACAGTACTATGCAAAAGATTTAGGCAGGTGTGAAAAAATGCTGTAAAGAATGTTTTCAAAAATAGACATGTTAATAGTTTATATTTATCAATTAACAAAATGCAAAGTGAGTGAACAGAAGAAAAATCTACATCAAATCAATATTTGGTGTGACCACCCTTTGCCTTCAAAACAGCATCAATTCTTCTAGGTACACTTGCACACAGTTTTTGAAAGAACTCGGCAGGTAGGTTGGCCCAAACATCTTGGAGAACTAACCTCAGTTCTTCTGTGGATTTAGGCAGCCTCAATTGCTTCTCTCTCTTCATGTAATCCCAGACAGACTCGATGATGTTGAGATCAGGGCTCTGTGGGGGCCATACCATCACTTCCAGGACTCCTTGTTCTTCTTTACGCTGAAGATAGTTCTTAATGACTTTCATTGTATGTTTGGGGTCGTTGTCATGCTGCAGAATAAATTTGTGGCCAATCAGATGCCTCCCTGATGGTATTGCATGATGGATAAGTATCTGCCTGTACTTCTCAGCATTGAGGAGACTATTAATTCTGACCAAATCCCCAACTCCATTTGCAGAAATGCAGCCCCAAACTTGCAAGGAACCTCCACCATGCTTCACTGTTGCCTGCAGACACTCATTCGTGTACCGCTCTCCAGCCCTTCGGCAAACAAACTGCCTTCTGCTACAGACAAATATTTCAAATTTTGACTCGTCAGTCCAGAGCACCTGCTGCCATTTTTCTGCACCCCAGTTCCTGTGTTTTCGTGCATAGTTGAGTCGCTTGGCCTTGTTTCCTCGTCGGAGGTATGGCTTTTTGGCCGCAAGTCTTCCATGAAGGCCACTTCTGACCAGACTTCTCTGGACAGTAGATGGGTGTACCAGGGTCCCACTGTTTTCTGCCAATTCTGAGCTGATGGCGTTGCTGGACATCTTCCGATTGCGAAGGGAGGTAAGCATGATGTGTCTTTCATCTGCTGCAGTATGTTTCCTTGACTGACCACTGCGTCTATGGTCCTCAACGTTGCCCGTTCCTTTGTGCTTCTTCAAAAGAGCTTGGACAGCACATGTGGAAACCCGTGTCTGCATTGAAATTTCTGCCTGGGAGAGACCTTGCTGATGCAGTATAACTACCTTGTGTCTTGTTGCTGTGCTCAGTCTTGCCATGGTGTATGACTTTTGACAGTAAACTGTCTTCAGCAACCTCACCTTGTTAGCTGAGTTTGGCTGTTCCTCACCCAGTTTTATTCCTCCTACACAGCTGTTTCTGTTTCAGTTAATGATTGTGTTTCAACCTACATATTAAACTGATGATCATTAGCACCTGTTTTGTATAATTTTTTAATCATACACTTGACTATTTACCTACAAAATCCCTGCCTTTGTGCAAGTGTACCTAGAAGAATTGATGCTGTTTTGAAGGCAAAGGGTGGTCACACCAAATATGGATTTGATGTAGATTTTTCTTTTGTTCATTCACTTTGCATTTAGTTAATTGATAAATATAATCTATTAACATGTCTATTTTTGAAAGCATTCTTACTTTACAGCATTTTTTCACACCTGCCTAAAACTTTTGCACAGTACTATATATATATATATATATATATATATATAATATATATATATATATATATATATATATATATATATATATATATATCTTCACACTCAGTACTGTCACAACTGTGCTGATAAATTAATGTTTCTTCAATCTCAACAACCTTAATAATGCCAATAGGATTTTATTTGACATTTTTGTGAACGTAGTCATAAGTTCAAAATAAAAAGGTGAAAAAAATACATTAAGTAATAGTTTTTAAAAGGGAATAGCCAAATGTCCAATGCAAGGGTTATGAACAGAACAAATGTAGTTTTTCTTTCTGCAAGACCACATTAGGATGCTTTTAACTATGACACTGGCAATGTTTAAAATTCAATGCTTATAGTAGGCATGTACCTGTAGATAAATGATATAATACTTTTTTACTACATTAGTGGCAAGAGTCACATCAAAGTATATAGAGGTCAAACAACCAAGTAGGGGAGAAAAGCTAAAAAAAGACCACTGATCATACAAGTGGTTTTGGTGTGTCACCAAGACAGCTGGAGTGGGTGGAGTCAGACCAGAGCCAGGAAATAAGCAACAGAGAGGTGTGGTTTGGTGGAGCTGAGCGAATGTTTTCGCTCAGCATTTAATAAACAGAACAGAAAATAAAAAGGTTGTACAAACAAACACAAACACAGGACACGGCACACGTCGCCAAAACAAAAAGACAAACAAAACGGACTAGACAGACAAACACGGTGAGCTTCTATTTAACGATACTTTTGTTATTATTTCTACCTCCATCTCCTATCCCGTTCTCCACTCACCGAACACCCAACCGCGAGTGGGTGAAAACATGCTGCTTTTATGCAGCTGTACCAAGACTCAACTGCTAATCAATCATTCAATTGGAGTCTCGGTACAACTGCACGTGAATTAATAAAGTGCAATTCCCCGTGCTCACATATTATTACTTTTTACTTGCACGTGAAGTGCTGTGCAATCCTCGTGCCTAAATACAAATATACATTTTAAACACTCGTGTTACACAGACCCGTTTATATCCCGTGTACTAATGACTATACACCAATATTAACACACAACACTCAACATGTAACAGAAAATATAGACAGGGGCGAGCACTTTTTCACATGGTGTCATAAGGATTGCACCAGAAATATGTATTATTTCAAGTCTCACTTAGTGGTGTAGGTTCTTGTTCTGTAAGCAAAAAGTTGGAGATAAGATTAACTTACAGGCCTCAGACTGCCAACAGAGGTCAACTGCACAAACCTCAGTTCTCTTTATTTATGCTGTTACAGCAATTTTAAAATAGTTGTAACTTATCATTAGTTACAATTTCAGAATGTATAAAGATGATTTCTAATCCACTGTAAACAACATTTTCTTTGTAATTCTCCACACAGTAAACATGCTGCAGATGTGTTCAAATTACAAACTAAGGTATTCCCAATCCTTTGAAGTGGTAGATGGTTAACACACATACATTGTGGCAATCTGCCAGTTTTGACCCCTATGGTACAGTTTATTAGATTATATCACTTTTCATTAGAATGAAGGTGTTTTTTTTATTCCTCTTTCTTTATTAGACGGTATAACTGTAGAATTAAACATTAAACATTAACAGCATACAAAGCTAGTTTTATAACCCCTTCACCACATGTTTTTGAAGCACAGAACACTTTGAAACCATTGCTACACTGAAAGGATGTCTTAAAACTTCTTACACTGACATGATAAGAGTACCAATTGAACATTCAATAATTGGTTGCAACAATTAATAGCAATTCCACTGCAACCAATGGAACATTTCACATAGATTTATTGACAAGTATTTCTCCTAAATATTCATTTGTATTTTCCCTAAAGGCATCATATACAGTTAACAAGATTATACCATGATGCAATTAAAACCCCAACATTTTTCATCTTAACTTTCATGCCCTATTTCCCACTGATTTACCCAAAAATATACAGATCATGAACATGATACAGTAGTTTTGTTATTACATTATTAATATAAATGTCTAAAAAAGACAGGCCAAGGTTGAGCAAAATGAGGGAACTACTTCATGCGCAAAATGATGGTCTAAAAGAGGGCATAAAGCCTTGGGAGTCACTATTTCAAGAACAGAGGCTTAAAATCTCATCGCAGGACACTGGATACCTAGGTTGAGGCAACTTTTCTGTATCAAACCACTTTAGATTTTTAATTACATCAGCAGAAGACTTGTCAAGCTCACCAGGCAATGAAGGTCAACTATCATTGACAATACTTATGAGTCTCTGTAAATAAACATTTTCAGTCTCCACTGCTGCCAGTAGAGAAGTGCAATAAATAAGATTAAATGTAAATATTTGCACCAAAAATTTTGCAAAAAAAACAATCATGTATCTAATTTTCGAGTAAATCAGCCCTTACTATGAAATAGGCTGTTTTAGATTCTATACCCTCTCAGTTCAAATACTTTAACAATGAAATGGTGTATGCCACTTCATGGTTGTACTTTACACCAATGTACTTCCTTTTGTGCAAAGAAATATAGCCCATACAATTAAAGCGACCAGATGTCCCATTTTGGATGGGGCAGTCCCACTTTTGGAACACTGGACCCAGTGTCCCCAGAACCTTTCTTGGGACACTCATTTTGTCCCCCTTTTTCCCCCCTAAGCATCATCACGCCAATAACAGAATATTGTATTTTCATGCAGGCTGTTGCGTTTATACCATATATAACTTATAACAATACAATGTAACTAACGGGAAGGTTGATTGACCAGTAACATTAAAAAGAAGCTGTATAGCACTGTGCAAATCTGGAGAATTACTTAACAGTCGTTCATATTTGCAGCCAATCACAGAGAATTGCGGGTGGGTTTATCCACTGACTGTTGCTAAATTGAACGGGCTGTTATCCTCATCTGAATCATCACTCACTGACTGAAGAGGTTAGACAAGGGTAGTATAACATTAACAGCTCATACAGGTACCATTGTGTCATGTTGGAATTATTCTCTTCATCCATAATATTTGTATATCTGCATGGAAATAACTTTGTTTTGTGTGTAGCTACTCTCCGACAGAGACAGCTCCGGACCCTCCGACAGAGACAGCTCCGGACACTCTGACAGTGACAGCTCCGGACACTCTGACAGCGACAGCTCTGGACACTCTGACAGCGACAGCTCTGGACACTGACAGAGACAGCTCCGGACCCTCCGACAGAGACAGCTCCTGACACTCTGACAGTGACAGCTCCGGACAATCTGACAGTGACAGCTCCGGACACTCTGACAGTATATATACTGTTTTTTTGGGGGTTTTTGCAGGCAAAAATTTAACAGACTAGTATATTGATTTAGTATATTGTAACGTTTTCATGATTAGTAAGTAGTACTCAGGGAGACGGTGTTGAATTCTGAAAATGTTTGTGTAATGATCCCCCTTCTAGTGGTTTATAAAGCTACCATCAGCATAAGACATGTACTTTCCTCTCAACTAGAGAGCTTGTTCTTTAGTTGACTGGTTAGGCGTTCGTCTTTTAATTGAAGTTTTGCGCTAGGGCCTGTCGTTCCATGCAGTTCAATAGTTGTAAAACGCAAGCGTTACATTTGTTTGTTTTTTTTTAAACTACAGAGAATTCCTGTCATGGCCTGGAATCCACGGCACCAAAATAATAACCCAACGTTTTAGTCTTGGCACTTTCACTGCACATTCTCTCCAGTCACAGCTCACACACTCACTCAGTCACACCCACAGTTTCTCATTCAAGTTCAGCACTGGAATTTTTCTCCAGCCCCCAGGATCATGCACCCCCTTATATAACCTCCCGTCATTGCCCACCGCTGTCCGGCTCATCAACTAGTCACATCCATGCTCTGCAACCCCTGCTACTTCCCATGCTAAGTAATGGCGTGACACGTTCCCCTTTCAATACATGTGACATAAAGACAGACAAGACAAACTGAAGAGACAACAAGTCCTGTAACAAAGCAATTGTCCGAGTTGTTACAATATATTTTTTAATTTGAAAGTAAAAATATATGAAAGTATGACGACCTTTACGTACAAAAATCTTCACTAAAATACAATTGAAAAAGAACTGTTAAGTATTTATTTTTGTTTTATACAGTATTAAATGGCAGTGTTTATATCTGATAGTGAAAAAGAAAGTAAAGAAAGAAACGTCTATGAATTGATTTATGTATTCATTTATTTCAATATTAATTTATTTATGTTTTACTTTTACCAACTATGTAGGCTATCCTTCATCATATAGTTGTTCTCAGAAAAGAACGTTACTTTTTGTCCATTGGAGACCACAAATAGCGTTACTCTCATCAACCTGTATCGACAGGAACCATACTTCCTTGCGCCAATAGGGGCCACAATGAGTGTTACACTGACAGGAAACCAACATTTTTCAGAGATCAAGATCAGAATGGGGAGGAGGATGAGGATGAGAATGAGGATGAGGATGATTGAAAAATCTCCAAAATATAAGTCCTGAGAATTCTCAGCTTGTTGACTTCATCTTTTAAAACACTACTTGTCTCAACTATTGTGTAGTGCTGACAGTATAACACAACATGTCTGCAAACTGAAGGTTATAGTTACAAATCCCATGCATGCCAGACATTTTATATATATATATATATATATATATATATATATATATATATATATATATATATATATATATATATATATATAACGTCCGTCTATAAGTTAAAAATTTTGTATTTATTTCATAAATTATATTTACTATATCTACAGTGTTATTTCAATAAAAGGTACAAATAGTGTTTTTCAATATTAACGGTACACTAGCTTTCCCTAGTATATTTCCATGTTGACAAAAAAAGTTAATTGCCATTAAAACTGGGAGGTCCTGTAATATACATATGCGTGGATAAAACTCCCTGGGGTCTTCAAAAAAGGGTTTTTTTTGGGTGCAATGAGTGTGACTGGTCCATTTTAACTCAGGTGTCCTGTAATATACATATGCGTGGATAAATGTGCTTGGGGTCTGCAAAAAAAAAAGAGGGGGGGGGGGGGGGGGGGGGGGGGGCATTTTTATTTTTACCTTACTTTGGCGACTTATTTCTCTTACTGTATGGCAGGTATTTACTTTTTTCAACCTTTCACCTAAGAGTGTTGGTAACTACAAATTAAAAGTGAAATTGTGCTTTTGGCTGATTTAATTTTGCTGTACCACCCTGAAAACATGTAAACTACCCTTGCTGTATAGACAGTTATCATTGATAACTTGGCACGAGGAACAACTGTTCCTTTGAATACAGGTAAATGACCAAAGAACAGTGAATAAGCAGCTATAAATGGTTAGTCCTTTTGAGTGCATGTCTAGGTAAGAAAGCAATTTTTCAAGGTTGCACATTTTAGTCATTCTCACCTCATATTTCAGTTGTTCATGTATTAATTGGACTAATTACATGGAATGTTGTAAGACATAATAATTTTTAAATGGCCATGCAGTTTTATCAAATCAGTTTTTATTATCAATAATCCAATCGTCTTACCTTAATCTAAACCAGTGCATGCACGGAGAGTCCTCATAAATATTTACACATTTTGTTTTGAAATGAAATGTTTTTCATATTCCACCCAAAATCAAATCAAAAGTATTATGAGGCTAGGAATCATTCACTAAGCCATCATGCTAATCTGTTAATTCTATTTAAAAAGTAAAATTGTCTGTTTGTTAATTTATATAATGTATACAAGTATGAATATATGTAGAAGTACTATTAGTTTTGTATTTAAACTAAAACTAAATAAATTACTAGTAAACGTTATCAAAATGTACGTAAATTACCTAATTGTTTAAGCTTTGTGAATAAGGTCCATCCAGTATTTCTTTCTTTCTTTGTCAATTTTAGGTTTGTAAGTCTCAAACTAAAACTTGTGGGTTGAAATGAGAATTAGTTTCTGGTAGCCATACAGTACTTGGTGTGCATTAAGTTCATCTAAAAGAAGTAAGTTTGTTTTGTACTTTGTGCTAAAAATGTTCCTTACACTTTTAAATGCAAACTATAACCTTGTTTTTCTGTTAGGTGACAGTGGCCAGGAAATTCAAGATCTTGCTTTTCAGCATATACAAGTAATTTATCCAACAGCACCTTTAAGGTATGTGACCAATAGAGTTCGTAATGCTGTTCCAAATTCATCATATAGGCCTATCCTATGGATTGCATGGATGTGACAGAAGGAAAACTCAAACCTGAGCTGTAACTCTTTTGTAAGGGTAATTGGAAATATTAAAATAAAACTGGATACAATCTTAACACAAAAGGACAAGTTAGCCTTGGTGCTATGCATACATTTCATATTTCCTAGACCTTGTGGTTAAGAGCTGGAACTGTAGCGACATTTAGTCCCCAGTTTGTATCTCACAGTTGCATCTCATCCAAACCATACCTGGTATTAAAGGGATCTATTTATGGAGTAAAGTAAATTACATAAACAGATGTGCCATTTTACTGAATTGATTCATCTGTATGGGGCTCTTAGATTTTGCATAAATTAGAAAAAGATTGTTTTAAAACAGTCTTTGTGAGTGGATTCTGAGTTTAGAGATTTTTATATTATTATGGCAACTATTATTCTACTGTTTTAGTGACATGTTTTAGTATTTAATAAATCCCCCTTAGTGAAAATGACCAGTGGGATAAAGTTAAAAGGTGTATTTAGATCTGCAGCAGTTTATAATTAAAAAATACCTTATCATATTTTTCAAGTTTTTTATGAGAATCCCAACCGTAATTGGTCTGAAAACAGAGGACATTGATGCCATTTTACTAATATTCATTTTTCAATGTAATCTCAGTCACTACTGTATTTGCAGAACATGCACTTTATCTGAAACTTCACCAGACAGCTCTACTCTTTAGTATGTTGCTTGAAAGCCTTGGTTTTGGATTTCTGTCCAATTCACCTCAGAAGAGATCAGTTAAAGACAAGTCGTTAAATAACCTCTAATAACCAACCCATGCTTTTAGTCCTGTTGTATATATTTTTATTGAACGTTAATTATGGTGAATTACCTTATATAGCAAAGATAGACGGTAGCAATCACCACAAGGTACTGTTATTCAACAGGAGAGGCCATGGCCTGCAACACATTTTCTTTACTTAGGTTTTTGTTAGACATTCCTTTTGTAACAATTTACCTTTTGTGTGAAACAGGGCACAAACAAAGAAAAGCATGACAAAATATGTATTTAATCTTTAGCCATCATTAATTAAAGTCAGCCCAGAGTAACAAGAGCATACTCTTAACTTGTACAATGAAACCCCCAAGGCATTTGGCAACTGTGTGTATTAAGTACAAAGCCAAAGTCTACGAAATGTTGTTTCTACTGTACAATTATTTAAGAGGCTAAAAAATAGCAAAATCACACAGGCTTCTTGCTACTTTGCTTGCATTGTCTAATCTATATGTTACACCTAATTCCAACTTCCGGAAACATGATGTTTTCATTATTTCAGTTAGGACATACAAAAAAAAAGCTTTGTCAGTGTTGAACGAAGCATAATCCAAACATATTATTGGTCAGTGTGACAGGATGATGCTGAGAGGTGACGTCAGGCCAGAAGCAGGAACAACAACACACAGGTAACAGCTGCATTTCAAAAAGATGCACTGTTGCGCTGCTAATTAAAGAACAAAAATAAATTATATATTTTAACAAACAAAACAAAAAGATGAACAAAACAAATCACAAACACAAAATAAACTACACACACAGGTAAAGCTGGGCAGATTGCTATCACTGAGTCTGTATTATTTTGCTCTTTACATTTGTCCTCTCTCGTTCTCGTTCCACCCCCACCCAGAGCTAAGAGCGTTGCAGGTTTATATACCATGGCCGAGGAGTTTAACTAGTTCGTAATTATTCTATTACCCCTCGGCCACAATCTGCATGAGTTTATTAATTGTGTGACTGCCGGCTAGTTTAACAACACACTAGCCAACAGCCATGCATTACCACGAGGTTTGAAAAACAAACACACGGCGCTCGCCGCCATAAATACAATAACAAAAACAACACGGCTATGTCATCATATATAAATACATAAATAAATACAAAAAACAATAACCATGGCTTTCGCCGTCTTATGTGTGGGTTGCTCTTATTTCCCCAGCTGCTGGCTTTTTTAAGATTTACTTTTAGGGGCCTTTTTTTCTGGCAAAGCAATAGATATGTTTTTATTGCTTTCATGTTTCTCTAGCCAGCAAGTTATTATCGAAATATATACTTGACAAAACCACCTGTTACCAGTACTAAAAAGTATTGAGTTTCATGTGTTAAATTGTAGTGAATACTGCTATGTTGGGTAAACAGGAAGCATGTTTGTATGTGTATTTCTTTTAATCCAACTGCTTTAAAGATTTACCACAATTGAGGAAACAGACCCAGATTTTATCTCTGCGGAAAAGAAAATAGAAATAGTAACATGGCCACATCAGTTTTCTTTTCCAGGCTTGATTGATGAGTTCATATTGGCTCTGATAAAGTAATTATTTAGGCAACTTGTCCTTTTGTGTAATTAGCCAATTCCCAAATCCCAAATCCAATCTTTATATATAATTTAATTTTCAATGTATTTATTTATACTTTTTTTTTTTTTTTTTTCTGGAGTCAATTTTCTAGTTCACAGTTAAATTGTTAGATACAAATAATCTGATGGTTGTTTGTATTTTGTTCTAACAAGAAAACAGAAGTGCATGTTTACTTAAAACTGTTTATTTAACAATTGATTGCTAAGCTGATATAAAATACTGTAAAGCCATAAATATCTGTGACCAAAATCGCACCCAGAAAACCTATTTTGCTCCAGAAACATTGGCGACCTGTTTGCTGGATACAATAGTATATATATATATATATATATATATATATATATATATATATATATATATATATATATATATAGTATATATATATATATGTATACATATATATATATATATATATGTTATAGGAATCTCCTTAGAGGACCGTGGCATTTGTGCCAAAAATTATTATTTTTTTTTTTTCATATGTGAAAAAAGCATAATAAAAGGCTCCCAAATATTTGTGGCTTTACAGTATATAGGCTACATATTTTTTGCAATGTGAAAAAAAGTGCATTTGTTTAAACATGCTGTTCAGGAAATCTTGGAATCAAAGGGTTATAAAAACCAGTTGTGGACCCTTACAAACTCGCTTACAAACAGCTGTGTCAGGAAGACCCTTTGATAACTACAGTCTCAAGTTACACACAGTAACATGCTACCAGAGCCAGTCTTTCCCAGATGCAGTGTGGCAACAGAATTATTGCTTGTCATTTTTCATCAGGCACCTTGCTAGTATCTGATATCATTGATTCAAATGGAAGGATATTTTAGTTGTTGCATTCAACCAATACTACTCAGATTTAAATATCCCTTTAGTTTCCATTCCAGGCCATACACCCGAATGAAAGGGGCTCAGTCAAATGTGAGAGTTGACAGATTCAAAATTTCAAATGATTGCCAAGAACACTTTGAATCCATTGACTACATGTGCAAGTTGCTTCATGATTTGGTTGATATGGAGGTCAAAACTGATGTTTCCAAGAAGAGGATACTAATAAAGGATTTTGATGATGTATGTATTTTTGTGTTAAACAAACTAGTCTTTTTAATAATGTGTTTATCAAACTTTTTTGTTTGTTTGTTTGTAAACGGATAATTCTAAAAGTAAATGTTCATTTGGAAGCTTATCAAGCACAGTGCATCAAGTCAGCAATATGCTTTAATACTATTAACAGTTTGACCATAGTTTTAAAAGGGATACCAAATGATATATAACTTGTTTAATTAGGAGGAAGATATACTAAAATAAACTCAAATATAATGACAAACTTTGGTCCAGAAGTCTTTTTCAAATGTTTTGAAGACATTAAAAAAGACTCCTAGTCAAAGTGTTTTTCATTGAATTTAAGTTTCGTTTAGTATTTTTACAGTATTCTAGTATTTTTGTAGTATTCTACAATACACAGTTTTACAGATTTGTGGAGAAATCAAAACCAGTTTACAGAACCATTGCACAAAAACAAGTTATCACTGTTTTCCCAAAAAATAACTCCTCCAAAATAGAAAACAAGGTAGTAGCTCTGAAGGATGACTGTGCATTATTCTCACAGCTGTACATTGCATGCCAGTGCCGGGATGGTAATCACACATGAAAATCAACCTTCATCACTGTCTAAATTGGGTGAAATGCGATCTGGCACAAAAGCAGATCTTCTTGTGTCACTAGAGGCTCTTTCCCATGCTCCAGAAGGCACCCCACGAGTGAATGAAGTTGTATAGAATGGTGCTGTAGTAGATCAAATGCTGTCACCAGGTACATCGAAGACATTCCAAGATTACATAGATACTGTATTCATGCCATAAATCATAAGACAGCTCCAGTCAGTAGACAGGTTGGACATTGTTTGGGATGTGTATAAACCGGACAGTCTGAAGGCAGCTATGCGAGAGAAAAGAAGTACAGGCATGAGAAGAAGAGCGGTTCCCTCTTCACATGTGCCAGGAAATTGGCAAAGCTTTCTGTGTGTGACTGAAAACAAAACAGAACTGTTCCATTTTCTAGCAGAACTTGTTGCCTGGACATATGAGGGGACAAGTACTACAACGGGATCTCAAGATACCCAGTCCTGCAGACTGGTGTTGGCAGAAGAGTGAAGGTTCTGGATGGCAAGCAGTGTGGACAACCCTTCGTCACGCTCATGACACATGCTATGAGCTGATACACTATAGCTGTAAGAAGGCATGCAGAGGCCAGTGCAAATGCTACAAGGTCAACGTTAAATGTACTACTGTCTGTAACTGTTCAGGAAATTGCTTCCATGATTAGTTAAATGGAGATGCCTCGCTTGACAGTATGATTGTGCACATTTTGTTCTGCCAGGTTACTATTGAATATGATAACAGAAAATATGTTAATAGGTGAATATTTTGTTCTGTATTGTAAACATTTATGTCTTTTGTAACAGATATGGGTTTTAAATGTATGATATTTTTGTGATCAATTGGGTAAATAGTTTTAGTGCGGTTGCAGTTTTCAGCTATGTATTGCACACAAAAATAAATGTTTAAAATGTTTCCACTTAGGAAGATCTGAGTGGGTCGGTTCATATTAGAAAATGTTTAGAGCACATTAATGATTATTTTTACCAAGTTTAATGCTTCTAACCTAAAATGCAAGGTTTTGGCAATATCCCTGGTCAACTGCACCACTACTAGGTGAATGTACAGACTAGTATAACTCAAACACCAGTCATGAAGTCTGTATTTGTTTGACCCTGTTGCCATAGTAACCAAATGCACAGCTCTGATAAAAAGTATAACTTTACAGTGTAAAATTCTGTAAGGAAAATAAAATGCATATTTCACGGTAAATTGCAAGAAGCTGAAAACAACTTTTTGTTTTTGCCTACGAAATCAGCTCTTGGCTCGCCAACTCCCGCCATTGCTACAGTACTCGTTCCAAACATACACTAATTTTGTCACAGTTCCCAAAATATTTTTATGACGGAAAATCTTGACACACTTATGTGAACTTATGGAATGAATAGAATAAGTAAGAGAAAAGCAATAGGAAAGTGTATGTTAATACAGTATAATAACAAAGTAACAGACAAACTAACATTAATAAACTAACTGCCAAACTAAATTAATACAGAACCTCTAAGCATGTTAAAAAAAAATGCAGCAGCAGCTCTAAAAAAAAAAAAAACAGATTGCTCAGTGACTTGTGTCTGATTCAGGTTTTTTTTTCAGGTGATTGAACAATTTCCAACTTTTTTTTAGCAAGAGAAACAGTGGCAATTTTCTCTGTTTGTTTATATGAAGTTTTGTAGTGACAAGGAGCACTAGTGCACTGTAATCAGTAAATTTAAATCAGTAAATTTAACGGTCAAATTAGTGGCAGCAGAGTTGCCAGTAAAATTACCCTAAAATAAAACTATCTTGACCGTGTAAACTGAATTAGTTAATGATTTACAGCATATGACCATAATGCAGTATATACGGCCACACCTTTTACAGAGCATTACGGTCATGTCCATAATCCACTGCATACATGTATGGCTGTATATATTACATTACGTCATGTGCTGTAAATCAGTTTATACAGTGTGACCGTATATTGAATTGAAGTTATTAACCGTAATTCAGTTTACACGGTCTCGTAACAACCTAAACGTGAGTCGTCTGACTTATATCAAACTTAAAAAATAAATAAAACAGTTTCTTAACCTTTAAATGAAGGGTGTGACTTAAGAATTAAGCACTTTTTTGTAATTCAAACTTTATAAATTACGGAAGAATTAGCCACTTTGAAAATTACTGGCAAAATCCTATTGAATAGCAAACAGCTTTAAGAACATTTATGGTGAACAACCAACCGCTTAGCTACCAAAAGGACAGCATTGTATTGTATTAATGTAAGTGTAAGCAATTGAAAACAAGCCAAGCAATTAAGATCTAAGTTAATAAAAACACAGATAAACTATATATATTTATTGAAAAATCGGAAACATTCTAAGAAGAATAGATTTCATGCCTTCAATTGTGAACAAGGAGCTCCCTCTGTACTGGCAACATCTTACGTTTAAAGAAAAATAGATTAAAAGAAAATGTTTGCAGCCTCCTTTGCAGGTATGTGGGTTGTCTGTCTTCTGTTATTAGCTTGAATTGCAAGCTATTAACAAAAACTTAAAGTATCAATAAATCCATTTGCTAGGGGCTTACAATGCAAAGATCCAAATAAAAGTGTAGTTTTACTTACAAAATGACAGTGGTTCCAACCCTGGTTCTGAAGGGCCAGCTCTAGCAGGTTTCCGAAAATGACCGAGAACTTAAAAACTAGGAAGAGTTAAATTGGTCTATGTAGCAGGGGGAGATCTGTGCTGACTCTGCTGGCGTGTTCACAGTACTGCAGGAAGAGGGTGGCAGTCGTCCAACAACCGCCTGTGAGTCATGGCAGTGACACAGGGAGGTGGGAAAGTGGGTGTGTGGACTTTCCCTCTCTCTGAATGGCTGAGAGGTGAGTCTTGGGAGATTGATAGCCCTATAAAAAATGCTCTCCTGTTTCCTCAGCTCTGTCCTGTTAAACGCGCCGAGAGTGCGGAAGCACTGGTCCAGGACCGGGAATCAGCCTGGAGAAAAAGAAAGAGTCTCACAGCGAGACAGTGAGAGCAGGGAACCCTTGGGCAGACCCCGAAGCATTGTAAAAGAGCAGGCTAGTTAGCCGGCAGTATAGGACGGCGATCCGGGTCGCACTGGGATATAGCTGTGACGTGCAACACCTTTTCTTTGTAGTTTTGTTACTGTTTTATTTTCCCTGTTTCTTTGTGCCTTCTGTTTTGAATTATTGTTTTGAAGCACCTGCAAGGGCGTCGGTATTGTGTACCATCGCTTGGTATGCCCGTGGTTCTGTTTACCATCTTTGGTAAATCAGAATCGGACACACAGCGCCATCTGAGGGACAAAAGACAAAATAGCAACCCGAAATAAAACTGGGCACCTGTGCGGTGTTGCCAAATTCATCTGTCTGTCTCCTGTGTCAGTGAATTACCCACCACCCTTCCACAGTCCAGTTAACACAATAATTAGTTTAATTATTAACCAATAGTAATGACTGAGATAGTGATGCTTGGGTCTTAACTTAATTTCAGGAAACAATTTTTTTCTTGCATCAAGATATTCTTGAATAAGAATAATTACGTAGGTCACTTCTGCTGATATTTTCTGTGCACAAATCAATTCCACCATATCTTTAAGTTGCAACATCAGTTGCCATACATGGTCTTCAAAATCTAAAATTTTGTCACCTATTAGTACAGGCAAAAGTTTTAACAGACACCGGGTCTGCACAGCCTGACCACCAAGTGTGTCACAGTCAGGTGCAAGATACTTAAATTGAACAATGCACCAATTTAGCAATGAGTAAGAAAACCACTTATTTGGCTTAATGAAGTACTTAATAAATAAAGTAGTATCATAGGAAACAATCCCTTCAAAAAGATCATGACCTAAACATGGGGGCAATCCAGGCTGACAGACCTTAAAATAGCCCAATGAATATAGAGGAGCATTTTATGCCATGTGTCTCTGATGTTTCCTCACTCAAAGACTCAACTGCAG
Organism: Polyodon spathula; assembly: GCF_017654505.1. Lineage (NCBI taxonomy): Eukaryota > Metazoa > Chordata > Actinopteri > Acipenseriformes > Polyodontidae > Polyodon > Polyodon spathula. The sequence goes on from NC_054539.1 coordinate 30,232,135, forward strand.
AATCATAGTTCCCTTTCAATTCGAATGACAACCATTACCGAATGGGAAGAACCTTTCTGACCGTCAATCACTGAGCATATATAAAAAGTCTGCCCTATAAGGGTCCTGATGTGAGGTGGATGTCCCTCCCACCTCCTGCTGAAGAGGGACATCCTCACAGTAGCACATCGCCATTTTCTCTCTCATTTCACTGAGACAGGTCAGATTGCGTTTTGCTTCCTGAACAAAAAATGGCTGATTTGTTGGTTTTATCTGCAAATTAAAATAAAATCCACGGTGAAATTGCCCTTCGAGCATGTGTAAGAGTGTTTTTGCTTTATTCTTGCGTCAGTTTTCTGACTAGAGCTGGTTTTGACCTCTCTTAAGGGATCAGTGAGCGGCCATTGCTCTTTTCACTACACAAGGCCTCGTGTAGTTGATACACCATGTGGAGAGCTGTTGTGGTGCTGTAAGGAGACCCCGCAGGCTTGGGGCATCGCCCTCTACGCCAATTTAATTGGTCACAGCGACCAAAAAAAAAAAAAACAGCTCGGGCTTAGCGTCCTTCTCAATTCTCGCGCTTTCCGAGCGTGTCTGTGCTTGCCCTCGGCGACCACACCAATTGAATCGGCTGCATATCTCGGCATCGACCGCGTGTTTTCCCTCCGATCGCAAGGTTGAGAATACAGTGCTTACCCGGTCCCGATTGACTCGGCATCGGTGTAAACATCTTCGTCGCCACCTATATCTCTGGGGGCCCCGACCATGCCTACCATCAGCATCGACCTTGGAACAGGTCCACTCGGCACCGACTGTCTCAGGATTGACCTTGGAACAGGTCCACTCGGCACCGACTGTCTCAGCATCGACCTTGGAACAGGTCCACTCGGCACCGACTGTCTCAGCATCGACAACGCTTTTCTTGGCACCGATTGATTTGGAACTGACCTCACTATTTTCAACGCCAACCTAGGCGGCAATTGGCTTGGAACTAACTTGGCACCAACAGCGCTCGCCTCGACGCCGTTCCTAGCACCAATTAAATCGGCACCGGTGAATCGCTCAAAAGCGTCTACAGCCTGGCACCGAGCGCGCTACTATCAGCACCAAGAGCAGCAGTTCATCTGCGAAACCATGTTGGTCCAATCAATTGGGTCCTCCGCTGAGTTCCACCAGTGAGACAAATGCGCAGCGAAGCTATCAAGGCAGGACGAGCCAGGTGTCTAGGGTCAGAACACATGGGCGAAGCACTGGCAGTTGAGCTGGACTGCTCACCATGTCGGAAGTTCTCGAGAACTAAGTAATGGACAGCAGCCCTATGCCCAGCAGAGTCTCTCCTCCAACCAGGGGAGAATGAGATCAGTGGTCCAAGAGCCTCCGTAGAGGTCATCTAGGACCCCCTGCTACAGTGACCAGGGAGCTCTCACGCTTATCTGGGTCACCCTCCCTTACCCCACCACCGGTACAGAGGCACAGACACCTCTCAAGGGAGGAGAGATGGTCACCGTCGAGGCGGTACCACTCGAGGGGACACTCACCAGGGCCGAGCAGGCACCGCTACCCTTCTCCACGCAGGCGCAGACGTTCACCGGCACAGTCATCTTGAAGGCACCCAAGCTTGGCCGAGCGGCACTTCATGGAGCTGGCAGAGACTGTAAGAGCTGAGCAGACCATGCTGGAGACCCTATTGAAATTTCAGGGCAGGCTGCCCCCTAAGACCAGGCAGCCCCAGCCTCCATAGTCTCGTTCCCCATCCCCTCTGCCTAGACCTCCTAGCCCAGGTGAGCTGTCCTTGTCCGTGTCCAAATTGGATGTCTCAGACCCAGCCACCTCCATCGGGCAGGCCACTGTGGGAGGTTCCTTAATGCCCTTGCCACATGTGTCACAGAAGGAAGTGTTCCGGGCCCTAATGCAGCGTGCAGCTGCAGCCATGGACGTTCCCTGTACGGCAGAACAAGAGGGAAAGGGGAACCGCTTTCACCAACAGAAAGGGCACCCACAGCATGCCCTCCCACCATTCCAGGATTTCCTGGAATTGGTGTGTTACTCCTGGAGCAACTCACATCTGCACCCTCAGCCTCCAGAACAGCAGAGTCTCTGCTTCTTACTGCAGGAGCCCAAGAAACAGGCTTAGGCGTATTCTCCACTATCAGGGACATGGTCACGGTTTTGATGCAAGGTTCCACCTTCAACAAGGGGGATAAGGACCCAACCTGTCCATCCAAGCTTTGCAGAACGACAGATGCGATGCTTAAAAAAGCTTGCGCATTGGCAGTGCTGTCGACCCGACCAGCAAATGCCATTGCCATACTGGTGCTCTACCAGAACCAGTTGGCAGAGAGGCTGCAGGAGAGAGCTATACAAGTGGACACGGGGGAGCTCCAGGCGAGGCGGTAGCGAAGGCAATGACCGACCTAATAGGGGAGTTAGGTCAGGCATCAGGGAGGTCACTGGTGGCCTGGTGGCCCCGCCAGCATTTCTGGCTGACTCAAGCCAAGGTCATGGAGACCGAGAAGGTGGCTCTACTGGACGCTCCCATTATACCGGGGCAGACTTTTGAGGCAACCATTGATGTGAGCCTTGAGAGGTCTCACAAGGCCATGGAGGTTGCCTCCCAGTTTTCACGCCTTCCGACTTACCGTCAGCACTCAAGGTGGCATGGGCGCCTGCCGGGGTGAAAGGGTCTGAACATCACCCTCCACCACAGAATAGACAAACAGGCAGAGGCAGAGGCAGGGCCAGCGGTAGGGGACAACTGCAGACCAGAGGTAACCGGTTATCTGTCTGGAGACTGCGGCCAGGGCCTAAGAAAGACCTGGCCCCTCCCAAGCCCAAGGGAGACCGCCTTTGAGGGGTCCCGGCTGCCACCAAACCCCCCCACAACCGGACTGACCAACGGCAACGACCCATGGCAAGGCTGCACCCAGCACTCCTGGGTGCTATCGACAATGAAACATAGATACGCTTTACAGTTCTGCATAGGTCCGCCACCCTTCAAGGGAGTGCTCCCCACCATGATCGAACCAGCAAGGCCGATACTCCTTTAACAAGAGATTGCCAATCTTCAAAGGAAGAACGCTGTACACTTGGTAAGCCCAAGCGATGCCCTCAGTGGCTTTTACTCCAGGTATTTCCTGGTACCCAAAAAAGACGGCCGTTGCAGACCAATTAAGGACCTCAGGGTCCTCAACTTGTTCCTCAAACAGAGGAAGTTCAACATGTTGACAGCACAGCGTATCATCCAGTCCGTCCAACTGGGCGAATGTTTCACATCGATCGACCTGCAAGACGCCTACATTCACGTCCCGATCCGTCCCGTGCACAAAAAATATCTGCGCTTTGCCTTTCAAGGCAACGCATACGAATTCTGCATGCTGCTTTTTGGCCTCTCACTGGTGCCCCACACTTTTTCAAAGTGCATGGATGCAGTACTATCTGCGCTCAGGCTATGGGTTATTTGGATCCTGAACTATCTGGACGATTGGCTAGTTTGCGCGCATTCAAAAGCACGCGCAGAGGCGCACACAAAACAGGTCATAGATCATGTGACGAAGTTAAGGTTCTCAATACATCAACAGAAGAGCAACTTCATACCGCCTCAGTCCACAGTGTTCCTGGGGATCAAACTGAACTCTGTGAGCATGCTTGCCTCACTGTCGGAAGACAGGACTCGGTCATTGGAGGCCACACGGTCTCCCTATTCAGAGAGGACGATCGGCTACAGGTCAAAATATATCAAAGGTTGTTAGGGCTGATGGCAGCCTCCTCAAGAATCCTTCCACTAGGGCTGCTGAGAATGCGCCCATTTCAAGCCTGAGTAAATACGCTCAAGGTGCACCCGGTCCGGTACCCCGGTACCGGCTGGTGCGAGTGTCCAGACAGTGCCTGAAGACACTGGAGTGGTGGCTCCGTCCTGGCAATCTACGTATCAGGTCTCCCCTCGGATCCCCTCATAGAAGGGAAGTGATCACCACAGATGCTTACAGCCTGGGCTGGGGAGTAGTCTGGAATGGGAGAGGAATAAGAGGTCAGTGGAAGGGACATTGGCAGCAAGCACACATAAATGCCCAAGAGCTGTAAGCAGTGAACCTGGCATTATCTCATTTTTGCCAGCAGTTAGTGCACAAACATGTGCTAGAACAGACGGACAATACTACAGTGGTAGCCTACATAAACCACCAAGGCGGCCTGCGCTCACCAGGCCTTCACCGCGCAGCGCACAGACTACTGTCCTGGATGCACAGAAACTTGCATTCCATCAGGGTAGTTCACCTTCCCAGTGTGGACAACAAGACAGCAGACCTTTTGTCCAGAAGAGTTCCAGACAGCTCGGAGTGGAGGCTGCATTCTCAAGTGGTGAAATAGGTTTGGGAGAGGTTTCGACCGGAACAAGTTGACCTCTTTGCCACAGCCGAGTACACTCATTTCCCCCTATGGTTCTCCATGGAGAGAGATGGGGGCCCCCTGGGAGTAGACGCGCTACCTCACCCCTGGCCACAGGGGCTATTGTATGCATTCCTTCCGCTACCATTATTACCCCTGACACTAGAGAGGTTGGAGAGAGCACAGGTTTTGCTGGTTGAACCTAGATGGCCGAGACAGCCCTGGTTTGCTCTCCTCTCCGACATGTTGTTGGATAAGCCGTGGCAGCTCCCGCTGCACAAGGACCTCCTGAGCCAAGCGAAGGGGCTATTATGGCACCCGAACCCAGTCCAGCTCCAACTCTGGGTCTGGCCATTGAACAGAGCCATCTATTTAGATGAGGTTTGCCAGATGCAGTAGTAGAGACACTACAGTCTGCTAAGGCACCGAGCACTAGAACCCAGTTTTCCAAAGTTTTCCAAGACTGGTGCCTTGCCAAAAGTTATGATTCTGTGACTTGCCCTATTGAGATGATATTAATCTTCTTACAACACTTGTTTGATGCAGGAAAATCAGCATCCACTTTGAAGGTATACCTGGCACCAATATCAGTGTGCCACAACAAAATTGACTCAGTGTCCCTTAGGGCATATTTCCTGGCAGTGCAGTTTCTTAAAGGGGCTCGGAGGCTATGTCCTCCCATGAAAATTTTAATCCTCAAGTGGGATCTAGAACTGGTACTGCACGCTTTTATGAGTCCCCCATTTGAGCCCATGGCATCAGTAGAACAGCGCCCTGTTTCATTGAAAGTGGCATTTTTAATAGCCATTATGTTTGCCAGACGAGTAAGTGAGATTCATATGCTGTCCTTTGATGACACATGTATGGCTTTCACTGGGAATGACTCACGGGTAACATTAAAAACAAATCCATCCTTTTTGCCAAATGTGGTATCCTCATTCCATATTATCCAATCAATGGTTTTGCAAACTTTCAGACCTCCCCTACACGAGTCAGAGGAGGATCATAGACAACACACGCTATACAGAGTTCGGGCTCTGCACTGTTATTTGGATAGGACAGTGTCCTGGAGACAGTCCAACCGTTTGTTTGTCTGCTATGGGTCCCGCACTAGAGGTCAGGCCCTATCGAAGCAACGTCTAGCGCACTGTGTGCCAGATGCAATACGCTTGGCGTATGAACAGACGGACTCCCTGTTACCGGGAGACATTACGGCCCATTCTACCAGGAGCAAGGCAACTTTGTGGGCTTTCCTTCATGGCTTAGATGAGTTATGCAATGCTGCTACATGGACAGGTAGTCAGACATTTGTGCGTTTTTACCACCTTGATATTACAAACCTAACAAGACCCTCTGGGAGTTTTGCAGATGGCATGCCCTTAGGCATCATGTGGGCTCTGTTGCTATCGCCGTGGGGCTGTACTGTCGGTAATCTGGAGCCACAACAGCTTTGGTACAGCTTTCCTATTCAGTAATGGTTGTCATTCGACTTGAAAGGGAATGTTAGGTTATTACCATAACCCTGGTTCCCTGAAAAGAGAATGGCAACCATTACCCTTTGAGGTTGTGTCCCCAGCTGACCTCTGTTTTCGAAAGAAAATGGAGATGTGCTACTGTGAGGATGTCCCTCTTCAGCAGGAGGTGGGAGGGACTTCCCCCTCACAGCAGGACCCTGATAGGGCAGATTTTTTATATCTGCTCAGTATATATATTCATATGAGCTTAACATGCAGCCTACAGCACTCTGTATTCCCAGGTGGTCTCCTATCCAAGTACTAACCAAGCCCAACATTGCTTTGCTTAAGCATTGCATGGTAAGTTCGATTTGAAGAGCTTTTTGCCGTCAGAGACATTGCCCAGGGGTCACTACAAGGAAGTAGCTCTTCTTGACCCCCATATGCTCAGTGATTGACAGTCAGAGAAGCTCTTCCAATTCGGTAATGGTTGTCATTCTCTTTCGGGAACCAGGATTATGGTAACCGAACATTTTCACCTGTTCTTAATGGCCCACAAGCTGAAGGTGTATTATGAAAAACATCTCGAGTCACAAGACAATACCGGCAGTACTTTGAATAACTAAAGTCTTCATGAAACCAGCAATGCAATGTGATCCTAAGTTATCACCGGAGAGGCAGAATACTGCTCCTTGAAGAGCAGTACCATCAGAGATAAAAATTCCAAGTCTTTCTCAGTGCAGAGCAAACCAGTTGTATCTGTTCTACATTTGATCGATTATAGACCTGAAAGGTTCGAAGAGTAAAGTACACAGCAAGAACTTTGTGGGTTTTTTTTCTAGCTTTCTAACAACTTCGAATGCATCCTGATGTAAAATTAGCTGGAGGCACAATGATGACTGCTTAAACAATGCATTAGATTTGAAGACCTGACCATCATTTACGTGACAAAACACATCTGTTTGACTCTTTGTTCTAGACAAAATGCATTCTTGCCATATTTCAGAATTTTTCAGCAGAGATATCAGCACAAGTATGTACTGAGCATACCTGGTCTGCTGTATTTGTGTTTGTGCCAAGGTAAGTATTGTCTGGTTGTATATAATCAAAGTTATTCACATAGTACTGCTTCCTTGAATGCACAGTTTTCAGTGGACCTTCACAAGAAGCTTTAAACAAATCACTCTGTGCTACTATAATTTTCTCAATATCAGCATCTGACAAATTTCAGATTTTAAGACATAGTCCAATTGTTGGGCTACATATTGCTATCCTAACTCATGGATATCCGGCATCTCCTCCACTATTCGCTGTATAGTAGAGGAAGGCAAAAGGAACTGTCTTTGTAATTTCATGTAAAACTGAAACAAGCATTTCAGTCGCTGACATTACTTTTGAACTGTCTCAGTTTCACATAATTTCACAGTTTCACATAATAAACTCTCTGAAATGTTAACTTCACTACTGCCAGTGTCACTGGAATTTGAGGCAAGATTTTCACGTCTGATAGTAGAATTCACTGTGTACATGTCAGATACATTATCAACTGTCCAATGCCTGTGTTTTCTTGAACTATGGGCTGTGAAAGATGATTTTACTTTAAATTTTTGGCTACATTGATTGAAAGGACAACAAACTTTATGCAAACGACAATATCATGTCATCCAGAGTTGTGAAGGAAGCCAACTGGAATCTGAATCTATGCACAAGGATTCTGGAGCCTTGGTTAAAGACTAGCACTAATCATGTCCTGTTTAAATATCACCACTACCATTTAGACAAGGACTGATTCAGCATTCTTTACAATATCAACATTTAAAAAACATTTTAAAAAATTGTTTATTTGTGCCAATATTTGTTGACTAAAAAAAAAAAAAAAAAAGGTGAACTTACACACATATACGTCACCTCACTCAGCCAGAAGGATGCAGCCTTTGCAGTAGAACTGTGTTTTATTTACTCTATTAAAAAAATAAAAAAGAATATTAAATAGTTGCTCAAAGTCAAGTACATCCTTCAATTCACTTGCAAATCCTTGGCGCAAGACTACTGAGGTTATCTCCCCAATTTGGAATGCCCAATTATTATTTTTATCCTGGTTCACCACTTTTTTTTTTTTACCTGAAGGCTATAAACCACCATATAGGTTGTCAAATCAATAAACCTTTATTACTTAATCTTACACAGCATCTATAAAATAAACCATATGCAATGTGATTAATTGCATTCTAATTTTCTTTTGTATTTCAAAATTGTGTTAAATCCAATGAGTATAGAGTACAATATTTGTAAAATGCTGTTAAGTTGTACTGAAAATGAGAGAATGTTCTGGAAGCTTTTGTTTTTCTGCCTTATTTTTTACCAAAACTAGCTGCTGTTAAACGACCCCCCCCCCCCCAGTGTTATTAGGTAAAAAAAAAGATAGTACTTTACTTTTTTTTTGATAGTACTTTACCATAAATATTTACAGCAATATTGTAAAGTGTTATTTTATAATCATATTTCCAGCATGTTATGAAAACAGAGGGGATCATGAGCAACTTCTTAATATTAACATAGAATGAGATTTCAGATATAAGTAAGAAATTTAGAGAGGGAGAACGAAGAAAAATTTAACTTTAATTTTCCATATGTATTTGAGTAGTAGCCTGTAAATATATTTACCTTTCTATTTGAATTCTTATTTAACCATCAGGCTTATAAACATTTTGTAAAGTGTCGTTTATGGTCATGTACAGTCACACTGACTGTAATTTAACATTTAGGTTAAAAAGTATTTTATCTTCATTATTTAATGGTCCTTTAACCTTCAAGTTTACAGGCATAGTGTAAACTGTTGTTTTATAGTGTTACATTTACAATAATTTAACGTTATCGTTTAAAAGAATGTACCGCCCCTTAAATTTTATAGTAATTTAAGCTTCAAAATAGACAGACATTCTGTTAAATGTTGTTTTACAGTCGTAAACTGTTAATTTACAGTGGTTTAACATTAAAGTCAAAATAAATGTATTCAACTTTCATTATTATACTTATTTAACCTTCAAATTTACTGCATGTTTTACTTAGGAGGTGTTCCTATACGCGCTGACTGCTGTATTTAATACCATAAATGGTTAATTCCAATGTTATAATTTCAGGAAAAAAAAAATTCTTAAAACTAGATTGGCTGGGGACAAAAACCACAATTCTTCTAAATTCTCTTAATACAAAATGATACATAAAACACATGTTCATGCTAGACACTATTGAAATATTATCTTCTTAAATCATAATATTTTGTCATTAACTATAAATACTCATTGAAGTCACTTATGTGCATTGCTGATATTATACAGTATTAACCGAGAGACCTCTCTGGGACTGAGTGACGAATCACAGATTTTTCCATGGAAATTTAAATGTAAAACTGTGTATTATTTTCTTTCTCTTCAGAAGTGGTGAACCACATGAAAGCCCCATTACCTAATATTCACATGTGCTCCAGGTGACCATAGTATCAAAGATAGGTCTTGTGAATAATGCTAGGCTGCTGTGGCAGCATGTGACTGCAGGGGTTCTGAATCTTTATGTTTAATCATTATAAATCAGCAAATTAGTTTTTCAGTACCAGGTGTAGGTGTTTTTTTTTTTTTTTTTTTATTAAGTAATGTTACCCCTAATCATGGAAATATAACTACGGTTGTAAAATTTTAGGATTGAGACATAATAAAAAACTATATGAACATAATTTAAATATTTCATTTAACAACATGTAATCAAATAAAATACAAAATTATATCACAAAAGTCTACCGGAAGCTAGCAGTAAGTACAGTATTTCATGTTAGATTATGAAATGTCGCTTTTACCAATTTTTGTCAGTTTTTTGTTAAGTATATGGCAATCTACAAAGCAGTATATAATTAAATATATTAACATAACATTATTCAGCAGGTTTCATTTGACTATTATTTAGTTCTATATAGGGCTGTGTTAGAAGGTTCGAAGGTTCGTTCGCTAGCCAGGATTTCGAAGATTGTTTTAAACCTTCGAAGGATCGTCAGGCACCATTCATGAACTATTGTGGTTTTTTTCATCTGTCAACAGAAACTGTTTGACAATATGTGAATACTATAATCCACACATTAAATGTCACTCACATTTAAAATTGGATCTTTTGATTTGTGTAATGCATATTACTTAAAATCCAACTTTAGCAACTCGATATGGCGCCTCTGCCATGTATGGAGCAGTGTATAGTATCCAAAGCACTGGGGGGTACCTATAGCGGTTGTAGTGCTTCAGTAAAACATGTAGTGAATACCTAGTGTACAAGATAGTGTAAGAGAAGTGCTATGGTAGAATATGTTTGAAACATACAAAATATACACCAACACTAATAATTTCAATAAAAAAACTGAGCACTGTCCGTCCCTCCCCCCAGCTCATGTTATCCAGAGGCAAACCTTTAATTTCTTCATTTGCCATCTCGAAAGCAAAGCATTGTGTAGCGTAAGCTGTACTGAAAGCAATGTCTTGAAACCCCTCTGCCGTTTGGTATTCTTTTGTTAAATGCCCAGACGACAAAAAAAAAGTTGAACGCAAACTGTGCAAGTGACTGTTGATGTATCATGGAGGCACAACCAATCTCTGGGGTCACTTGACAAACATAAGTTATTATTATTATTATTATTATTATTATTATTATTATTATTATTATTATTATTATTATTATTATTATTAAATCCGCTGCAGGTAGTGGATGCAACCCTGGTTCCCTGAAAGAGAAATGATTTCCATTACATGAGAGTAGATGTTGAACTTCATTCTGATTTGAACTCAGCTGTCGCCAAGATAAGCACCAACTAAGATGTAGCTTTATCCATTCTCCCTGCTTGGCCTGGGAAATGACCTTTACACACCTGATCCTCTCCTCCTGCTTTTGCACCTCATTGACTACCAGCTTTCTCCGTTGAGCCGGGGTTCCCTTGTGCCATGTAGGAGGAGCTGAACTGAGACTAAGACCTCCTTTTCCTTGCCCCATAATATCTCCGATTCGAAGGGAAGCCTTAGCATCTTCCAGCTTTCTTTGCCGTCCATTTTCTTCCAGTTTTCAACACAGGTAGGCAGCATTTAGCATTGCGCATTTGTCACGTGAATCTACTAATTTCATTTCCAGTTGGACTTTGGCGCACTTAAACTCCTCGGTTAGAGCAGAGATTGGTAGCTGCAGTATTCCTTTACAATAACTCCCAACCATTTCCTGACGTATTTACTGATTAAGGCTTCCAGCTTCTCAACTGTTGTCAAGGAAACCTCGTACACAGTCAGTGGCCACATCAGTCTTGGCAGTAGACCAAACTGAAAGCACCAAAGTTTCAGTTTGCCTGGTAAATCGCTGCTGTCTGTGCTCTTCAACCCTTCCACTGCTTGTTGTCTTACTTCTCCCACACAAACTGTGTCCTTTAGATCCCCGTCGTACCATCTCCCTAGACTTTTCACTGGCTTCACGGACACTGTTGGTATTGCCTGACCATTAAAATTTTATCTACTACTTTACCTTTAATTATAGAGATGCTCCTTGATTTAGTGGACTTGAATTGCATTCATGACCATTCAATGTTATTGGTTAATTTGCCCAATAACCGATCAGTGCAGGTTACTGTTGTAATCACTGTTATCATGTCATCCATGTATGCTCGAATTGGTGGTAGTCTCATTCCAGAAGCCAAGCGCTCTCCTTCCACTAATCATTTTGATGCCCATATAATTACTTCCATTGCCATGGTAAAAGCCAGTGGAGAAATGATACATCTAAGACTGTTTAAAAATTTTAAACAGTGAAATGGTACATCTAAAACTGTTTTTGCCAAAGCGCTGATCACAGAGAGCGCTGGAACGCTAAGCTCGAGAACGCCTGAGCATCAGCTGACACGGAAGCAGATCGCTGGGTGCTGGTGATGTGCTCAGGAATGTAAATCACTCCAGTAATGGTGAAGGTTCTGAATTAAATACAACATAAGAACATAAGAACATAAGAAAGGTTACAAACGAGAGGAGGCCATTTGGCCCATCTTGCTCGTTTGGTTGTTAGTAGCTTATTGATCCCAAAATCTCATCAAGCAGCTTCTTGAAGGATCCCAGGGTGTCAGCTTCAACAACATTACTGGGGAGTTGATTCCAGACCCTCACGATTATCTGTGTAAAAAAGTGCCTCCTATTTTCTGTTTTGAATGCCCTTCTGTCTAATCTCCATTTGTGACCCCTGGTCCTTGTTTCTTTTGTCAGGTCGAAAAAGTCCCTTGGGTCGACATTGTCAATACCTTTTAGTATTTTGAATGCTAGAATTAGGTCGCAGCATAGTCTTCTTTGTTCAAGACTGAACAGATTCAATTCTTTTAGCCTGTCTGCATATGACATGCCTTTTAAACTCTGAATAATTCTGGTCGCTCTTCTTTGCACTCTTTCTAGAGCAGCAATATCATTTTTATAGCGAGGTGACCAGAACTGAACACAATATTCAAGACGAGATCTTACTAATGCATTGTACAGTTTTAACATTACTTCCCTTGATTTAAATTCAACACTTTTCACAATGTATCCGAGCATCTTGTTGGCCTTTTTTATAGCTTCCCCACATTGTCTAGATGAAGACATTTCTTAGTCAACAAAAACTCCTAAGTCTTTTTCATAGATTCCTTCTCCAATTTCAGTATCTCCCATATGATATTTATAATGCACACTTTTATTTCCTGCATGCAGTACCTTACACTTTTCTCTATTAAATGTCATTTGCCATGTGTCTGCCCAGTTCTGAATCTTGTCTAGATCATTTTGAATGACCTTTGCTGCAGAAACAATGTTTGCCACTCCTCCTATTTTTGTGTTGTCTGCAAATTTAACAAGTTTGCTTACTATACCATAATCTAAATCATTAATGTAGATTAGGAATAGCAGAGGACCTAATGCTGATCCCTGTGGTACACCACTGGTTACCACACTCCATTCTGAGGTTTCTCCTCCAATCAGTACTTTCTGTTTTCTACAAGTTAACCACTCCCTAATCCATGTACATGTGTTTCCTTGAAAGGCTGAAGGCTGCTGGTACTATACTTACCTGCAGTGCTGATATATACAGGCCAATGGCCTAAGGCGGTGCTACAGACCTGTCTATATATGTATAATGCAATATTACATAATATATACATACATACAACAAAATTTTTGCACTCTTATTTGTTACCCATTGCCAGAAGGTTTATTGGATCTAAGTTTATATTTAAGCGGAATAATGACCCTAAGCATTCTACGAAGTCTACAAAGGAATTTCTGAAAAAAAAAAATGTTTACAGTTATGGATTGGCCATCTCAGTCCCACTGAGATGTTGTGGACTGACTTAAAGGCTGCTGTTGCAAAAAGGAAACCAAAATTGATTGCAAAACTGAAAGCTGTATGTGATGAAGAATGGGTAAACATATATCTGGAAAGATGCCAGGAAGTGGTTTCAAAATACAAAAAAAGACAGCAAACTGTAAAGGAAGTGAAGGGTGGGCACATAAATAGTAATGTAAGGGTGCCCAAATTTTATTAAAGTGTGAAATTAGTTTGTACATGTTATTTTTCATTTTATGCATGTAATGTAATAATGTGTTGTTTTATTATAAAGCTGAATCTCTACTTTAATGTATATATTTCAATAAATAGAACAATTAGAAATTATAGAAATCACTATCTTACTGCCCAAATACTTTTGTCTATGACTGTATATATTTCAGCGTTGCATGGAAATGAAGGAGGCTCACACAGGATTTCAGGTTCTCAGATTAACGGTTTATTAGCAGAGGACAAATAAACAATAAAGGACCAGTGTATGTCATGGACCACGCCAAAGGAAAGCAAAATAATGCAAATAAAATAAAAGCATGTCCAAAGCACACCTTGTGCTACAGCCACTAAGTGCAGTCTCTGGTCCTTGATAGTCCCACTTCTCTTTTGCTTTCCTTGGCTCTGTCTTCTGCTCTCTGTCTCTACAGCACTCCTCAGCTCTGCAGCAGCAGCCCATTTTTCTCAGCACCAGCCGGTTTGTTTCCCTCTTCCCTACAGCAGCCTGTTACTTATTTCAGTTTCCAGGGCATAACCCCAGTGCACCAGCCACCAATCACAAGCAGACATGGTTTCCCGCTCTCGATCCCCTGAAGTTGCAAAATTCCTCCCTTCGTTCTGCCAACAAAGTTGCAACTGGGGACACTCACGCGGCAAGGCAAGCTCCTGATTGGTGGTGGTTCTCCCAACTCTGACATCCCAGAACACCTGCTGCACTGCACTGTTGACAATGGGCCAGAACCTTCTCGAATTCTGTTACAGCAGACCCAGGGTCGTTACAATATTATACCCTACCTCAGCTTTTTTCATATACTGTATCTGTTTTTTTTCCCATGTTATGCATTTTTGGGAATCTAACGTTTTGAGTCTTAAAAAAATACTTACAGTACTGGTCTGAACCTCCAGTGAGAACATTTGTTGATTCTGAAAATGTAATTCTCCTTAAAGAATAAGTAGCGGGGTTTTGAAAAATATAGTGTTATACATCCTCACGTGTTGCTACAACTGTTTAGATAATGTACCTGTAATTTTTCTTTTCGTTGTTAACATCCTGACAAGTTTTTATACTTGTAAATGTAAACTCTCTCTCAATGGTATTTCCAAGAACGCTTTTTAGTGGACTCGGGTTTGAGATCAGAGGTGTGTTCTCTCTCTGATCACTGATGAAAGGCAATTTTTTTTCCTGCCCGTATTCCTGAAAAGACATGCCCCATGAAGCTTGGGCAGTAACGACGGTGTGGTTTCAATCTCTCTTTTTTTTCAAATAGTTTGACATAATTGGGGCTACCTTGAAGAGTAATTCCAACTAGTCTACATGCAAGGATGAGAACTAAATAAATTCTGTGGCAGGGTAGAACAGAGCCCTGCACATAATTAAGTGTAAATAATGTAATGTGTTGTGTTTATTTAAGCATGGGTGAGCGTATTGTAAATACTGTGTTTTGTTTTAGAATGGGTAATTTAATGAATGGTTTGTAAATATGTATTGGGTGTTTGAAGGTGGTGGTTTGTTGTATTTTTGTTTGGTTTGGATGTGGTCTGGCAGAGGTGATGGTAGCAGCTTAATTAAGAATTGCTGTCGACCATGCAGATATTAAAAACTTTTGCAGAATGAACCATCTCTAGATTGATTAAATTATTACTAATCTGGAGATGGTCACATGTTAAAAACCTGCAGCATTTTCTGATCTGGGTGGGTGTTTTGGAAGGAGGAACGAGAGATGGGACAAATTGAAAGAATAACGAAACAGAAAGTAAAAATGAAAATAATACATTCGCCACATGTGTTGCCACACATGGTCTATGGGTTTTATAGCTTTACGTAATTCTTATAACTGAGTGTTTAAAGTTGTGGATGAACATACCAAATACAATATAGTATGTCCCTTTACAGTAAGATATATTTAATTTATCTTTCTAAGGGATCATCTTCAGTGTCATACAATACTAATACATAAATAGATAAATCAGATAGTTTGATCATTGTACTATTATTACCACATTCACTTTTTTTTCTTTCCCCAAAGTAGCCTAGTGTGACTGTGAGGCGAGAGTGTATTAAATGGAATGTCCAGACAGTAATTTATGTGTACAGAAATAATTTATTTTTATTTTCTATACACAACAAAAGGATTAAATAACAAACGAAAAACAAAATGGTGTGAGGGAAGGAGTGCAGGGGTGGAATCCAAAACAAACTGTGATGACTCGTCTTTAATTTGTCTTCGTGGTGACCCATACATAAACAAAAAAAAGACAAAAGAAATGTTAGTATTTCAAAAATCCCGCTGCACAAAACCAGACTCTCCCTCCACCCGTTACTCCTCCTACTTTACTTTCGGACCAAACCCCGAACACAGTAGTACGTTCCCTTTAGTATGTAATGTCCCGCCTCTGTAGTCAGTGGAACACCAATCCCCAACCGACACGTGTCCTTATCCTTCACTTGACTCCAGTGGCTGGAAGTTACATACTCGTACTTCCGCCCCTCACCAAGGTGCCGCCCCTCAAAAGATGACTTTTGCCATGGTCACGAGATCTTGGTAAGGGAAGTCCCGAGTTGGTTTGATGCCATCTACTGTCGGGAGGCTGAATCACAGACCGAAAACCCTTTGACTCATCACAGTGACATATTTGGGGCTATCCCAAACATAATTGAAACACAAATTGATAATTCAAAGTAGTCTCACTTTGACATGAATTTATTTATTTATTTATTTATGTATTAATAATGTAGGTAAGTGAAGATGCAAAGTGAGTGAACAGAAGAAAAATCTAAATCAAATCCATATTTGGTGTGACCATCCTTTGCCTTCAAAACAGCATCAATTCTTCTAGGTAAACTTGCACAAAGTCAGGGATTTTGTAGGCATATAGTCAAGTGTATGATTAAAAAATTATACCAAACAGGTGCTAATGATCATCAATTCAATATGTAGGTTGGAACAAAATCATTAACTGAAACAGAAACAGCTGTGTATGAGGAATAAAACTGGGTGAGGAACAGCCAAACTCAGCTAACAAGGTGAGGTTGCTGAAGACAGTTTATTGTCAAAAGTCATACACCATGGCAAGACTGAGCACAGCAACAAGACACAAGGTGGTTATACTGCATCAGCAAGGTCTCTCCCAGGCAGAAATTTCAATGCAGACACGGGTTTCCACATGTGCTGTCCAAGCTCTTTTGAAGAAGCAAAAAGAAACGGGCAACGTTGAGGACCATAGACGCTGTGGTCGGCCAAGGAAACTTACTGCAGCAGATGAAAAACACATCATGCTTACTTCCCTTCGCAATCGGAAGAGGTCCAGCAATGCTATCAGCTCAGAATTGGCAGAAAACAGTGGGACCTTGGTACACCCATCTACTGTCCAGAAAAGTCTGGTCAGAAGTGTCCTTCATGGAAGACTTGCAGCCAAAAAGCCATACCTCCGACGTGGAAACAAGGCCAAGCGACTCAACTATGCACGAAAACACAGGAACTGGGGTGCAGAAAAATGGCAGCAGACGCTCTGGACTGATGAGTCAAAATTTTACATATTTGGCTGTAGCAGAAGGCAGTTTGTTCGCTGAACGGCTGGAGAGCGGTACACGAATGAGTAACAGTGAAGCATGGTGGATGTTACTTGCAAGTTTGGGGCTGCATTTCTGCAAATGGAGTTGGGGATTTGGTCAGAATTAATGGTCTCCTCAATGCTGAGAAGTACAGGCAGATACTTATCCATCATGCAATACCATCAGGGAGGCATCTGATCTGATGTAGCTTTGGCTCTGTGCTTTGCGTCGTTGTCTTGCTGAAAGGTGAACTTCCATCCCAGTTTCAGCTTTCTTGCAGAGGGCAGCAGGTTTTCCTCAAGGACTTCTTTGTACTTTGCTCCATTCATTTTCCCTTCTATCCTGACAAGTGCTCCAGTCCCTGTTGATCATAAACATCCCCATAACATGATGCTGGTACCACCATGCTTCACACTAGAGATGGTGTTCCTTGGGTGATGTGCTGTTTTGGGTTTGCACCAAACATAACGCTTTGCATTTAGGCCAAAAAGTTCCATTTTAGTTTTGTCAGACCACAAAACTTTATGCCACACGACTACAAACAGCATACTTCAAACGGGATTCAAGGTGGGCTTTCTTGAGTAATGGCTTCCTTCTTGCCACACTACCATACAGGCCAGATTTGTGGAATGCTTGGGATATTGTTGTCACATGCACACTTTGACCAGTCTTGGCAATAAAAACCTGTAGGCCATTGGCCTCTTGGTAGGCTCTCTGTTCAGTCTCCTTCTTGCTCGGTCATCCAGCTTGGAGGGACGGCCTCATCGAGGCATGGTCTTGGAGGTGCCATACACCTTCCACTTCTTATATATATGACCCTGTGGCAAAGTGCCTGCCCCTGTGTGTATTTTGTGTTATATGTTGTATGTTAATGTTGGTGTATAGTCATTGGTACACGGAATATAAACAGGTCTGTGTAACACAAGTGTTTAAAATGTATATTTGTACTTAGGGACGAGGATTGCATAGCACTTCACTTGCAAGTAAAAAGTAATAATATGTGAGCATGGGGAATTGCACTTTATTAATTCACGTGCAGTTGTACCGAGACTCTAATTAAATGATTGATTAGCAATTGAGTCTTGGTACAGCTGCATAAAAGCAGCATGTTTTCACTCACTCGGAGTTGTGTGTTCGGTGAGTGGAGAATGGGTGTGGAGAGGAGAGAATTAAAAACAAGAAAAGTAAACAAAATAAAATATATATAACCGTTGTTTTCACTCACTGTGTTGGTTTGTTAGTCCACTGTTTGTTTAAGTGTTAGTCTGTTTTGTTTGTCTGTTTATTTTGGCTACCAGTGCCATGTCCTGTTTTTTTGTTTGTTACATCCTTTTTAATTACTGTTCTGTTAATTCATTAAATGCTGAGCTCAAACAAGCACTCAGCTTCCCCAAAACTCCACCTCTCTGTTTATTTCCTGGTTCCTGGTTCTGGTCTGACGTCCCCCACTCCGACCATCTTTGTGACAGACCCCGAGATGGGAAAAGTCATGATGTATAATGGTGACAGAAATTATAACTTTTGATAAAGTGTTAATCAACAGTACACCTGCTCAATTAGGCCAGAAACATAATTCTGTATGTGGGCTAAAATGCTGAATAATATCCCAGACTCAAGATTTGCACAGTATTCCGTAATCTTTCTTTCCTTCATATCTAGTGGCATGAATTTCAGCTCGTGTCCATATCACAAAACTACCACACTCTACAGCAGAATTGGCAGTATCTGCTTGAGTAAGTCCCATAACTAAATGCTGGTTGTTCTGGTGATGACTGAGATGCACTCATTGAGTTATGAAGGAAAGCTCTCATGGCGCCTGCTGGCATCTTGCCTTAACCACAAAAATAGTGGCCTCCTTTCTTGTTATAGCAGCAAATTGTTGCTTTTAATTTTAAAGTCAGTTTGACAATACAAAAAAATCATAATTTATCCTTGAGCATTCTATCTCTGTAATGTTTGTAGTAGTTTACTGCTGTTATACTCAAAAGCAGGCACTACTCTACAGTATTAAATATAGTATGACAAATTCTCCTGTCAGTTTGTTTCCGTTCTGAGCCTGTACAATCTCAATTTGTACTAATGGAGTAAGGCTTATTTTATTTATAAACATAATGCCTTTGAACTTGAACCACTTCTGTCATCTTTTTCTGTCCATTTTTGAGGCAGTAGGCCTTGGAGATTGAAATGCTATTTTTAGAGTTCAACTGAAAAAAAATATGGCAGTCAGTGAACCAACCAACCCTGACTAGCCATTACTTTGATATGGATCTTTAAGGACACCCATGGATGGTGGACACGATGTTATTATTGACCAGTTCTTGATATTAAGAACCTGTCCCAATGACTTGTTTGCTCAAAGTGTCTTTTTGTCCTCAAGTAGATGTCTTCAGGGACATTTTTGTCGTATTATCACATGAAAGTGTTTCATAGCCTTTTTTGACTGATGAGATGGGTGCCCCCTACTACCTTGTAACTGCTGCATACTTTAAAACTAATTGAAAAGCCAGGCACTAAGAATTCACTTCAGTGAATTATACCCAAAGCTATCCTGGAAAAGTTATTTGTGAGCTAGACAAAAGGTTATTAGTGTGACATTCTGCCTTTTAAAATACAGATTTTAAGATGGTATATTGAACAGTGATTTATAACACATCTAAAAATCAGTGATGAAGGAGGAGAGTTCTTCAATGAGGTTAGTATCAGAATTGCAAAAATATATAAGACGACTTGATATAAAACTAAAATGATTTCTTCCACTGATTCTGCCAGTTATTGTTACTTGGGGATTGACTTGTAGTGTTGAAAATGTGTCACTAGATGTGTGCTGGCTTACTACTGGGCACTTCCAATGGTTGGTTTTTAAATTGAGTAGTTTGCTATTGGATTGTTTGGAAGTGGTATTAGTTCTACAGTTTGGAATGCTATATGATACAGTTTTGAAAATATGCTTTGTAAATAGCATTAGGTAGCATGTGAGAAAACAGGTTATCCTGTTTGACATTTTGTTTTGTCATTCGTAATTCATTACTGCAATAGTGACAGGAGTCTCTTAAGTTCTAGAACAGAGGTGTCAAACTCCAGTCTTTGAAGGCCACAGGGTCTTTGGTTTTCATTCCAATTTAAGCTCTTAATTAAGTTAATTGATGTAATTATTTGTTCAATTGGACACATTTAATATTTTTTCAAGGTCTTTACAATTGATGATTTTAAAAAATACACTTGATTATAGGTACACTACCTACAAAAGTTTTAGGCCTGCAGAGAATTGTTAAATTTGTCCAATGAATTAAATAATTAGACCAATTAAGTAATTGAGAGCTTGGGTAGAATGAAAGCCAGAAGACACGACACCCTTGTTCTAGAATGACGAAAGTTTTAAGGGGCATGGAATATTGTGTTTATGCAGATAAAACTACCTTTTAGCAAATTGAAATGGAGGCATGTCGTAAAAATACACCATATTTCCAACATATTTACGGACAGGACAAGACAGTTTCCTCCATATAATGTTTTCAAATACTCTGGTATGAATGCCTCTTTCTCCAGATATACAGTATATTTGAATTCAGTCATGATAGATGGAGCTCCACCAATATTTTGATTCTTTGATGGTTTGGAAGTCATTCAGTTTACTGTTTTTTCTTTCATGTTGGTACCCCTGATAGCTTCTATTAACTTGTCATTTGCTTTCATTTACATCATGCTTGTTGCAGTCAATCTGGTGAGACCCAGAAAACACGCATCACCGTTGCTGCGTGGACTAAACTATGTAAGTGGGAGAATCTGACTTTAGTTACTTGTCATGAAGTGAATTATTGTTACTTGAGAAGCAATTGTGATATCAAAACAACTTTTAAGGATATACTAAGTGAACCCCACTTAAATTAAACATGGTCCTAGTTTGTTAGCAGTACTGTTATAAAGGGAAGAAACTTGATTGATATTTGCATAACACAGCAAAGTCTATTTCAGTGCCTTTGTAGGCGCCCTCTTTTATTCCCCACAGTTTGCCTAGGAGCTGATTGTAGCTATACTGCACAATATTTGCATTGACATGCCTTTTGATGAAGATGATACTGTATTAGGTCGTACATAGAAAATGTAAACTTAGTTTTTAAATATCTAAATAAACTCACACAGTTAAAATACATAAGGCAGTCTTTTCAATTGTGATGGTCATTTCTAGATAGTTTCTATTGTTTCTAAAATGTTTTTTTTTGTTTGTTTTTTTGTCCTTTCAGTGAACTTTTATTGATTTAGATGTCATCTAGCTTTCTAGCTTCTAACTTCTAAACAGACCACAGATCGGTTAGTGAGTTTCAGCAATGAGGTTGGCCTACTGCCATAATTCCCTTTTTAATGTAAAATCCACCCTGTATAGTGCTTTGTCAATGTTGGTGCAACCAATATTGTATGGAAATATGAAAATATGTATTATATATCAAAATGATATCTCTCAAGGAAACAATAGCTGGGACGAAGTGTACTGCAGCCCCATTTTAGAAGCAGTACTGCCCATATGAATGTAGATTATCCACATTTGTGTTTTCCACCAAGGTTAACAGATTCACAGAGAAAAGAAGAAAATGGTGAGAACATGTAACAGATAGCGAGCAATCCTGTCACTTTATTCAGTCCTGTACATGACAGTTAAATGCCTAAACCACTCCATAACTTTCTCAGAGCTCTTTGTACAGTTTTGGGATGTTTGAGAACTGCCTGTGATTTCTTTAGATAGAGTGCAAAGGGGTATTTAGACATAACCAATTGTGTTCATAATTATAAACACTCCACTGAGCAACAGTAGACAGAACCCTTCAGATTAAAGACAGAGTAAGGCTATGACCAATATACTGTGGATAGTGAAACACATTTGTATATAAAAGGATGACAAGACAGACAATCCACAGACACTTCAATAAGTGGTCAGTAAAGTCATTATTGGAATTGTTTCAAAAGATATATTCAGAACAATTAAGTAGAACATATACATGTTCAACATGGTTTTTTGGATGCATTTAAAATACAGATAAGGTGTATTAACTACACAAAGTTACACTGCTGTTACTAGTTACTGATATCTGTAGTTTACTACATGGATTTAGCATACAATTCTATGATTATGGGGATGGAATGCCATGCTGTACATTAATATCATGTACAGTGTTTTCAACAGTTATTTTCAAAATCATAACATTTTGTATTCAGTTCATGAATTATGTTATTTAACAAAAGTGTAAGTACAGTGAGTTAACGTACCTGTATTTTAGAGGTGTTCGTGAGTCAATCAATTTGCTTGCTGATGACACTTAAAAGGAAAGGGAGTTTGTTTTTCGGTTCATTTCCCTGTTTTTCAAGATCTGAGTTTGTTTGTGTTCACACTGCAATTTGCAAGTGAACTCGTTTTTTTTTTAAATTATTTTTTGATTAGAGGACTAGATGTTTATACTGTGCACTGCTTCTTGGTATTTTTTTAAGATGCCAGTAATTGGGGGATTGTTCTGTTTTTGGCAGTAGCAAAGTACAGGGAGAGCATCGAAACGTGGACACTTTTCCTGTAGCTGACTGTGGCAGGCTGGCGAGTGGATAGAGGCCCAGAGACAGACTGCAGTTCAAAAAAATAACTATTTTATTATAAGTAAACACAAAATGAAAGGGCACAAGGGCCAAAACAAAGCAATTTAAACACAAAAAAGATAAAAAGCAAAACTTACAAAAATAACAGTTTCCAGGCTGGGCAATGCCTTCACTGGATTCAACTTTCTAAACAACCCAAAAAAAAAAAAAACCCCCAACCTGCTTCCTCAGCTCCCTCTCTCCCAAATGAGAAGCAGAGGCCTCCTTTTATATCAGGTGGCTGGGCGCTGATTGATCGTTAATCAACCTAATCAACTAATCAACCCAGCCACCTGAACATAATAAACCCAGGCAGGTAGGGGAAGTTAACCCCATCCCTGCCAATTTAAAGGGCAGAGCTTTGCTCTGCCACACTGACACAACACCTTTTCTTAACATTTGTTTCAAAATAATTGATACATCTTTATTTTAATACTACATTGCTTGCAACTTCTTATAAACCATTTCTTCTTCAGCTTTTCAGAAAAGGCAGAATATATTTTTGTATTTTTGTGTGCTTTGTCAAGTTCTGTGTGGATGGTGTCCAACCAAATTTCTAAAAGTGTCCCTGTTTCCATATTCCCCTTGACATTTTTTGACCTAACTTTATACTTTACATTTTTGCAGAATACCAGACACAAGACACTTGACACTACCAACCAACTACACAAAAATAACCAGGAAACTTTACTTCCTCATCTAGCTACAAACATGTATGGTTTGTTTCTTTGTTGTTCACATTGAAGTTTAGCAAGCGAACCAAAGTCAGTTAATTTGCCAAACGAACCGAGACCACCTCTTAAAGTAGTTTCAGTTTGGTTTGTTTGTCAAGTGAACTTTTTTATTCACTTGACACTCCAAACAAACCGAGTTCGAAATCAACCCCCTCTTTTTAAAATTAACAATATGTGAAATATAAAAAATATGAAAATATTGTTGTTTATAAGTGTCTAAATAAAACTATATTTTGTACCGGTACTGCGTTTTCACACTATAATTCACACTAAAACTAAATAAAACTTGCACACATTGGCAGGGTTTACATGCAGTTTAGAAACTCAAAATTATCTCTCTATTGTTAGAATATGAGGTAGCAGCACATATCACGCACATTCCTCACGCTACAGGCCAAATGTGTGAAGCCAAAACATTGCAAAACTTAAAAGGTTGGGTAAATTGTCTACTCATGCTAAAAAAAGCTGTGCAAATTGACCAACAACCTGTTTTTTTTGTTTTTTGGGTTTTCTTTGCATGGAAACTTGTCCCTTTTTTTTTTTTTTTATTATTAGATTTTTATGGCAGCCAAATGTGACATGCTGCACTTTCAGTTCTTCAACACATGCTAAAAATGTTGTGGAAATCCAGTTTAAGAAAGCTGCACGATATCAGT
Organism: Polyodon spathula; assembly: GCF_017654505.1. NCBI lineage: Eukaryota > Metazoa > Chordata > Actinopteri > Acipenseriformes > Polyodontidae > Polyodon > Polyodon spathula. The sequence goes on from NC_054539.1 coordinate 30,256,094, forward strand.
AGTCATGCAAGGCCAATTTGGACCTCAGACAGAAACATTTAAATATACCCTATGGTATTTTAAAATGAATTGCCTGAAAGGTACTACCAAAATAGTGTGAGAAAAAGTTGATATTTTTTATTTTTCCATGGAAACCCTGCCATTGATTGAGCAAAAATATATATATTGTACAGTATTGCAGTAATGTCGCGCTGGGCTTTTAGTTCACTTTTGATTTTTGATAGTACTGTATAGTGTAAACTGTTGAAAAAAGTACCATGGAATGACCCAGATGTTTCTATACAGTATGACAAGCTTTTAAAATAAGCCTGAAAATCCCCCTGTGGTCTTGTTTCATTCATCCATTTTTTGTGTTGTCAAATCCAGTATTACTACTTATAAAGGCTAGCCCGATCACTTCTGTTAGGCTGAAATAGTGTGATTCTTGTAAAAGTTTTGAAGCTCGACAAGCTGCATTTTTTCCCCAGGAGATTTGAGGCAGAATTGGATCCAGCACAGTTTTTGTCAGTGATCAGCTATGATCACATAGCATGGCAGCTAATCTGGTGACATGGTACAAGGCAAATAATCACAACCGTATGAGCCTGGATTGAATTTCCCCTGTTGTCAGTATTTTATTTTTTAATAGACTGAGGATAAATTTTTTTTTTTTTAACAGTTTTTTTTTTTTTTTTTTTTTTCAAATCTTCTGAACATGTATTGGATGTGTTTGTTTTCACGAATCAGTACTGCAAAACAAAGCACCTTATTAATCATTGCTAGGAAGAAGCCAAGAGTTTCTCATGCTTTTGGTTTTCTTTTCAGATCTTACAGATGTTATCCTCTGTGTATTTCTGACCTCTGGGGTACAGCACCTCACATACTGTCCATCTCTTTGTGGCTGGCATGTAATCTAGTGGAATTTGAAATGGGTTTCTAAAGCTCTTCATTTCAATATAAAGTAGACTTCTTTATTGGATTTGTAAAACAGAGTTATCCATGAAACAAAACCGGGTTCAGTATCAACATAGATTGAGTGGCAAGTTTAGTAACCCCTTGTAATTTGGAGTTAAATAATGAATATAATTAGTAATTGTCTATCCACAAGGATTCACGTATGAAATACTTTGTTCTTTGTTCCCTAGAGCCTGTCTCTGGTCAGTACAGCTATGGTCAAACTTTTGCATCACCCTAGAGAATTAACTTCATAAAGTTGAATGAAACCGGCTGAATAATGTTATGTTAAAATATTGAATTACATACATCTTTGTAGTTTTCCATATACTTAAAGGAAAACTGTCAAAAATTAAAAAATGTAACATTTTGAAATCTAACATGAAATAATGTACTGCTATTATGGCTTCTGGTAGATGTTTGCAATATCATTTTGCTGTTTCTTTGATTACATGATGTCAAATAAAACATCCAAATTTTGTTGATATAGTTGTATTTTTTTAAATTATGTCTCAGTCCTAAAATTCATGCAAAAATGTTGGCCATAGCTGTAATTTCTGCATCATGCTGGCTATGTAGACTTTATCCTCTTACAAGTGGAACCTATCCCCTGGCAAGGAAATTTGAAATCAATCCCAAAAATAAACCAAAGTATTGGCACACCAGATGATATCCCAAAAACAAAGAGAATAAAGCATGACTTTCTTTAGAAATTAAGCTTTAGATATAGAATCGAAAGCCCTGTAGGACCTACCTGCCAATCATGGCAATGAGAGGTTGGGTGACAGTGTGTTGTGTGGCTCTCTCGGAGTGGCCAGGAGGCAAGTCTTGGGGGGGACTGTCGACCAATAAAATGAAAGTTCTCTGATTCCTTTCGGGTACCTGGAGTAACTAAAAGAACACCAGTGTCACGGGCTGAAACAAAGGCCAAATCAAGGTGGCTGGCTTGCTGAGGCTGCAGCGAAGGGCAGAAAGAAAAAAGGGCAAGCACACAAGGCAGAGGAAGACAGGCCAAGCTTATTAAAAATTGCACCTACCCATACTGCAGAAGGACAGTCCCTGGGATGTTAATAATTATTACAGGGGAAACCACAAATGTATACAAACATTACACAAATGTTCCTGGAGTGCGGTGTTGTTTCCTGTGTGTGGATGGCTGAAAATGCATGCATTTTGTATGCATGTTGTGACCCTTGTTTATGTGTCCTAATATATACATTTATGGCCAAAAGTTTAGCGTCACATAGAGTTTTAGGATTAAGAAATTATTAAAAAAACAAAACAAAAAACATATAAACATAAATTAGATTTTTTATTTAACACCATGTAATCAAAGAAATTACAATACAAAATGATATTGCAACTGTCTATCAGTAGCCTTAAATAGTACGTTATTTCATGTAAAATTTCGAAATATTACATCAATTTTTGTCAGTTTTACACAGTGGTATGCAATTCAATACGTTAACGTAACATCATTGAGCAGGTTTCATTCGACTTTATGTAGCAAAATTAGTTAGTTCTCCAGGGTGATGCAAAACCTTTGGCCATAGCTGTAGGTAACCATGAACAGAGTAATATTTTACCTGACCAGACTTTGTAAAATCATTGAGATCCAGTGACACACTTAGCAACAATTAACACACACCAATATGGTTGACCATTTGGCCCTTCAGGAACAAAAACATGAGCCAATCACTGGAGATTTAGGCATTTCTGAACAGCATGGAAAAAACGTACAGTCATTTTTGTCCTGTTATTTTCTAACAAAATAAAATGAGCAATTGTATAGCATCAGATGTATAATCACGAGTAGAAGGCTGCTGTGTCACCATTTTGTTGCCAAGATCCTAATCCAAGTCTTTACCTCCAGGTTTGACTATTTTAATGATCTTTCTGGCTTGAAACTATTGTTATCTGTTCCAGGATGTTTCAATATAAAAATTAGAGGCCGGCACAGGTATCTGAAAACCTGGGTACCCGTCAGGTTTTAAATTACCCGATCTGAACCGTGTCTGTTTTTACTACCTGGGTATTGATTATTAATTTCAGAATTTAAAGAAAGTGTAGCAAATACGCCAGTGGTGTTGTAAGCGCGTGTCTCTGTCTGATGTAATAAAGTCAATGTTAAAACAAGCTTTGCATTAGAAGCAAGTACACTTCAATAATGATAACTGTGGTAACTGTTCTTCTCAGGAACTAAATCAGAAAGAAAACAACATAACAACATCCTTTTATGTAAGTGATAACTCTAAATTATCCATTAATAATAATAATAATAATAATAATAATAATAATAATAATAATAATAATAATAATAATAATAATAATAATTTCCAATACAGAATGCTTTATCTATAGTTATTGCGCAGATATAGTTTCTTACCAAAAAGATCAAATAAGTAGTCTTTATTTAAAAATAAATAAACAAATAACTACCTGTAACAAAGTGCCCGCCCCTGTGTATATTATCTGTTATGTGTTGCGTGCGGTGTGTTTAAATGTTGGTGTATAGACATTGGTACACGGGATATAAACGGGTCTGTGTAACACGAGTGTTTAAAATGTATATGTGTATTTAGGCACGAGGATTGCACAGCACTTCACGTGCAAGTAAAATGTAGTAATATGTGAGCACGGGGAATTGCACTTTATTAATTCACGTGCTGGGATTCAAGTGAATAATTAATTGGTAATTGAATCCCAGCACAATAGTATATATAGATGCACGTTGTCACATACTGGCGGTTGGGTGTTCGGTGAGCGGAGAACGGGATTGGAGACGGAGGAAATAAGTAAAGTAGTAATAATAATAACAACAAAGTATCTGCTCACCGTGTTTGTCAGTGTCTGTCCGTGCACCGTTGTGTTAAGTTTAGTCTGTTTTCGTTTGTCTATTTATTTTGGCGTAGAGTGCCGTGTCCTGTGTTTTTCGTGTTTGTGTAAACCTTTTATTTTGTATTAAACCGGCGCCAACAGGCGTCTTCATCACTTCATTTCATCCGTCCTGTGTTTTGTGTATTGCATTACCTTTCCTGGTTCTGACGCCGCCCACTTCGGCCGTCTCTGTGACACGTGGTGTCCTGCGTGGGATAACAGCGCCTCCAAGCGTCAGACCAGGAGAGGTTTTTTTGTGTGGGAGAAAAAAAAAAAAAAAAGGGGGCGTCTTTGGATTACAAAAAAAAAAAAAAAAAAAAAAGAAATGGGGAGAAGCAGGAAAGAGGATAAAGAGGTGAGGGACAGGGAGGAGGAGTGCCGCCTAAGGGCCAGACATCCCCGGCGATGTAACCAGTCCTTGCCGGGGTGCCTCCTCTGCAACCAGGACCATCTCTTTGCCAATTGTCCCTTCCGCTGCCCCTACCAGGAGGGAGAGGAGGAACTGCCACAGAAGAGGAAGGCAGAGGACCCACCACTGTCTCCAGAGCCGCACCAGTCTCCTGCAAGCGAGGGAGAGCCGCACCAGTCCCCTGTAACAAGGGGAGACTACACACCGCTCCCACCTCCACCACCAGGAGACTACACGCCGCTCCTACCTCCATGGGCAGGAGCAGAGCAGCAGGAGCTGCCTCTGCCTCCGCCACCTCCACCGGCAGGGGGAGAGCAGCAGGAGCTCTGCCTCCGCCACCTCCACCGGCAGGGGCAGAGCAGCAGGAGCTGCCTCTGACTCCGCCACCTCCACCGGCAGGAGCAAAGCAGCAGAGCTGCCTCTGCCTCCGCCACCTCCACCGGCAGGAGCAGAGCAGCAGGAGCTGCCTCTGCCTCCGCCACCTCCACCGGCAGGGGCAGAGCAGCAGGAGCTGCCTCTGCCTCCGCCACCTCCACCGGCAGGGGGAGAGCAGCAGGAGCTGCCTCTGCCTCCGCCACCTCCACCGGCAGGGGGAGAGCAGCAGGAGCTGCCTCTGCCTCCGCCACCTCCACCGGCAGGGGGAGAGCAGCAGGAGCTGCCTCTGCCCGCCACCTCCACCAGCAGAGGAGTGAATGCCTGCTGGGTCCCTTTCCACCAGCAGAGGGTGAATGCCTGCTGGGTCCCTGTCCACCAGCAGAGGGTGAATGCCTGCTGGTATCACTTCCCCCACCAGCAGAGGGTGAATGCCTGCTGGTATCACTTCCCCCACCAGCAGAGGGTGAATGCCTGCTGGGTCCCTGTCCACCAGCAGAGGGTGAATGCCTGCTGGTCCCCTGTCCACCAGCAGAGGGTGAATGCCTGCTGGTATCACTTCCCCCACCAGCAGAGGGTGAATGCCTGCTGGTATCACTTCCCCCACCAGCAGAGGGTGAATGCCTGCTGGTATCACTTCCCCCACCATCACGAGGAGAGGAGCTGGAGCTTCCTCTGCCTCCACCTCCATCAGGGGGAGAGGAGCAGGAGCTGCCTCTCCCTGCACCACAAGGGCCAGGACTAGATGCTGGCGGTCCTCAGCAGCCCTTGCATAGGCTGCTGAGGGAAGCACGGGGAAGAACCTCCCGGCTGCAGTGGCCGAAAAGAGGGCCAACACCCGCACCCCAGCTTGTCCTGACTGCCTGCCTCGCTTCGCCCAAGGATGCTTCGCTTCGCCCAAGGATGCCAGCCTCGCTTCGCCCAAGGATGCCAGCCTCGCTTCGCCCAAGGATGCCAGCCTCGCTTCGGGGTTGCCCGCCGCTCTGCCAAGGGTTGCCCGCCGCTCTGCATCGCCTGGGGTTGCCCGCCGCTCTGCATCGCCTGGGGCCAGCCGCACTGTTGCCCGCCGCTCTGCATCGCCTGGGGTTGCCCGCCGCTCTGCATCGCCTGGGGTTGCCCGCCGCTCCGCATCACAGCCGGAAGTACTGTGGCCGGAACCCCACGAAGGGGAGCTGCCGGCCACGAAGAAGGGGGAGGAGGTCTGGAGACCGCCAACCCCAGCAGCAGTTTCGCTGCCGGAGGAGGGGGAGGAGGTCTGGAGACCGCCAACCCCAGCAGCAGTTTCGCTGCCAGAGGAGGGGGAGGAGGTCTGGAGACCGCCAACCCCAGCAGCAGTTTCTCCGCCGGAGATCGTGGGGGAGGTCCGGAGACCTGCTCCCTCTGCAGTTTCTTCCCTGCAGGAAGAACGGTGGTTGAAGCCCCACCAAGGGGAGCTGCCGGCGCCGAAGGAGGGGGAAGGTCAGGAGACCACACCCCAAGCAGCCTTTCCGCTGCTAGGACTACCCTGGCAGGAGAATGCTACCCTGCTGACAGCATTACGACCTGTGGGCCCCTGGAAGCCTCTGGTCCTGGCCAAGGACTTTGGGCGGGACTTTTGGGCTTTTAAGGGGGGAGGTGGCCATTGAGGCCATGTGTGCTTTGCACAGGAGGGGGTATATGTGGCAAAGTGCCCGCCCCTGTGTATATTATCTGTTATGTGTTGCGTGTGGTGTGTTTAAATGTTGGTGTATAGACATTGGTACACGGGATATAAACGGGTCTGTGTAACACGAGTGTTTAAAAATGTATATGTGTATTTAGGCACGAGGATTGCACAGCACTTCACGTGCAAGTAAAATGTAGTAATATGTGAGCACGGGGAATTGCACTTTATTAATTCACGTGCTGGGATTCAAGTGAATAATTAATTGGTAATTGAATCCCAGCACAATAGTATATATAGATGCACGTTGTCACATACTGGCGGTTGGGTGTTCGGTGAGCGGAGAACGGGATTGGAGACGGAGGAAATAAGTAAAGTAGTAATAATAATAACAACAAAGTATCTGCTCACCGTGTTTGTCAGTGTCTGTCCGTGCACCGTTGTGTTAAGTTTAGTCTGTTTTCGTTTGTCTATTTATTTTGGCGTAGAGTGCCGTGTCCTGTGTTTTTCGTGTTTGTGTAAACCTTTTATTTTGTATTAAACCGGCGCCAACAGGCGTCTTCATCACTTCATTTCATCCGTCCTGTGTTTTGTGTATTGCATTACCTTTCCTGGTTCTGACGCCGCCCACTTCGGCCGTCTCTGTGACACTACCCCAGAAAACAGACTGAAAAGCATTTTTTATTTATTTTAATGAAGTAGATTTACTAAGAAAAAGCATATGTACTCCAAAATGCATAGGTGCAAAGTGCACAATTAAATCAGGGTGAGGAAAATATTACTCATAATGCTTTGCTTGGTTGCCATATGCCGTAAGACTATATTATTTATGTTTATTTATCAGTTCAGATTTGTTTAACACTATTATATTTGCCAAAGAGAGACCGCTACAGTTATAAAAAACGGTGAAAAGTTAGAAAAAACAGATGTGACAAAAAGGAGTAAACAGGTAAAGCGAGAGAAAGAGAAAGATGAGTAAGACACACTTTTGTGTAAACTACACTGTGTTCCAATTGAGAAAATGAATAAAACCTCCATTATTGGAACACTTGCATCGCCCTGAATCAATACAAGTGCAACATTACATTAACAACAGCAACAGCGGAATATGGCCAATAGATGTTGCAAAGAATTCTACAGCATGATGTGCATTTAACATGACTGTGTTCAAACTGAGATTATTATTATTATTATTATTATTATTATTATTATTATTATTATTATTATTATTATTATTATGTTTCCAGTACTGAAAAAAAAAGGTCTACAGATATGAAAGGACTAAATGTATGTGTACTATATAGTATTTAAATATGTATCATGCACTTAAAACATTAACATATGAAAAAGACCCAGGTACCCAGGTATTTTTCATGGCAGGTACCCGTTTCCAGATTTTGTACCCATGCCAACCTCCATCTATCAGCGCAGAAGGGCCTACAATAACTAGCTGGCCTGGTTCACCAATGTCTAGCTATAGACTTTGACCTGCACAACCTGCTGGCCTTTTAACTTCTCACAGTTTCCATGTTTATTTGTTATGGGAAATAATACATTTTTATTGAGTTTTGTCAGGCAAAATAATGCAATGCTATTACTGCAAATGTGTAACTTCAGTGTAGTTAAAGCACTCTGTTACACTTAAGAGTGTCTGAAAATAAATGAAATTATTTCCTGAAATTATATAATTGTGGGGGAACTTCAAGCTGTTAAATTGGATATAAACAGGAATATGCAGTAAGAGTTTTCAGTAGAATGAGGTAATTCATAAAAATATAGCAAATAAAAGCTGGCAAAAGTTGGCAAGAACACTCTACGTCGCTCACATTGTGACAAAACCACAAGAAAAAACACATTTTTCAACTTCTTTAGAAAGGTGTTAAACAGCTTGTCATCTTCATGCAATTGTCTGGTAAAGCCGGGGAACTATAAAAGGCATCTTGTATCTTGAATAGGTTTTTTTTGTGGGTTTCTGAATTGCCCACTCTGTGCTTTTAATTAATCCATCTGGGGTACTAAGACTAACCACTTCAATGCTTTCTAATGTTTAGAGTTTGATTTTTATAGAGCTTGTGTGAGAGTAGGTTTATTGTGCATGTCATTTAACTTTAGAGTTCAGTATAGGGTAAAGCACATTGCAGCCACTGAGTGGAAAAGCTCCAAAAGAAGAAAAAGAGGCAGGTTGGTGAGGGAGCCAAAACAGTAGTGCCAATTATGATTTCAGTGCCTCATGCACATTTCTGAATAACTGCATCATGATGTTACGGATTTACATAAGGGGAGATTAAGTCATTGTAAGTAATCTAGATTCTCTGCTTGGTTCCTGACTTATAAAACCTCGTGTTGTGTGTTTTTTGTTTATTTTTCTGATGACACCTTCCTATTTTCTTATAGTTTATTATGTATTATTATTATTATTTAGCAGATGCCTTTATCCAAGACGACTTACAGAGACTAGGGTGTGTGAACTATGCATCAGCTGCAGAGTCACTTACAAGAAAGATGGAGCACAAGGAGGTTAAGTGACTTGCTCACACAGTGAGTCAGTGAGTGAGCCAGGATTTGAACCGGGGAGCTCCTGATTACAAGCCTTCTTTAACCACTGGACCACACAGCTCCATTGTGCTCTCAACCTAGCAGTTGCTTACTCTTACATCTGAGAAAGCGAACACTGACCATCCACATAACATTATATAATAATTGAAGAGTTTACACAATTTGAAAACATTTTAGCCTGCTGTATTACAGTCAGATATTAATAAATCAAATATATTAATTAAAAAATGAGCACAACAAATACAAATACATAGTCTTCAAAAGCAACCACAAGCTTTATTTATTTTCCCTCGGTAAGAGTTTGTTATACTTAATATCAAATACATTTGCTATAGATAATGTAGCCTAATTTCTACCTAACAAACAGTGTAAAGACCTATGGAGAGTGGTTACCGATCTTTATTTTATATAGTGCCTTTCACAGTGGACCACCATCACAAAGAACTTTACAAGATGCAGTAACATCAGGAAAATCCATAATACCTTAAATACAGAGAAATGCATAATGTATGCTACACAATAAAAAATACATTTTAAAAAATACATTATACATTAAATGCAGTGGAAAGTGCATAATATATTTCAGAACAGGGCCAGTGTCAGGGTGGGTGCAAGGGATGCAACTGTACCCGGGGCCCATACTAAAGATATATTCCATAATATCTTTGCCCATACCAATCCTCCATTATCGAAAAACAAAAACAAAAAACTGTTCTCCTGGTTGTTCAAAAATAAACCGTGGCAAAGTTGTACTGTCAGTCAAAACACACATTATCAAATCAGAGCTACGTAGGAGGGACTTAGCGTGAAGCTTTAAATAGGTCAGTGTCGATTTAACGGACTGTTCAATTTACGGGGGGGGGTTGGATTTCTTTCACAGCTGCTGTTTATAAAGATTATAACAAAGAGTTTACTAACAAGGTATATAATCACAAATACTTCTGAAAAAAAATAAACACATAGGCCTATCAGTCAACTTTAATTCTCTATGCGAACTCCTACATCACACCCCAATTTTCCATAAATAGACTTGCCTGGTAAAAAAAAAAAAAATTAAAAACATAAAATTACATTTAAAAAGCGCTCGGTGGAAGTAAGCTAACTTTTCCACAGTTGTGGTAATAAGTACATAACGTACGGTGTATCGAATAGGCCATCAAAACACAAGTCAGGTTGTTCAAAGTGAAAAGAGCAGAAAAGACAGCTAGAAATTTCCCAAATAGAAGAAGAATGCTAAAAAAAAAAAAAAGTACTCATTTTTGGAACAAAACTTCAATTAGATTTATTTTAGGTTATTTTTTTTTGGGGGGGGGGGGCTACTTCACACTCTTGCACCAGGGTCCAATAAATCCTAGCACCAGCCCTGCATGACAGTTGCGTAATACATGAAATAGTAGCAGCAACACAGCAGCTAATAGCAAATATCAGGCTTAAAGAGCATGGAAAACAAGAGAAAACAGGTGGGTCTTGAGAGTTGATTTAAAGCGAGCGACAGTGGGAGCATCACTCACCAAAGTTGGGAGAGAGTTCCAAAGAGTAGGAGCCATGAAGCTAAACGAGCATTCTTCTGCTTGGGGATAACAAGCAGGCCAGAGTGGGAGGACCTCAGCTTGCCGGCAGAGAAATAGCGGGTCAGCAGTTTGAGGAGGTACTCGGGACCTGTGTGATGAAGGGCATTGTAGGTGAGCAGGAGAGTTTTGAAGATAATCCTGAAATTTACAGGTAGCCAGTGCAGCTGGGCAAGATGGGGGTGATGTGATCATGTTTTTTAAATTTGGTAAGGATCCTGGCAGCAACATTTTGAACTAGCTACAGTTGGTTTATGGTGCATGCCAGTAGACCACCATATAGACAGTTGCAATAGTCGAGTTGAGAGGAGACAAATGCATGACAAAGTATCTCCGCATCCATGAGGGAAAGGTAAGGCTGGACTTTAAAGATATTTAAAACATGTAGAAGGAAGATTTGACCAAGGAGGGGATGTGAGCATCAAAGGTGAGGTTGCTGTCAAGTACACCAAGGCTTCGTACTGTGAGGGAAGGCAGCAGAAGACGGTTTCCGAGGATCAGGGCAGCTATATTTAGATTCTTAAGATGAGTTTTAGATCCTACTAGAAGGAGTTCAGATTTGTTAGTGTTCGGCTGAAGAACATTGGCAGACATCCAGGCCTTGATGTCTTGAATGCAAGTCGAGAGCCGGACCATTGCAAAGAGGCTTCCAGGGTCAAGTTTTAAGTAGAGCTGGGTGTCATCAGCATAGGATGTCATCAAACATGAGGCTGGGTTGGCGGATGAGGTGATCCTACCTCCCGGAGCACCTGCACTGCTACAGCACCGCCACCTGGACTTCCACCTCAACCCTTGTGTGACTGTGATTATTGTTTATTATTTGAAACCGTCTTCTTTTGTTTGGGAACTGCAATCCCACCATCTGTGCTCCCCTAATACCACTGTTGGTAGTGGGGGTAACTCTTTTAGAAAATAAAGGACATTGTTTTTGGAACTACACTCTATTTGTGGACATTAATTACTCCTGCACCACTCATAATAATTACTGTCTTCACTAATATACTAATATATCTCAACCTCATTGTTTTGGGATGATTTGTATGCCTCCAAAAACATTGACAGATGACAGTACATTCAAACGTATAAATGTATAAAACTCATTTTAGGAAATGATTTTTTTGACAAAATAATTTGTTATACCATAAGCAATTGGGATTTGGCAGCACTGTCCAGTTGCTACAGGTTTCTGACATATCATTTGAAATCTCTATTTTATCACTGCACCAAAGTGTTTTATCTTGCTTGCTGACCCTTGGAATTTCCTATTAATCTCAGTTTAACATCCCAACTCCCTATCCTGGTGTCAACTAAATAGATACAATTTCATTAGTACAAAAAGGTCATATTTTTTCATGAAACCTAGTGTGCACACCAAATCATCAATAATACTAAAATGTAAACTTTAAAAATGTAGTCACAGCAAAGAGTTCATTAAGTAACATGGATTCCTTGACATTGAGTGTAATGATGGTGATGAAATAATCTAATTGGTTATGCACATGCCAAAGCACTTACTATGAGGTAATTCACTAGGTAACTGCAAGGTTGAGTACTTTTTCTGACAAGGCAAACACTTGTTTTGTATGCCCTTTCTATGCTAGTGTCATGACTAGCAGTTGAATCCGGCCCAAAAAGAAAATTGCTGTCAACTTAAACTGGTAGACCTATCTGTCATATTATGTCACACAGATTTGACAGCATGGGAACAGTGGAACTATACATCATATAATGTTCCTGCAGCGTAAATTGAGCACGATCAGCATCGTTCACTTCAGCATTTATGTATGAATATACAATGCTTGTACAGAAACAAGAAACCCCTCGTTGACAATATGGGCTTGGAAAAGAGACTGTATTCTATCTACAAAGCCTGCCAACCAGTCCTTAAAATATCACTTGGCTTCAAGAACCATTAAAAATAATTTTAGAAAATGTATCCCTAAAAATGATCAATGAATTGGCTCCTCAGTATCAGTCTGATTTGTTATTGGATGTATGTTCCAACATGTACAATTTGCTGTACTAAAGGTCATTTGAATGTCCCAAATATTTGTTCCAAAACTGTAGGTAGAGATGTATTTATCAGCCATGTACTTCTTATCTGTGGAACTGTCCTGCTAATCAAGATTTAAGATTCGTTTGACAAAGCTTTTAAACCATGTTTTATTTTGTGTTAAAACTAAATGATATAAACCATTACTGTAGTATGTGATGCACCAAACTGTACACATTCTGTTATGTATTACACTTCTTACTGAATGGCTGTGTAAACAATATACATTATTTAAGCTTCTGCACAATTGTTATTTTTCAAACTATGTTAAATCACTGTTTCAAATCAGTCCGCAGGGAAATACGTAAATACAGTATTCATGTATTTTACCTTTTTTTTGCTTGACGATAGAAAGTCTCTGCTCTTGTACACGCCCCCTGAATGTTGTCTGTCAATGTAAACTAAGTCTGCTGTCCTATATGTTTAATCTATCTATTTAAATTTAGTATAGCAAATAAAGTAAAAAAAAAAATAAGGGTTTGCTGTCAGTGGCAATACAGTAAATACAATAACAACTACTTTCTGGTAGGAATGACAAGCTGAAGAAATCAGGTTGCAGTCTGATTGCTTTCAGCAACATTATTTCAGCCTTTGGCTTAGGGCATTTAACAGCATGAGGCAGTCTTTATCAAATGGTAAATCCAGCTTCTTCGGGTTCTATTGCTTAAATAGTAGATGTCAAAAGCATTAGTCGAATATGGATATGTGGGTGTCATTGGCAATAGTTTGCACATTGCTGTGGTCATAACCATACATGAAAGATCCAACTGTAATAGCTATGTTTTGCAGCAAAGTTGTAAGCAATGTTTTCTAGTACCAAGAGTCAGGAGATCCTGGGATTGAATTACAGTTATTTTTGGCGAAATCTTGGACACCTCACTTTTTGCTTCAGTTCAAGACTGTATAACATTGTAGAGGCCTTCTTGGTTCCACCACCCTGACTAAATTAAAAGAAAAAAACCCAACCCATATGCTACAGTTTAAAATAAACTTTTCTAAAACCAGGACCTTCAGGTATTGCCAAGGTGCTTTATCATTCACGAGGGGAAATGTCTTTTTGGAACCAACTTGGGTGTGCTCTTATATTCTACTTTATCCCTGGACTATATAGTAAGTAATACGTCCAAAAATAGATTTGTACTCCGTATTATATATTTTATTAGTTCACTTTTATTTATCTGTCATATATCATTAAGATCAATAATCTTTTTTTTCAATATCTGGCCAAGACATGTTGCAAAGATTGTTCTAGGCTTGACATGTTTGTATTCTGACATGATCAAATACGTTGATTCTCATCACCCCAATGCATTCTGTTCTTTAAAGTGTTAAGAGCACACATGGTGGGCTTATGGTTCTGGAGCAGGGATCTGAGATCGGAGTCCAAGAGGGGCAAAAAGGGGAAGGAGGGTAGGATTGGGGTCACAGAGGGTAAATGGGGAGTGAATGAGCAGAGGACAGGGGGTGGGGAAGGAGGCGAGATATTGAAGAGTTTGTGGATATCTGTGATTTTAGAGAAGGAGGCAAGTCGACCGAGATAGAGGAAGGTAGAAGAGGGGGAGGACTAAGGAGAAGGTAGAGAAAAGTTTCCGGGGATTGTTAGTAGAAGACTGAGTGATAGAGTGGAAGTAGGAGCGTTTAGCAGAGGTGAGTGTAGAAGAGAAGGAGGAGAGGAGCAAGCAATAGAGGTCCGATGCAGCAAGGAGTTTTTTTCCATTTCTTTTCAGAACGCAGTTCGGTATGAGCCGGGCATGGAGGAGAGCCAGGGATGGGGCGGGGAGGGATGTGCAGGTCGAGAGGTGAGGTGGCAAACAGAGCTGAAGCAGGAGTTGAGGGAGGAGAAGTGGGTGGAGGTAGCCAAGTCTACAGAGTGTTGGAAGAATGAGTCAACTGACGAGAGTTGCGAGAGAGGAGCAGAGGAAACGACAGAGGAGAAAGAAAGGAGGTTTCAACAGAAGGAAATGGGGGGTAGTGGAGTAGGAAGGGGTGGGAGTGATAGAGAGGAGATAAAGTAGTGATCAGAGATATCTGGAGGAGTGACTGAAAGGGTGGGGGAAAGCAGTATCTGGTAAAGACAAGGTCCAATTGACAGCAGTTGAAAATCGAGTGATGCAAGCTATTTCACTCAATGTTTTTTCCTTTTTTATGCAAGTCAAGGTTGTTATAACAGTAGAATTGTTGTTGATGTTCATAATACATCAAAGTAGAAAAATACAACATGTCTTAAGACTTTTGCACAGCAGTGTATTTATGTGTGTGTGTGTGTGTGTGTGTGTGTGTGTGTGTGTGTGTGTGTGTGTGTGTGTGTGTGTGTGTGTGTATGTGGTACATAAGCTGTTTTGAATGAACTAAATGGCAAAGAATTTTTGCATTAAATGAAGTCTCGTTTTTCACTATTCAGCGGACAACTCGAGTAATGCCAGCACGTGAAGTAGAAACATTTCTCCGACGAAACCAGATAGTAAAGACATTGATTGTTTATGATGTAGAAAAACGACGCCCAGCGCTTCACTGCGGAATTCTTGGTCTGCATAAAAGCCCATGATCACGGCATATGTTCACCACATTTTTAGACAATAAAGTGGCTTAACTGCCGCAATTGCGAAACATCAGTACTTTAAAAACATAGTCAACTTTCCAACTTTTCCCAGTCAATCCAGTGAACCCAGACAATTGTACTGATAGAAAGTAGTCTACTCACTAGACCAGACTGATTTGTTAACAAAAACGCTGATCACAGCCCAGGGTGTTTACAGGCCAAAGCCACTGCAGAAAACAGGCAGCATGAAGGTACAGTGGCAGAGCTTTCTCATCACGTAGACACCCAGTCTGAAGTGAACATGCAGCCTTCTCTCAAGGCCCAATGGTGATGGTGCATACCACTCGAAAGCCGCGATCCTGTCACACAAAAGTGCCGTTGATAGTAGACGACTCAAACACAAACAAACACGGGCAGTGGTGTAGCTTTCATTCAACGCAGAATATCAGTTTGAAGAGCAGTCTTCTTTCAGAATCAGGAGGAGGTACAACATTCAAGTTGCAGCCCAGGTAAGCGATAGACAAACAGAAATCAGAAGCAACCCTCCTTGAATATTAGATAGAACCCTCCTTGAATGTTAATTAAAATAAAGAATCGCCCAAAAACTACTTAGTAAACAAACAAACATTTTTAAAAAGTGGCAGCCAAATGTGGCAGTGTCCTCTCCAGCGTGAGATTATGATGCCATTAAAAGTTGGCCTCATTCAGTAAATAAAAAGCAGTTACGTGCCTTTCTGGGAACAGTAAGGTATTACAGGAGGTTTATTCTGGCTTTTGCAATGGTGGCAGTTCCTCTTACTGAGTTGACCAGAGCTAACGCTAATATGGTCAAGTGGACAGCAGAGGCAGAAACAGCATTTACAACATTAGGCTAAATATTGTGCAGTATTAATTGTTCCTTATTTTAATCTTTTGAGTAGTGAGTTTTAGAATGATTTGATGAGAGAGAGATACATCATATCTGGGTAAACGTGGTGAAGGTAAAAGCAGTGAGGAAAACGTAGGTCAGTGATCCTTGTCATGTTGTCTGAGCTTGGTCCACTCGATGTTGAAGGTAACTATTCTTCACTGATATTTTCACTAACACCTGATTCAGTAGAAGAATTTAAATCGGAATCAGAATTCAATATCATTTCTAGTACTTCTTTCCCACAGAGCATTTCTCGTTCTTTTCCAGACATTGTTGGCATTTTTGACTGGGTTTTTTGTGTGTAATTCCATAAATATCTAGCAGATGGCGCAAGAGACCACTACAAGGTATTACAGACACCTAGTGTTACACTGTCAAATTATCAGCAGTTTTGAAGACTTAGTAATTCAAGTTCAAAGTTCAAGTTCAAAGCTCGAAATTTTCCTAATTTACAGGTATGTTCGTACTCCCTGGGGACCATTAATTCAGTGACGTACATTTGTACTACTCAAAGGGTTAAAAAACATTTTTGTTACAAACTGATGCCTCGGATGTAGGTATCGAGAAAGTGCTATCACAATTGGTAGAAGGAGAGGAACACCCTATACTTTACCTTAGTTGTAAGCTACTCCTTAGGGAGTGCAAATACGTTACTGTGAAAATGTAAGTAATCTAGCAATAAAGTGAAATGCTTTGTTATTATCTGCTAGGAAGAGAGTTCACATTATTCATGGATCAAGTGCATGAAAATGAACAAAGACAAGAATGCCATGATTATGAGGTGGTTTCTGGCCGTACAGCCATACAGATTTAAAACACTGTAGTGGTTATATGAATGGAAACACAGATGGGCTGTCCAGGGTACATTCGTTTTCAGAATCATACGCTCTATCCCAGTGGTTTGAGCTGAGGGGAGGGGTGTGAAATAAAGTCAGTGGCAATGTGGTAAATAATATGTATGTCAGCCTAAGGTTGAAAATAACTTTTTCCTGAAAATAGCTATAAGGGAAAAACTGTAATTTATTAGTTACCCTCTGGGTGTCACTGTTGTGCCAACTTGTGAGTTCACTCCATTCTCTCAAACAAGTTAGCAGGGAAATGTGTATATAATGTGGCGTTGTAATTAATCAATTAAGTAATTTAGCCTGCATTACAAAAGAGGGTCTGTTTACCACTGAAGCCAACTGTGAGACCGAGAGAGAGAGAGAGAGAATACTTACATTGTGTTTTTGTTCTGTTGTTGGACAAACAGCTGTTCCAACCCGTTAGTTAGGGCTTTGCTTGTATAGTTAGTACTCCAAGTGGAGTTCAGTTTTCTTTTGTTTATTTTTGTTTTGTTTGCTGTAAATAATAAAAGTCACTTGTCAGGTGGTGAGTAGTGTGGGTGTTACATGAAATGTCCAGACAGTACTTGTTACTCAAAAACAGTCTGTGTTTATTACATTTTAAATAATAGAGCTGCCCATCTACCAGCGATGGTATTGGGGAGTTTACTGTCCCAAACACATTATTCACAAATACAAGTTATAATCCTGGTGCACGAAACTGTGCTCTCCAAACCCAGGGTGGGGGTGGGTGTCTGTGCGGATCGTGCTCAGGGGGGTGTTCTGGTTCCATGGCAGCAGCTCCTGTTCACGCGTCCTCTGCCCACACAAATAAAACAAAAACACAGCGCTCTGGCATGTCAGTAACTCCAGCCTAAGGCTCCTTACTCACATAGATTTTTTTACTGCCAAACTCTTCCCTGTGATCAGCCTGGTGCCACGGTCTATCCAATCGCTGCCTGCCCTGCGGCTGATCACAATGGATTAGTTTAGCAAACTTGCAGTTAAGCCCTTCCTCCAAAATAGCCAACTTCTGGTTGCCAACTACCATTGAGTCATTCTGTCTATGGAAAAGCCTACCAACAACTGGACACAGAGTCCATTCTAGTCGGGAGAGAGATTTGCAGCTCCAATTCTTTCTCTCTCTGTCACATCATTCCTTGGAGTTTTGAAACTTCATAAAAGCCTCCAGCAACTTTATTTATCTGAAACCATATCGGCCACTCTAATATATATAAAATATTTTTGCAAGATTTAGTTATGGTTCAGGTATTATACCTTAATATACTCTTCATATGGGGTGTGGTGCAAAGCTCCTTCCAATCTGTTTGAGTTGATTACTCCTTGCAAAGCTGCCTGGCCACGATGATTCTCTATGGAATCTCACTTTGTGGTATCTAGGAAATGACTTGAATCTTTTTAAGACATTCACCAGTTGTGCTTTTAACAGTATTTTATTGTGAAATGAGCAATATACTTGTCATTGTTTTGTATTGTATTCTACACCTTTTTAAAATTCAAAAAAAAAATCAGATTTGACTATGGAAGTCTGGAAAACTATATAAAATTATTTGATGCATTCAAGAACAAAGTTTTAAGGACTGTTTATTAAAGACCTACCGGTATGAGAATGTTTATACACACTCTTAAAAAAAAAAAGTTTTTGGTTTGTGGAATCGCTTTGAAATGGATTTTATTGAAAGCTGTTAAGACCACAGACAGTGGTTCATTTCTTCTATCTAAGTATGAGTCATTAGGTTTTCCTCTTTTAGGAAAACCATTAGAAATCTAAATAATCTCAGTCAGAACTGAAAAAAAGTATATTTATATTTTCTGCTTTAACAAGTATACAAAGAGACAAACTGCTTGCCAGTAAAAATCTGTTATGTAGTTCCACAAAGTAACCATGTGCTTCAGACAAAAATAAACTTTTTGTAATGGTTGAACATGGATAGAAATTTCCTACCACACAGTAGTTTTAGCTTTCAATTACTCACACTCTTTTAAAAACAAAACATTAATTAGAGACTTCATTGTACCATTAGACAATTTCTGTGTGTATTTTCGGTGACATGGAAACAAGTTTATAACTTGCTGCTTAAGGAAATGAGCGCATATTAATCTCACATCTGTTTAATGGATGTCTGATGTTATGAACATGAGAATCAGCATGCACCTCATTATTTCTGTGTTAGAAGGGAGCCTGTAAGATGTTGGCTAGTTGTAAACTTCTCTAAAATAATAATAAAAAAGCATTACAAATAGGACCTGTGAAAATGGAACCAGGTCTGATATGCCACAGGACATGAAACCATTCCTTTACCTTTGCTATTTTGTCTCAGTTCAATTGAAGGAGAAGAAAGTAATGTTAAAATGACACCCATTCCAAGGTCACGATTCTAAAAATGTACTAAAAGGGCTTAGAGTAAACGGGGAATGAGATAAATGGAGACATCTGAATTCAGTGTTGCAATTCACCTAAAACAATATTTTGAAGGTCCATCTCTTGGAAATCTACTCTATTTTGTTGATTCTAACGACATTTACAGTGTTCTACTTTTTTCACAGAAACTGAAGGGAACACATAATCCAAACTGAAACCAAACCAAAGCTGTAAACTAGAATTGACACTTCATCAGCACAGTATAATGTTTAATAGCACATGCAAGTTCAGAGGAGATATTAAACAGTCAGCTAGTAGGTTCTTTCTCAGCCACTGAGGTCAACACGGTAGCATTCTTTCTCACATAGCTGGAAGCCCTCAAAGAAAGTAGTTTTTCAGTTCAACAGTATTTACTTTGGACACGTTCCTTTTTCCTCTTTCAATGGTGACCTAGGAATGAGCTCACAATTGGAAGCTGAAACCATCTTCTGTTTTCACTCCAAAAGAATTACCTTTTCTTTATAAAATTCCCCAGGATAACAGATGGCTCACTGCTAATAGAATGACTCAATTTCTATAAATACAACATTTGCATGCTAAAAGCAGTTACCTGAACTCAAAAATATTGGAGCTATTTGACATACATTAATAGCTTACTAGATACTATTTAGGAGGTATTTTGTTATTTTGTCTTACTTTAACTGGGTTTAAAAACTGTGGATTGTAATTTAGCCTCCAGTGGGCAATATAAGCTTAGGCTTGTTATATATTGCTGTAATGTATTTGTTTTCTCTGTAATTGTATGAGCACGACTGTAAACCTGTAAGTAGATAGCCACTGTAGGCAAATGCAGTATACTGTGGAAAGTTAAATACCAAAGTTCTAATAAAATCCATTCTGTAATGCAAAACTATTTGTTCCTTGAATAATGGTTTACATATTTAAAAATATATGTTAATTCTGTATATTATTATTATTACTATTAGTAGAAGTCATAGTATAAAATTGTTGAAATGAAAGATCAGGGACAATGGTACTGGCTATGGCCAGGTGCTTTGTCAGTTCTGCTTGATGAATGTGTGATGTATTTGTCATGTGTACTAATGTTTACTGGAAGCAGAGTTAAGAACACTGATTACTCATTCATTTTTAAGATCTCTAAGTTCTTATTTTATAGTACAATGGCAATGGCAGTTGTGTAGCTTCTATTGGTGGTACAGGTGATTACTGTATTGAAACATGCTAATTAGTCTTTTGCAACTTTACAAATTCCTGTGTAATAATAATTGAGTCTATTCTTAAGTGTCAAGGTTGGGAGAACAACACCAACTCCGGTTGCTCTTCGTGGCTACGTTTACAACAGCTTTTGGTACTCAGTAAGGAACGTTCTTTTTCTAGATTCTCAATACCATCAACGTACTGTAGTTTTCTAGATTTTGGTCATGCTCATGATTAACATCGTTCCTTGGGCAACGCCGCCCATGTTTGACACATTTAATAAATAAACCAGACATATAGTTAAAAAGTAAAAAATAGTCACACCAACTGTTTCACAGGACAAGACTAGAGAATGAAATATAACATGTTACTTTTTAATAAGCAATAAGTAAGGACATTATATTAATTTTTGTAATGAGTAATACGTTACTTTATTACAGTAACTTGCACAGCACTGGTAACTGGTAGTGCGTCAGTAACGTTTGCTGTATTTATTTTATTTGATACAAATATGTATATTTACACTGTTCTTTCAGAAACAGGGATTTTCATGGGGAACTACACATTACACGACAATGAGTACATTTCACAGAAATTGTGAAATCTGTGAAGAAAATACAATGTTAGTCATGGGTGATCGTAGGTATGTTTTCGGCACAAAAAGCTGTGCTCAGCAGTAATGTTAGATGTCAGGATAGTAACGTAAGTTCTTACATGATATAATTGGCACCTCTCTTTTATGTAGGATGCAGAGAATAACCGCAACTAAACATTGTGTGCTTTCCAAGAGCCTTTTTTCCTACTGTGCACATGTTTCTTATGTCAAAAAACGAGGGGGCAATGTGGCAATGGGACAATGGGGCAATGGGGCGATGGGGCGATGGGGCTCTGTGTCGCTGTCCATGGGTCAAAATGCATAAAATTCAAAAGGACAAATTGAAGAATCAGAATTTTACTGAGATATAAATCTACTTCCTTATCTCCTGATAATCCCACTGCAAATCTCGTGTTAAGAAAAACTTAGTGAACAATTTCAGAACAAACAACACAAGGGCCAATTAAACATATTTTAATATAAAAATAGTTATATTAAAAAAAAAAACAACATAATGCTTATGGTAGTTATAGCCTTTCTTTGAGAATTGTATTGATTTGAATTGAGCATCTTTTACTAGACATATATTAAGATTGTTAAGGAATCTCTTTTGCGCTATGAGGGGATTTTATTTTAAACATTTAACCATCCTTGGAAATATAAAAATAACAGAGATGACCAGTAAAACGCTCCACATCTGTTGTAAACCTGGATGGTCATGATTAGGTAAATGAAATTGGAATGTTTCTGTAATGTCATTCAAAAATATTACAAAGTAGTTGTAAACACCCTGCAAAGCATGTTTAAAGAGTAAGTAGTGAGGTTCTGAATGATATAGCATTATGTGTCCCCATGTGTTGTTACAACTGTTTAAATAACGTACCTGGAATTTTTCTTTTCATTTTCAACATCCTGGCAACTTTTTACACTTAGAACTTTAAAGTCTGTTTCAAAGCTCTTTCCAAAATGTCTGATCAAGTGCACTGGGGTCTGAGTTCAGCCCTCTAGTCTAAATCACTGCAGGAAGAGTGATTAATAAAAATAATTAAAAAAAACAAAACAAAATGACAACAAATACTCTGGCTTTTCTGCTCTGTACCACATCAGGGATTGTTATTACCTGTTTGACAATGTGGCCAATAATCCTTACACTGTGCACTAGAGGGGACATTTTGAAAAGAGCTTTGAAACAGACTTTAATGTTTTAAGTGCAAAAAGTTGTCAGGATGTTAACAATAAAAGAAAATGTACAGGTATGTTATTTAAACAGTTGTACCAACACATGGGGACATGTAACACTATATTTTTCGGAACCCCTCTAATTACTCTTGAAATATTATTATATTCTTATGATGCATGCTACATGAAATATTAGCATAACACCTCCTTAATTATAAAATGACACCCACTGGCACAGTACTTAGAAGTTTGCTGTAAACCCTTGTAAATATAAAGGATAGAGTCAAGGAATTTTTTTTTTTTTTTATATATATAATTTTTTTTTTAAAATAGCACAACAGTCATAGCATGTAGCCAATGGGAAGGTGTTGAAATTAACAGAACAAGAAAAAATAAACCTTCCCATATTATATTGCTTTTAGGTAATCCCTTTGTTCCGTTTTTTAAACCACTGTGTCTCGTAAGAGTGATAATAATCTTTCTTACAATGCAGGACTCAGATGGAAGGAATTTTTTATCTGGAAGAGCAAAATAATTAGGTATGGCTGCCAGTTTCCACTGATTATTAGTTTCCAGGCAAAATTCCTACAGATTCTTCAGGCATGACCTCTGGTGAAAAAATAAACCCCTTTAAAATGTGTTAAGGAATTCTAGATCACTTTCACAAGAGATTTTGATTTGGAGCATTAACACAGTCTTAGTGAGAGAGATAAAACTACAATGTAGTTTTATTTGGGAAAACTCATTACTTCCTAGTACGGTCTTGCAAACTTTTTTTTCCTTCTGTTCCTTATCTTGTATCTGCTGTTTGTGGCTTAGCTAATTTTACAGTGTACAGTATATATCCATAGCACATTGTCAGTTCCATCTGATAATATGGTTGAAAGCATTTTATTATTTACTATTTCATTCTGTTTCCATAAATGTAAAAGCACCACTGTTTTATAGCATCAATATACAGCTAACAAGTTATATATTATAGTACATTCAAGTACTGACAATTACCATCAAATAAAAGGTCAAAAAGGTCACATTTAATGGCAAACCTGTGGGAGGAAACCTTTTATTACATGTAGGGATCTCCTCAACCATAAGAATCAGCTTATAATCCTAAAATTTAGTTCAAGGGTACAAACATTGAGTTAACAATTGTATAAAAGTTCTGGAAATGTTGAAAAAAGGAATGCAGGAACCTTAAGGTAATTGTAACAAACTTTCTGTAAATAATACTTGTTTAGCACTCCTTTTAGCTACATATGTCTCAAATGTGCAGTTTTGAAAGAAACACACATATTTGATCAAACATGTATTTTCATTTTGAAACAAAGTTCTCGGTTTCCATGCCTTATTCAATGGATATCTGTTATACTTACTGGGTCATTTCACCTCATCAGTGTTTTCTGGGTCAAAGTATGTTATTCATGGAAGGCATGTCACTAAAGAGGAAGCAGCTGATTGGTTAATGACAGGAAAGAAGCCATTGAAGAGGTGGGGACAGTTTCACCCTCCAGTTTAACTGAAAGAATTTCTTGCAAACATTTTGTTAACCAAGTGTAGTACCAGGTATCAAGTTTTAAAATAAAAATGACATGTTTACTATCTATTTAAAATTAATAATATATATTTGAGTCCTATATAATTTATAGAAGTGCAAACAGGTAAAATGTATGAAATTATTTTGTTTGTTGAATTTCCAACCTCCAAAAAAAAATCTTTCTTATATTTCTCAAGTGGCGCATCTGGTAAAGGTGCGCTGCGTGGAGTGCAGGATGCACCCTATAGCATAGCCTGGGGGGGGAGGGCTCTAGGTTGGCCAAGGTGTCCTCAGCTCACCTCGCACCAGCAACTCCTGTAGTCTGGCCCTGTGTTGTCCTCCGATGCTGTAGCTCTGGGGTGACCGCATGGTGGGTCTGCAGTGTGAAGAGACGCGGTCAGCTGACGACACACGCTTCGGAGGACAGTGTGTATTTGTCTTCGTCGCTCCCAAGTCAGTGCGGGGGTGATAGCGGTGAGCTGAGCCTAAAAATAATTGCCTGTTATAAATTGGGAGAAAACAATAAAAAAAAAAAAATAATAATAATAATACAAAGGTCGAAAAATGCACAATGGCAAGCTATAAATATTCCCCATATCCTGGATCTCATTGCTAATGGAGCAGTGGAATGGCCCTGACTGTAACATAGACTTCTAATGACTTTGCTGATAACCTGCCTTGAAAATGTCTTGTTGAAATTAATCATTTTTTATACAGCCAGAGAATGAACACTGCCATTAAAAATCTGACATCCTACAATTTGCAGGCTTGTAGAAACATTTATTTGGCAAATGAGCCAAGTCTCTCATAAAAGTTATTTGTACCCTTCTGCTGCCACTTTTGCTAAAACTTTAGTGTAAACATATGTGTTATTTCCAGTTGCCTTGATAATACACAAACCACGTCTTGGTTCTCTGCTGTTTAGTTGTCAATGTATGCTAGTAAAAACATAAGGTGTTATCTAGGGTATACATTTGATTTGTCCCATGGTAAGGTTAGATTTTCCTATCCAGTATTATGTAAGTTGATGTTTACCATCTATATTCTCTACAGTTAATTTGTCCCTGTTTGTAAATAGAGGTTAATCTCATGCACATTTTGAAAACGTACTAAGTGCAGTCAATCTCTAAATTACATCATTTATAAGTAAGGACATTTTGGCCTAATTCAATTAAGTTTTTTCCTCTGGCCCGAAAAAATTATATATATATATATATATATATATATATATATATATATATATATAGATATATATATATATATATCTGTAAGGGATTAGTTGGTTGGTTAGAAAACGTAAAAGATAATGTAAATAAACTGGTTGGCAAACAAAGTAATTAATATGAAGTGTTTGGGATTAAAAACTAAAGATTGGTTAATTAATACACTGTTAATTGATAATGGTTTGTTAAATAAGGGAGATTAAAAGTAAACAAATCGGGTTTAAAATAAATGGTTGTTAGTGTGCTGAGACAATACATGGGGGGCATTAGGGCCATACAGAAGCTACTGGAGTCAGGGGTTGGCTCCAGTTCAATTAATTATCCAATTTATGTCTTGTCAATTGTCTTTAACAATGTAATTGTTTAGCATTTAAAAACTCTGTGTTTGTGAGTGTTGGATGAGGGAGAATTTGTGGAGTTTGGTTGGGAAGTTGGGAAGTTGGGAAGTTGGGAAGTTGGGAAGTTGGGAAGTTATTTTGTGTATCGTGGAAGCGAAACAAGGAACTATTGGAAAGGTATTTGGGATTACGATTTGGATTCCGATTTGGGATTGTGAATTGGTTTTGGCGACGAGGGAACAGGCTTTGCCTGCGTTGTTATTAGTTAGAGAAAGAAGCTAGAGTCCACTAGCCAGCAGAGAAAAAAACAGTAGCCCATCCTAGTTTATTCTAATATGCTTAACTGTTACACACTGCCAGCATATTTTTAAAAAATGCACTGTTTACAACATGAATATAGCACTTAGATTTCAAGACCACTTCACTTTAACATACATTGCATAAAATATTTTTCAAATTTCCCATTGACTTAATATGATAAACTTAAATAAATGACTAACAAAATAATTATATACTGTTCTGTACATATGAAACATATCTATTTAATAAAAGGGAAGCAAGTCAAAAAAATAAAGTACAGTTGGTGCCGCCTAATTGGGATACTGATAATCGGGATTACTGCTTAATTAGGATACGACTCTGGGAGACGGTTCCCCAATGCTATTTATGTTGTTTAATCGGGATGCCACTTTGTTTAACTGGGATACTTTATTTTCAAATGTTGAACGGAGATCGCTTTTCAGAACAAGACTTAACTGAAACCTGGCATCTGCCTAATGAATACATTTTACTTAACCAAGCTACACCACCTGGCTATGTCTATATTGAGAAATGTCGTGCCTTTGGCTGTGGTGGTGGCTTAGCAGTTATCCATCGCAGTGGCCTTCATGTAAAAATGGTCCCTGTACAAAATGTCACTTCATTTGAATGTCTGGTTTTTAAAATGGTAACTTCTCAACCTGTGGTGGTGATACACAGTTATGTGTGCACGAAACCTGACAAAAGCACTGCTACTTCTGTATTAATCAGCTGTTTGTGTGATATAAAAATTTGGATGCAACAGGGTTTTCTTAAATTAAATTGTGGTTAAACAGAAATTATTTTAATCGGCTCCTAGTCCCTGGTTCACATAATTGGTCATTTTAATCTGGATATTGATAATATAAATGTATCTGCTTCCACTGTTGTACACAGCCTGGGCATTGTCTTTGATTCCACTTTGACCTTCTCTGTAATATTGCACAGATAAGGCCCCTTTAATCTCACTCTGATGCTGAAAAATTGATTCAAGCTTTTATTACTACTAGGTTTGATTACACTATGTAACACAATTTTTGTTCCTGGGTAGTAAGTGTTATTTCCTAATTGCTTATGCCTCAAAAGTATAGAAAATGGCTATTATCCCCCACAAACTTTGCTTTTGTGACCAGGACAGTGATATTTTGAAATATCATTATTTCCAATGGGAAAACGGGCAAATGTGTGTCTTTTCATTCACATAAAGTCAGAAAAAAACAACATACGAATACAAATTAACATGTATTTATACTAAAGTAATACAAAAATGACTACAAAAGATTTAGAAGTGAGTAGTTTTTCAAGATTTACGATTATACTGTATTTACAGTATAATCGAAGCATAAAAGCAGCTGCATAAAAGCAGCATGTTTTCACTCACTCGGGGTTGTGTGTTTGGTGAGTGGAGAACAGGATTGGAGATGGAGGTAATACGAATAATAATAATAGTAGTCGTAGTCGTAGTAGTAAAATATCTGCTCATCGTGTTTTGCTTAGTCTGTTTTTTTTGTCTGTTTATTTTGGCGAATGTACCGTGTCCTTTTTGTTTGTTGCAACAGTTTATTTTCTGTCTGTCTGTTCATTCATTAAATGCTGAGAGAGACCATTCGCTCAGCTCCACCAAACTTCACCTCTCTTGTTGTTTGTTTCCTGACTCTGGTCTGACGTCACCCACTCCGGCCATCTTTGTGACAAGTCTACATGACAGTTTTAAACAAGTTGCAGTATGTGCAGAATTCTGCTGCTCGTGTTTTAACCCATACTGCATCTCGGGAACATATGACACCTGTGCTTTTTAAATTACATTGGCTCCCAATACAATACAGGGTGGACTTTAAGATCATGCTCCTCATGTACAAGTCGCTCCATGGCACTGCATCAGGATATCTGTGCAACTTCCTTCATGTCTACTCTCCTGATCATACTCTCCGGTCTTTTAACTCTGGTTATCGTCGACCACCTAAAACTAAACTTCGGTCCATGTGAGACAGAGCCTTCTGCAGTACTGCTTCATGTCTCTGGAATGCACTGCCCAGCTTTATAAGAGACTCGGAGACTGTTGAGATTTTTAAAACGCGTCTCAAAACACATCTTTTTTAAACTGGTCTTCAAGGATCTGTGTTAATACAGTTCCTTATTTTGTTGAATGTATTTTTATCGCTGTATTTTATCTTGCCCTTTCATCTTATGCCTTGCCCTGCCTCGGCAATGTTAAGTGCTTTGGGTTTGGAAAAGTACTCTATGAATTAACTGTATTATTATTATTATTATTATTATTATTTACTCATATTTCAAATGATGTATTTAACATTTAATGTGATGTGATTTCGTTGTTTTTCTTTTCGATCCCGGTAAAGCGTCGCAAACTGTACCTCTAGCACTAGAACCCAGTTGTCGATTAATGAAACTAAGGTATAAAAGAAGAAGAGATGAGGAGATGGATGTTTTGATGTATTTCTTTCCCAAGCAGACCAGCTGATACATTCTTTTTTGCAAGAGAGCGCCGGCAGCCAAAACTGTCAAAAGCAGCTGCACTGTACCATAAACACCTGCCAGAAGTGTTTGATTCGAACCTGGACCGCATTAAGGAATTTGTACGGCGAGATGTACAGCTTTCAGTTACTATTGATGAGACCCCTGAAATTCATGGTGACCCAACTGTCGTCGTATTATTTACTTTTTACAACAGAGACAGAAGATGGACAATACACTTTGATGGCAGACCTGGGTGTACTCGAATCTTGCAATGTCATTTCACTGTCAGCTTTAATACAGCATGTACTGGACAAATTCGAAAAGCGGTGGGAAGATGTATGTTTTTGCAGGGATTCAGCCATCTATATGAAAAAGCTATGTGATGATTTAAAAAGTGCAAAGCCAGAATCAATGTGTTTGTTCTTCGTGAGCCTTGCCATTTGTTGGATGGCGCTGTAAGACATGACATGGTAGATTTTGTAATGCATTCTGAAGCTCTTTTTAAATATGCATGTGATCTCAAAAGAAGGTACTTTGCTGTCTGTCGCAGTGTCATTCAGAGCCACTGGTACGCCGTTATCAAGGCAGTAAATGTTTTGATCAAAGTCTGCCATCAGATTTAATACATTTCTCAACAGTGTTGATGTCAAAGGCAAGAAATGTGAATCGTTGCAAAAGCATGTGGAAGCTGATGTGAATAAAAACCAGACTGTTTTGTCTCCTAATATTTCTTATTGAAAACATGACACCTGTGATCAGCATCATGCAGTGCTTGACAATCCCTATGTACATCAACTTTTCAACTTTCTGGGCATCAAAGCAAAGGTTCTGTTTGAAAGCAAAACCACAAAAGGGTTTTCAGGATTACACCTCCCCGGTCATAAATCAAGAACTTTCAAATTGTTAACTTTTTTTTCTTCTTTTTTATTTTAGAGAGTTTAATTTAACAGTTTGCTACACCTTGTTACTGTGGGGAACTTTTATAAGGGTTAGTTTGCCATGGTTTGTTTTAATAAGCTTTACCAGACCTCCCCAGCTTCAATGGTTCGCAGACACTCTCCCTCTCCTCCGGCACTTGGGAACCTTCCTCTGGGAGGACAAGGTCGGTGTGGCCAACCTCTAAGGTTGGGAAGTGAGCTTTACTTGCAGCCAAAGTCAACTAATACTAGTTCGGCAATTGCAGTGATGCCCATTCACATTCCATATGCCTGCTTTTGTCTAAATGACAGTCGTCCCTTCTTATTGTTTCTACTCATCGATAAACTGGAACATTTCCACTCACTCACTCAATCCTTCCAG
Organism: Polyodon spathula; assembly: GCF_017654505.1. Classification (NCBI taxonomy): domain Eukaryota; kingdom Metazoa; phylum Chordata; class Actinopteri; order Acipenseriformes; family Polyodontidae; genus Polyodon; species Polyodon spathula. The sequence goes on from NC_054539.1 coordinate 30,285,318, forward strand.
ATCAACCAAACTATTTCAATTTCACATTATTCGTCAAGGCAGGACCTTAATATCTCGCCTCCTCTCTCTGTACACTAGTAAAAAGAATACAGTCCATCAGAATATTACTAGTATGCCCGGAGTGAGGGCCATCTCTCTATCAGGACCAAAGGAGGATTCCCGGCATCTGCGCCACCAATGTAAAAAAAGGGCTGGTAAAGAAAATAGAGGTTAATTAGTGACCATATATTAATAATCAATATTGTATTATTGGTTATTATCAGTGGTCACTAATGGAGTCCTCTTTTGGGGACAAGTGAAGGTCACCTCCGAGAGGAATATTCCTGAGTGCCAAAGGAGACCCTTGACCAAATTTCTTTGATCTATCCACTATCCATCTCTTCATTTCCCCTTGGGGGAAGTAACACTTGTTTCCCAGCCTTGGAGGCTGATTGGTTCTGCCTCACCTCCGCGAGCCAAGGGGAAATCCTATTGTCTTTCTATGGTCACAAGCACATAATTCCTATTTCAATTCCAGCTTGTTACTCCACGCTGCTCTTGCGCCTGGTCCGTGAATAGATAATTATTTTAAATTGAGTTAGTATATATATTTAGTCTTATATTTATATAAATGTGGTAAAAATATTCTACACATCACATTTTTCCAGTACTGCAAAAACAAACAGAAAGCATGATGAGCATATAATCAGAAGTCTGGCTGAGGCTGTAAATATGTATTGCAACTCCTAGAACCAGGCTGCCCCATATTATAATTATGGTTTTTGTTTTTCCTTTTTCAGTGCTTATATTTAGCTATTTTCGAGTATATGTAAATCGTTTTTTGGGGGCTTTTGCTTTTTATATACTGTATAAAATATTTTCGGTTACTTTAGTAACAATATGCATAGTAACCATACAGTACTTGCACACTTAAATTGCACCTGCTTTCCTTTGCTGTATTCCACAACAAAATCCACATGGTCACACTCACAGGCATTTTCTTCTGGTTTTTTTTGTGTGTTTAGGCATTTTTTTACATTTCTCCACAATTTGCAATTCTGTTTTAAATCCATGAGCATCTAAATACTACCTATAGTACTGCAATATAGCTTTCAACCCCGCAAGCAAGAACATCCTGTTTTAAATCTCACAAGTGTGTTACAATCATCCAACAGAAATGTAGGAATGTGCTGCCACTCAGTCATTGGAATGGGTTTAAAGTATTCAGAACGAATCAATGCGAGATACATGTCAGGAAGGAGGGACATTGCCCAACTGTATTGGGATTCTTTTTTATTTTTGGGTGGGTGTTTTATTAAACAAATTTCACAGGGAAAGGTGTTAAGTCAACCTGAATTGAGTAACCATTTCCAGTGTTTATTGGATGAACAATGATTTCATTTTTTTTTTGTATCTGGGTGTTTTATCATTTTATTATCAGTTAAAACTGAAAATCAGAAGCACTAATTATAACATTACCAAATTGAAAATTGTGGGTAAAAGAAGGTGCCCAAGCACTGATGTTATTAAAGGTGTTTTTTTTTTTTTTTTTTTTTTTTTTTTAAATGGGCTATTTCCTCATTAAAGGACAGTAAACCACTTTTTTATTATTATTGGAGATATGTCTCATCAGTTATCTCGATTTATACTGTATCTAAACATCAGGTTTATGTACAGTTGAAGGCACCTTAGTGCTTTGATGCAGCTATATAAAAACATGCATTCACATGGTAGGTAGCAATAACATGATATTAACTGGCCATAGTTAATTTACACACTACACATCTTAACAAAACCTGTAACAATTGCTATATGCCTTGTGTATGTGCATTACTCATTGATTACAAATTTGAGTCCAAGGACTGAAAAGTGTTAAAAGTTGTGGGCTTACACTTGAGAGACATACTTATTTAAGGGCATGATGAATAGAGAAGAAATTGATTTAATTTGGGTCTAGAGAATGTAAATGATTGAGAGCAGACAGACACATCATAGCATTTGTCTTTAATTACAAGTCTTTTTGTATGTTTCGCTCTCAGTGAATTTGTTGGTTAACCACAAAACCTTGTACAAGTTTTGCCATATACACATTTTTTACTGTAAATTTCCAAAAATGAATAGTACACACCCAGTCAACGGAAACTATGACCGTGTATGTCTCCTATTTTGCAAACATGGTTTAAAAGGACTTAATAATAATTAGTCAATTAATCACTACTATGACTATTTTTGTAACAATTAAGTAGTGGCTTTGGTAAAAGAATGAATTAAGTTAACCTAAACGAAGCTAATACAGTTAATTTAACTTTTTTACAGTATCCTTATTGATAGTATCATGGCAGTATTGAAAATGTGTTGGCCGATTACTGTACATGCTGTGCTTGAAATGTTATCTGAAGCCTATTGCGCTTGAAACCTGAAGCCTGCAAACATGTATCCATGCTTGAATGTACTCCCCAAAACTGCTGTGAAGAGAAAAAAATCCTCATTGAGGATTGTATTGCACTGTATCATTACAACATTACCAATGTAACAATGAACAAAAAGAGCTTGTTCAAGTACCTTTCTTGTCAGTGCTGTCACTTAAATAGTGTCAGCTATTGTTCCAAGGGCTGTCTGTTCAACTGGAAAATATGTATCTAATTTATACTTTTCAGTACTATAGTGTTGTATAATTTATTTTAAAATGCCCTGTAATGAATTACTGTGTTAAGAATTACTTTCTCCTTTCAAGTAGATGACTATAAAAAATGGTTTCAGTTTATATGATTGCCAATCCACCAGCTTTATGAAAATTCACAAAACACAATTGTGAAACACAAGCTGCAAAATGTGTTTTTGATTTTTTTGTCTTTTTCAATTTTTCCTGATATCCCTTTGAAGTGCAACTGACAGAAAAGGGAAACTCACAGCAGCCTAAAGCTCCATGATAGACATGCAACATGATATGTTGTTGAATTGAAGGCCTAAATGAAGGAATTAAAGGCTCTTACACTAATAAAAGATGATGTATTACCATTGCTCTGACTATACATTCAAACATTCAGCTTATAATGACTTTTTTTTTATCAGCCTACTATGGTTGTAATGTTACAAATCATACATGTTAGTTAAAAAAGAAGCCATTTTGAAAGCATTATACTTTCAACTTGTCACCAAAAGATTCTAAAAGCAAATCCAAAAAACATATTCAAATGAAAAGTTGAGATCTGGGAAAATAGTCCTATGTCAGTGTTAAACACAGAGTGCGAGGGTTAATAAAAACTGCATCTAGTCATTTTACAATGCGAGTTGCATCAGCGTTGTATTTAATTTGGTAAACATGCTGGTAAACATATTTAAAAGGAGCAGAATTTAATCACTACAGAACCTCACAAAAAGGTTTATTGTTTCACGAGAACTTCACGACAAACTTCACGACAAAAGAATTCCCCAAGCTCACAACAAAATAACTCTCCTCTATCAGAGTACGTTTGTGAGAAGAATTGTTTGTTTGTGAGACGAGTGACGGAAAAAGATTTAAAAAGATTAAATGAACACATTTCAGACTCACAAAAGGGAAAGTTAATGTTGCAATTAGTCTTATGGAGTTCCAATTATATAGATATATGTCATGGTTTACTAAAGATATATGATTTTAAGGTAGTTTCCCCCTTTTTTTTTTTTTAACTGAAATCAAGATGGCCGCCTCACAAAGATTTTTTTTCTGGCGAAAAATAACGTTTTGTTGTGAGGCTCAAACAACTAACTTGAAGAGCTGTACAGAGCATGCTCACAATCCCAAATTCCTAATCATTCTCATAATATTAAACATAATCCATTGTAAATATCACAAATAGCATTAGTTTGAGTACATTTTTCCCCAGTCGATGAGATGTGCAGTTGCATCAGTAAATTGTAAGAAATCTTGAAGTTGCCTTTCAATTCATGAATACATGAAAAAACGTTAGGTTACAGATGTAATCTTGGTTCCCTGAAAGAGAACACAACCACCAACCATTACTTTTAGGATATACCTGCCTCAGGTCAGGTATTTACTGAGCATTTAATGTCAGAGCTGTCTCTGTCCAGGGAGTGACATCCTCGGTCCCGCTTACTCGAGGGAATAAGTAGTCACTCTGCGGAGCTCACTTCCTCTTTCTCATCGAACCCGCGAATGTGAGTGATGCAACCCCGAAAAGCTTGGTTGTCATCTTCTCTTTCAGGGAACCAGGGTTACATCCATAATCTAACATTCCCTTTCAATTCGAAGACGACCACCAACTAATACTTTTGGGAAAGGTATACTAAAATATTCGTGAGAGTGTGAGTGGAGACAGCTGACGAGGGACGACTTACTGCCAAACCACAGTTAGCGGTGCTAGTGTGCAATCCCAAAGACCCTTGTGTCTAGTGAAGGCATAGAGGGATCTACCACATTAAGTCGGTAGAACCGGTAAATGTATGCGGAGTAGCCCAGCTGTCCGCAATACAGATATCAGTCAGTGAGGCAACTCTAAAGAGGGCCCATGACGTAGTCACTCCTTTACTACCCCAGGTGGGTGTAAGCCGGTATTAGTATACACAGTCAAAACTGTGTCCACAATCCAGTGGGACAGTCACTGCTTCGAGAGAGCTTGACCCAGGGTCCTTTCACAATGACAGACGAAGAACTGGTCAGAATGACGCAGTGCTCTCATCCTATCCACATAACTTCTCAATGCCGGGTAGAGGGAATTTAATCTCCGATCCTCCTCTGAAGAAAAAGGACGGGAAGAAAAGCCTCTAGTTCCACTGACTGGTTTAAGTGGAAAGCCGTAACCACCTTAGGGAGGAAAGCTGGATTCATGTGTAATGATACCCTGTTTCCAACATCCCAAATACGCATACAGACATTGTGCACAGACAGAGCCTGTAGCTCACTAACCTGCTTAGCGGAGGTGACAGCTAATAGAAAGGCTGTCTTCATAAGAGACAGCCTTTCTATTAGCTATCAACTCTATAATGAATAGGCTCAAACAGAGCCTTAGTGAGATCCTCCAATACCACATCCAGACTCCACTCTGGGAGGGCGTCCTTTCTAGGAGAGCACCCTCTAGAAATGTGCCCGGGGAAGCTGAGTCAATGGGGACATGGCATGCAGATATAGCTGCTAGGTACAGTTTTACCGTAGAGGGGGACCTGCCTCCATCAGATCTTGCATAAACTGTTATATAGTTGCTATAGGGCCACAGATGGGATCATGACCTCTGATCATACATCACTTTTGAAAATGCCTCTATTTACAGACATACAGTGCCCTTGTGGAGGAGGCCCTAGCATTCTGCAGTGTACTGACGAATGCAATACCAGTTTTTAAATCCTCATTGTATTCTATTTGGCCTCTTCAGTTTCATGAAAATGAAATATACCCTGAGTTGCATAGGAAGCATACTTTTTTTAGCAGCTTTGTGGTTTGGCAATTTTAACCCATGCGTAGATACTTTTCTAAAACCATTTGTGTGTGAAACTATCAAATTAGGGAAAGATATGGGAAAACCCTTACACTCACAATAGCTTTTCCTGTAATTTGTACATGTGACACTGTTGCACAGCTTATTTTACAAATTATGGATGTAGCTGGTTGAGTAAAGTGGGGAAAATGTATCCAAAGGGTGGTGGTTTTGTCGTGCCTATCCTGATGTGTTTTCTAATATAGTGTGAAGTTATGATTCTGTTGTTCAGAGTTCCTTAGATGCTTTGCATTGCGATCGGTCAGTTAAGGGAATTTAAGGTCCATCTCCTTTGATGCTTATGTCCTGTTTTGATGTGGTTGATGGCTTTGTTCCTGATTATATGTATGCAGTGTTACTAGGTGTTGTTAAACAAATAGCATCATTGTGTTTCAACTCCTCTTATCATGAGAAGCCTCGGTATATTTGTAGTAAGATTACAGTCATAGATGTTTTGCTTCAGAGCTTTACACCTTTGTCAAAGTGTCCGTAATTGGGGATCTCTTTGGGTTTGGCCAACTTTTCCTTTTGATCATCACATACTCAGTTTCTGTCATGGTTCCAGGGGTGTACCAATACAGATATTTAATAGCATGTGCCTGTTGAGAGATTTACAGTATAATAGTCACTTTTATTTTCAAAATGCTAGTCAAGTGTCAGCTTATGTTGCATAAACTATTAAAGTGTATCATTCCAAGGAGCATTTTGGCAGACGGTACAACAATCAAATGTCTTGGTCGATGTAATGCTGTACCATTTTCCACAGGATAGTACTTGAAGCATTTTATAACTGTACTTTATCAGGTTGTACTTTAGAAGAATATAATAGATTGAAAATACCGTGGCACAGTGATTAACAGTGTGTCGGTGCAGGAATGCAGCAGTGATCAGGCAGACAACAGTAATCCAAGTGCAATGATATTTATTTTTATAAAAAGTCTGATGACAAAGTGTCAGTGTGACAAAGTGGTTTGCAGTGTACAGGTGCAGGAGTGATGTGGTGCATAATTAACAGACAGAGATTTGTAATCCAGATAAAGTGGTTTCTTTTATTTTATAATTCCAGGTCTGGTGACCAAATAAAGATTCCCGGCAATACACAACAATGTGTAATGCATGGGGTAAATAAACACAAGTAATAAACACATGTATCATTCCCACAATGTACAAACACTGTCACCAGTCCTGGGTGAGTGCTGTAGTTCTTGTGGTGGGTAATACAAGTTTATATGTGACAAAAGTGCAGTGCTGTTCCGGATTTTGTGCTAGCCCTTGGTGACAGCTCCGGAACGTGTTAGCCTTCTATTAATAATGAACAAGAACAATTATAGACAAAACAAACACTCATGGTACTTTTCTCACTGGTTTCACATGGTCCATCCGGGTTATATCTCTTAACCAAAGCGAAGGAACAGATTGCGTTTCTCCGTCCTTTTTTATGTCGTCACACATGACCCCTTGGTAAATGAGTGCAACTGTCCCTCTAATCCACGACTGCCACATCCGTTTCCAGTCAGGGTGGCACTTGAGTTCTGCCCCCTTTCTAGCTGGCTGACTTTCCTTGAACCTAGGGAAAGAACGGTTGGGCCCTCGCAGGTCAGGAGGGAGATTTACCACCAAGAATCACTGTATTTCTGTCACATAACAATGAGAAATAGACAATACAGCAGCATGTATTGCACTGTTTTAATCCATGGTTTGGTACAGAAATAATAGTCCCGATCATAAACACCCACACTAACACAAAACACAAACACAAGTCCACAGTGAGTGATTTAGTACTCATGGTGCAAATACAGTTTATCATGAACAATAGTGCAGTGCTGGTCTTTGGCGACAATTCCGGCTCGTGTTAGCTGTCTAAATAAAAACAACAGTATATTTAATAACAACAAAACACTAACGATAATAATACACATCTTTCCTTCCAGTTCAGCTTAACCATAACAAGGAACAGATCACTTTGCTATGCCCCCTTTCTAGATGACTGACTTCCGTCTAACCCTGGGAATTAATTGTCTGGCCATCCAGTCCAGGGCACTCTGTTCCCTTAACACAGCGCCCTCACAGGTCGGGAGAGAAATTTATTACCAAGAATCATTCTGTCTCTGTCACAAATACATAATGTACTTTTTTTATCAATTGGGTACAGAAGACACCAGTAGGAAAGCAAATTACTTAGTATGTTTTCATGACAGATTTGCTTTCATTACTGCTGTTGCTCAAGTCCACTTTGTGGCAAAGTGGCTGGTAAAGGGAACAGTTGTAGCGGTGATGCGGTTCAGGAGTGATAGGCAGACAACGATATTTCCGTGAATTCGTGTTTATTTTTGGTTTCCAGGTCTGGTGACCGTCAAATAATAAATCCCCGGCAATCCACAACAATGTGTAAAGCATGGGGATAAAAAAAACAGGGCACAGTCCCGAACAAAAACAAAAGACGCGGTCACCAGACCTGGGTGAGTGCAGATGTGCAGGTGCTCGGTGCAGACACAGGTTGTGTGGTGTGCAGGGGTGCTTCGGATCGTGCTGACCCTGGCGACAGCTCCGGAGGTGTGCTTAACTGTCTATTAGTGAACACAAAAACAGACAATTATACAGACAGACACAATAACACACAACATGTATTTAATTCACTCTGAGAGCTTCTCTCTCAGTCCTTCTCTCTCCCACCGTTTAACCCAAACGAAGGAAAAGATCAGCGTTACCCTGGCCCCTATATGTAATCCTGCATGACATCTAAGTAAATGGTTGCAGCTGCCCCTCGTTTACCTTTCAGGTCAATATGATCTTACAACAGAGTCTCGCTTCTTTCCAGGCTGACCGACTTCCCGGTCCCGGAAACGAACTGTCAGGCCAGCCCTTCCAGATACTTCTCCTCCCGTTCTTTAGCGCCCTCACAGGTCGGGAGGGAGATTTATCACCAGAACTCATTGTATTTCTGTCACAGAACTGCATAAATAAAAGTAGAATACTGATGCTTGTTTGTGGGATGTGATGTTTTATGTTTATAAAACCAATACTTGTTGACTGAGGTACATTTTCTCTTAAGATGTACAATGATTTACTATACACATTCGTTTCCTGGCAATGATCCAAAAATGAGAGGATGTGACAGAGACATGGGGGGGAGGGAAGAGTTGTATTAGATATATAAGTTTTATTCTGTATGTAACGTTGGAAACAAGTGTTCCAGGCAGCTTTATTAATACAACTCTTTATAGATGTAGAGTCAGAGTGAGTCATAATATCGTTCTGTGTCAAAGTAACAGAATTGAAATATATAGAGGGGATTTTCTCTGTGTCTACTTGGTTTCTGGTCACAAACTCCCCCACTGACAAAGAATGCTTTTAAAAGAGTCATAAACTAAATACTGCACACATGGTTTATCTTCACGATCGCTGAATGACTCTTTCGGCGCCGCAGCCCAGACAGTTGTGGGTACTTTGACACCTAGTATAGAAAACAGTCCATCTCATAAGTCCAGTCAAGAGGGGGTGGAATAGCGGACCAATGGAGGACAAGGGGCCACATCGGAATTAGAGCAACCCATGAGAGACTCTACGTGGACAAAAGAACCAAACTATCCAATCACAGGGGTACAGAGAACATTACAAAAGTGTGAGTGCTCCCAAGACAAAATTTAAGGTTCTGATGCACAAACCAGTCTTTGAACTGTGACAATCTGGAGATCCAGCCTGCAACCAGCTGGAACAAAGATATCGTTTTTGGACACTCCAATACAACATAACTATTGTAATGTATGCCTTGTTGTGGGAATCTGCTGCGTAAGATGTCCAAAATCCTAAAGTACTTGTAATCAAATCTCTAACTTAGCCCCGATTTGATCTCCGGAGATATAATTGGATAAACATTTGAAGTCGACATAAATTTAAATATATTCAATTTATTGAGCTAGCAATGCCAGAGCTTTGTGGTGAAATATCCCATACATAACTGGACGAAGAGTGCACGTATTGGTAGAGGAATTGCTGTTTCAGTGGAATACCTAAATAGTTAATGACTCTAGTTCTTTGCAAAGACATTTGTTTCATACCCTGAAGTGGAAGGCAGACCCCAGAACCTGGACCTGTCTTTGCCAGCAGGACAGCCTGTATTGTTGAGTTCAATATTCATAGTAGTGTTTTAATCATCTTATGAACTCCAGAATAAGCAGACCTTAAAGTAAAGTAAAACGTTGTGGTTTAAGTAGAATGTAAGAAAAGTATTATTGCTTTCAATTCATGCTTTAAGTTAATGAACACTGTAGTAACTGTTTGTATGTGATTTATACAAATTGATGTGGGTTTTACAAGGTGTGGCAGGAAATGGCGTTGCGGTGACGTCAAACCAGGAGGAACAACAACAGACGGGTACGGTGCAATGGCACTTACACCGTTTTATTTTTAACACAAAAATAAAATATTTAAACAGAAACACACACTTGCTCACAGAGCACAGAAAATAAATAATTGAACAAAAATAAACACGAACACAAAATACTAGAACTACGCAACAGGTCAGGCTGGGCAATCGCCAGGTCAGGCTGGGCAATCGCCTTCACTGATCCTGTACGTTTTTGGTTTCGTTTTAAATGAACCTCTCTCGCTGTCCTCCATACACCCACACAGAGTGCAGAGAGATGCAAGTATTAATACAGGTTATCATCTCCCGATTAGCTGTTAAAACTGTTAAAACCAATAAAACGATTTCTTTATATTCAGTAGAAGTGTTGTCCAGTCTGGTTATTTCGATAAAGTTGGGTTCTACATGACTTGAATTCAAATAAGGTATTATACTATTACAACTTAAGTCCAAACACAAATATACCTTGCACACTGTATAGCCCAGAAGAGGTTTTTAAGGTCGATCTGGTGGATTTTATTTGCTTTTTGTTATGTTTTTTTTTTTTTTTTTTTTTCGTGGTATTATGTTTTTCTCATCAACTTGTATTATATACACAAGTTTCATTTCATTTGCAGCTTCAGAACCAAGTGTATTAAATTTGAAAGAATTAGAACGATTTGGAAAATGGTTCAATTTAAAAGAGAGAGAATTTAACTATTGGTTCTGCCAAATTATTTATACACATTATGATTCTTCCTCATTTATCTTATTGTGTAACCTCTTGCATGCTGCATTGCATTTTTACTGTCAGTATAAGTTTTGTTGGGAGGTAACATGTGGAAATTGTAAAGTGGAAAGATATTGAGTGATTTGCAGTTGTCTTGTAAAATACATTTGAATCTGTAATACACTTGCAGTATAAATTAAAGTGATATTTTATAGAAAACATAAATGTTATGCACATAAATAAATATGCACCCATTCACTGAATATTTGAACATGTATTGGTGATATTGTGTAAGCTACTTTCTGTTTTGCACTTTAGTTTTGTTACTTTTGTATAGGCTTGCTACTTTTCGATATTAATTGGTAAAGTTTGCTAATTGTAAAATTCCCCAAAATTATGAACAATATCCCCATCTATTATAATATCCTACTGACTCTGATATATATATATATATATATATATATATATAATATATATATATAGAGAGAGAGAGAGAGAGAGAGAGAGAGAGAGAGAGAGAGAGAGAGAGAGAGGATAAACATCAGTAAAACCACTCACTATTTATTTTTTTTACTTTCTTATCAAAAATAATCATTTAAAACTAGTTTCTGTAGTTTTTGTACTTACTGTCTGTCCCGTCTCCTTTCCGCTCTGAATGGCTGGGGGTTGCTGTCAATCATCTCAGTGGTCTGTTAGTACTGTTTCACTGTCAGTCATTTCATCCTGTTCTGACGGATCTCGTTGACTGAAGCAGCACCAGAATGCTCTCATTTGCTTAAATGACTGTCAATCATCATGACCTGCACCCACTGTGCACTTTCATTTGCCAGCTACAGAGCCTGTCATTCAAAGCGCCTACTTTGAAATTAGCAGGTTAAGGTGTAGGTACGCTTTTGCTATAGGTATACAGTGACAGTTATTAATTTGATTTGAAAATGGGGCACAACAGGAAACTACTTAATGAATATTATGCACAATACCCTAACCGATGTCTGAAGTCTCCGCGGCAGGATGAAGTGCATGTTAGTTCTGTTCAACATTCTGATGTTTTGTTCTGTGCATTTTATATTTATGCTATAAAAGTAGGTGTAATACACTTTTATATGCTGCATATTTCTACAGTTTATTTGAGAATTTTTTTTTTTAAATTTGTGTAGGATCTATATCTATACATGGTATAGCTCTGCTGTGACCAAACATTTTAATTAGAGTGTTGGTAACCATGGTTTTGCCTTCCATTGAATATGATAAAGCAGTTTAGCGAAATAAAATATTTCTCAATGGCATAAAGTGTTTTTTTTTTTTTTTTTTTTTTTTTTTTAAAGAATAATGGTCGATTTTACCCGTTTCTGCTTCAATGGAAAAATAAAGATTGAAAAAGGTAAGTTCTTTCTACAATAAATATCGATATTAATTGTCGATTTGGTAAAAAAAAAAAAAAAAAAAATCAAATAGTAGCAGGCCTACTTATATATTGACATTTTTGTATGAACTTTCATTGGAAGATACTGTATATTGTGTTAGAAATGCTGAGACGTGGGTGTCATCAATGCCTATGTGGGGACTGTCAATGGAAATTATCCAACTGGCTAAATCAAATGTACAATGCAGCTTATCACAATGTGTGGCACTTATAAGAACATCTTGCTCTTTTGGTTGTTAGTAGCTTATTGATCACAGAATCTCATCAAGCAGGTTCTTGAAGGATACCAGGGTGTCAGCTTCAACAACATTACTGGGGAGTTGGTTCCAGATTCCCACGATTCTTTGTGTAAAAAAAGTGCCTCCTATTCTCTGTTCTGAATGCCCCTTTATCTAATCTCCATTTGTGACCCCTGGTCCTTGTTTCTTTTTTCATGTCAAAAAAGTCCCTTGGGTCAACATTGTCAATACCTTTTAGAATTTTTAATGCTTGTATCAGATTGTCGAGTAGTATTCTTTGTTCAAGACTGAATAGATTCAATTCTTTTAGCCTATCTTCATATGACATGCCTTTTAAACCCGGAATAATTCTGGTCGCTCTTCTTTGCACTCTTCCTAGAGCAGCAATATCCTTTTTATAGTGAGGTTACCAGAGCTGAACACAATATTCTAGGTGAGGTCTTACTAATGCATTGTAAAGTTTTAACATTACTTCCTTTGATTTAAATTCAACACTTTTCACTATATATCCAAACATCTTGTTGGCCTTTTATATAGCTTCCCCAAATTGTCTAGATATAGACATTTCTGAGTCAACATAAACTCCTATGTCTTTTTCATAGATTCCTTCTTCAATTTCAGTATCTCCGATATGGTATTTATAAGGCACATTTTTATTGCTTGCATGCAGTTACTGTCCCAGGTAGGGTGACCTGAGATAATCTAGTTATTGTACCTATGTAGTTGATGACTACGCCACATGTTTTTGGTAAGGCAAGGACCTAACCGAATAGTTATTTAGTTCCCCCGTATAGGTTCTTTTTACCCCGAGTTTCCCCACACACACACACAATGGGGCAGCGTCTGGTAAAACAAACTTTATTGACCTCAACAGGGAAAAAAATCGGTAAAACCAAACCACACAATACAAAAAAAATTCAATTTTGAATTTTCAAAAGAGTGTTGCAAAAAAAGAACAATAAAAGAACACCACACAGTAGGCAATCCCCTCCTGTTGTTCAGGGTCTCAGAAAAAAAAAAGTTCATGCACACGGACAATTACTGTTCAACAAAAAAAAGGAGAAAAAAGAAAGTCCAGGGCTCAGTCTGCCGCTGTTTCCTCCCGCTGATGCGGGAACTGCCACCCCCGCTGGATCTCTCCACTGCCGATCAACTGCCGCCTCCAAAGGACCTGAGACAGGAGAACAGGGCAAAGAAAGGGTCGTCAGGAACTGACACACAGGTAAGTAAACTACACCCTTCATCCAGAGGTTCTGGTCACTTCCCTTCGACCGGTCTCTAATCCCACGGTTCTCTCCTCTCTCTCCCCCACCATGCTTCCTGGACCTCGTCCCGACTCCATCTGTTGATTGCTGCTGCCTCCTGCACACCTGAAAGAAGAGAGCAGGGCAAAGGAAAGGGGCCATCAGGAACTGACACACAATTAAGTAAACTACACCTTCCACCCAGAGGTTCTGGTCACTTCCCTTCGGTGAGTCTTTCACCACGCATTTCTCTCATCTCTCTTTCTCCTCCCGCCTTGCTCCCTGGACCTCACCCTGATTCCGGCTGCTGTCACTGGACCCAACCTGGAAGATGGACTTCAGGCTCTAAGACAAGGTAGGTAAACCACTGGAGGCCTCAATCACACTCTGACAAAGGTGCAGGGGGCCAGCCAATACAGGTAGGTAATATAGACAAAACAGTTAGCTCGAACTTGATGATTAATTGTCCTTCCCCCACTTCCAAAGATCAAGGAAAACGATCTGTTCCCTATCAAGGATCCGTGGGGGCCCAAACATCCTGGACCAAACACTGGGACCCAAAACAGTTACACCTGTCCCTTGATCCGCCAAAGAAAACAAAGCAAAACAAAAAAATGAAAAAAACAAGCGTGCAAAAATAAATCGCTATTTGTTGTACATCTAAAAAACGCGTTTGTGAAATTCTTAAATTATGAAGCTATTGTCACCCACCAGTGGTAGTGTACAATAGCCACACAGAATTAAAAAAAAAAAAAAACACAACAAAACCTGTGACATTACCTTACACCTTTCTCTGTTAAATGTCATTTGCCATGTGTCTACCCAGTTCTGAATGCAGATCATTATAGATGACCTTTACTGCTGCATCAGTGTTTGCCACTCCTCCTATTTTTAACAAGTTTGATTACTATACCAGAATCTTCAACAACATTGCTGGGGATCTGGTTCCAGAAAAAAAAGTGCGTCCTATTTTCTGTTCTGAATACCCCTTTATTTAATCCTCATTTGTGAATGCTGGTCCTTGTTTCTTTTTTAAGGTTGAAAAAGTCCCCTGGGTCAATATTGTCGATGCCTTTTAGAATTTCGAATGCTTCTATTTTAAGTATCCGAGAAATAAATAAATAAACAAACAAATCAAATATTGAAAACCTGTTAAGTAGTTTTTGGATTTATGTTTGGATGTTTCAAAAAATTAATTAAATTCAAACACATGGCAAAATAGATAAACTTAATTTAAAAAAAAAAAAAAAAAATAATATATATATATATATATATATATATATATATATATATATATATATATATATATATATATTTTTTTTTTTCTTTCTCCTTATCATGGTTAGTGTCCACATAAACTAGAACTAAGTGAAATGAAATGAGTCAAGCAGCCTTAGAGTCTGAGTTGTTTGTTATTGAAACAGGAATGATTTTCTGAGCATATTAGTAGTTCAGCTTTTATACCAGTAGCGGTAAATCAGGTGCAAATCTCAGCTAATGACACCGACATGTCTGAAAAGTGAAATAAAAATATACAAATTGATATGCTCACTACAGCCTTTAAATTGGCTAATGGTACAGTAGATGTTAATCCGTGTTTCGGTAATCCGTGTGGTTTTAATACAGTACATTATCAAAATGTATTGGTGCAGAAATCACCTGATCTATGTGGAAGCGGGTATTCACAAGCTTTATTAGTGCAGAAATCAGTGTATCTGTGTGGAAATTAATGGTCATTTCATTTAATTCAATTGAGTACACTATAGTGCAAGCCAACAGACAGTACTGTGTTGTCGTTACCTAAACCAGTGAGCAGAAAGCAGATTTAAGACTCTTTTAGGCTGGCAGTCTGAATATGAAGAGCAGTTATGGCAATTACAGAGAGAGCAAGATCAGTGACTTTTTTTAAACCATCTCTCTCTGCCTCTGAACAACGCTGATTGTGTACAGTATGTATTTTGACCCTTGTTGAGACATTACATTTTATTTATATTGCTTTTTTCAGTTTTCAATTAATAGTGCAGGGATTTCCCTAGCAAAATAAACTCAATTTTGGTTAATCCCTGTTTTTCACTAACTGTAGCTCAAAACGTTTAAATCACCCTTAAATAAATCATACAGCTCTACAGGGATTACCTCTGCAGGACCACTACACTATATTATTTAACTTAATTTAAATCTAGTTGGGATACACTTAATGACTTGTTAATAGTTGTTTATAAGGTAATTATAATAAAATGCCTGGTCCTTAAGAAAAAAAAAGAATTCTGTACTAAATAAAGATTTTGCCCCCCACACACCTTAAACAACTTCAATTTTCTTTGCCAAATCTCCATATCTGATTGGATCACAACATTCAATTAATGCTAATCTTAGAGAGGAAACTAACAGAAGATAATAATGAACTGTATATTGAACTATGCTCATTTGTTGGGAATCTTAGCGTTTTTTTTTTTTTTTTTATAATGAGATTGGCTGTCAGGGCATGCCAGTGACATTAGAGTTCTTTTCAACTTTTGGTATCCTCATACATTTAATGAAAATGACAGAGAAGTGACAGTAATATGATCTGGTGGGCCACCCTGAAGTACAAAGACTTGCTTCAGCATTTTAAAAGCATATAATCGTGAGCAACATTCAAACAAGTCAGAAAATCCATGAGTGAAAGAAGATAAACAATTTTCCTTGATGAATCAGTGTTTATTTGAAATTTTAAAGGACAAGCAGTGTTCTAAATTCTATAATAACCATATTGTCTCTGTGAAATTACAGAATACTTATTTTGCTGAGCTCTGTGCTGCTTTTTTAAAAGCTACATTGCTGCATTAAAAATAATTTTATAGTGTGGTCTGGAACATAAAATTACAGCAGACAAGGAAAAGTGTGCTTCAAGCACCAAAGTGCATATTTGTTCCGTGCAGAAGAACTGAAAGGAGGACATCCTGTTGATGAACAAGCAAGAACAGGCCCTTCTTAACACTAGAACTACCGCGGTTATACTCATACCTAAAACCAATGCCGGCAGTTATTATGACGGTTACATTTTTAACATCAATATTAAAATGAAAGACAAACTATCGGGTACAACGTTTTATTCAAGCACATCATATCAAACATCTGCACAGCCGAAACGCTATATTTAAATGAACAATTAAACATAAAAAGGTTCATTTTCTAACTTACCACATATAAAGCACTAATTCAAAAAATTTAAAACTAGAACAAAATAAACATTTAAAAAGAAACTAGTGTGTAAACAGGTATATGTACATATAAAACTGTAAAAACAAAAGTAGTTTTTAATTTAAAATGAAAGTAACATATGTTTTCTCTTGCGTGTGTGTCGCTCGGTGCAACACAGAATCCAGGTTGAGCTGCTGCAGCCTCGCTGCTTGTAGTTTTCTGATCCATATGTTTCTGTTGAAGCTGTGTTAGGTTCAAGATTAAATCTCTCCTACTGATATTTTCCCTGGTGCATTCCTTGTAAAAAATGGCTGTCTGGTCAAGTGAGATAACAACAGGCAGCATTGTATTTGTCTGGCTAAGAAATAATTGGTGTTAACTTCTGGTCATTGCTGAGTAAACCATGAAACAAGTATATCTGCAGGTGAAACCGCAGTAGTCCGAATATCGAGCTGGGACAACCCGGGATATATTGAGCAGATAGAGGGTCGGCGTTTTACTGAACTGGAACTTCTGATATCTGAGGTAACGAGGCAAGCACTCGTCCGACTTGATAAGGGTGAGCAAGTTGATGCAAGTAAGGTGCTTTCGAGCTTAGCGTTAAACTGGTTGAGACACATGAAATTAACTCTGGAAGAGTTAGATAAGGGCCAGAAACTGGTGCAAAAAGTTGTGAGATATAAGGAAGAGAGAGTTGGTGATCTAGAGGCGAGAGGTGTGTGAGCGAAGTAACAAAGGGATAGAGAGTGAATTGAGACACGCAAGCAGGGAGAAAAATCAGTGGAAAATAGAGAAATCTGGCTGGTGGATGAGAACAGAGACATTCGCAAGCAAGTGGATGATCTGAACCCTGTGCCTGGTCAAGCAACGGTGCGGCATGCTTGAGGTTTGAGGATTGTACTTACTTGGCCTGGGAGAGGGGGGAACCTGTTCTCTCAGGCCGAGCTCACCGTCCTGTCAGCCTCTCTCCCCCCGTAGATATGGTCAAACATGATCAACTAGGGGCCAAGCTGATGAAGTAGATGTAGGCCAAGTTAGAGAGCTAGCCAAAAAATTTAAAGTTTTCGACCTGTCTAAATCAGACTGTAATGTAGAGGCCTACATTAAAGATGTTAAGTACGTTTTTAAGTTTCATGCCTTCAGCCACCGCGAAGGAGAAAGTGTTACTTGCTAGGAAAAGTACAACCAGACTAGTACATGAATGGGTAGAACAACAAGAGCCAGCTGTGTCTGATGACAATGTCGGGCTTTGATTAAGGATTATGCTTGGTTTGTTGATCCAGTAGCCTCTGTAACTGCAACGCACCAAATTAAGCAGGGCAAAAACAAATCACCCTGTGATTATTAGGATTGCGGCAGGAAATGGCTTTGCGGTGCAAAGTTCAAAAAGAGACACGTGATGCGCCGTTTATTAAACAAAAATAAATCAAATATTTTAACAAACAAAACACTGCCCACAGAGCACAAAAATGAAAGGGTTAACAAAACAAATAATGAACACAATCGCAATGGCCTTCACTGTTCCTATAAATGTTTTAGTTTTTATTTTTTTTAATTAATCTCTCCTCTTGCTCTCCCATTCTCCACGTCTTGAACACCCACCGAGCAGGGAGAGCTGCAGGCTTAAATATCGTGGACGAGGGATTTAACTAGTTTGTTATTATTCTATTACCACCACCCCCCACCCCCCACCCCCCCCCACAAATCTGTGTTAGACGTGATCAAAATATTAACACACTGACGGTCGATCAAATTGTTACGTGACGGCTGTCGATGTGTGGTAATTCAAAAATTAGTAAGGAGGAGGACAAGTTACTCTGCCAGAACACGTTTCAAAATAAAACAATAACAAACCACACAGCTTTCGCCATCATTTATATATATATATATATATATATATATATATATATATATATATATATATATATATATATATATATATATATATATAAACAAATACAAAATAACACAGGGGCAGAGGGGGAGCCCCCGTTCTAAAATTAACTGAACAGGGCTACTTGCCCTGTTACAATGACAAACTCTTGTATTTTATAAGGCAGAATCACCCAGGGGTGGAAGAAAATGTGAATCTTAAAGGCTTGTTCCCCTCAATCAGAGACATGATAATTTTGCTTGTGGATATAAACACAATGCATATGTCTGACATTAGGATGAATGTGCAGCGAGCTTGGGAAAGCAAGTACGCTGGGACTTCTTGCTACACAAGTCAACTCCCAGCTGAGTCTGGAAGGGACCGAGATCCCTGTAGTCAAAGTTTCCCAAAGATTGTCCAACCAAGCGCCCTCGAGTAAATATACATGGCAGGATGGAAGTTTTAGATATCCAAGGAAAGGGGATAGGTACAAAAATAAGTATTGACAAAATAATTGGTACAAGGAAAGTAACTGGGATAAAAAGGAGTACAACCGAGACCCTCCACTCACGAGAGCTGAGTTTGAGGCCAAAAAGTGGAGCTCGCTCGCAGAGTGCCCTATTTTGATGCAGCCGAGAATGCAACTGGAAAAAAAAAAATTCTAATGGCCACGGCAGGCTCCTTGAGGTATGACTAAACCAGAACACTCCCCTTCCCGTCCCTTCGGTCTGTCTGATTGGGTGGGGGAAGCCTGACAGGGAGACCCTGCTGACGTTATATCAATAGGATCCCCTTTCAAATCCAACACCCTGTGTTGGCCACAGGGGGGGCACTAGAAACAGTTCATAGGACAGCCTGTTCAGAAAAGCAATGCAAAACTCATGATTTGTGGTACCCCCAGACTTGTGTTAAACCAAAGGTCTGCTGACCTATTGGTGCGGAACATAGCAAAAGGAGGTGTCAGGATCCCTGCTCACAAAGACATGGGATTCTTAATAGATGGTAAGGATTGTGGGACCAATGAAGTCGAATAATCTGAAACCTCATATGTTAGGTAGGCCCTCAGGTAAATAACCTGGAGTGTATAACCAGCAACCAAGTTCAATAACTCAGGTACCTTGGGTACCAATTCTCCGGAAGGAGACTGGTGTATTACAAACTATGCAGATCAAGGTGTTGTGTTGTGTAATCTATGTTTTTATATAGGGTAGATGTTTCCAAAGATCTTTTTGTTTCTCATTATTCTCGAGATCATAGGTGATGAATGCTGCTTGTTGATGCTTAACTTGTTATGATAATGAAATTACCCTGCTTGATAACTTTTTCATGTCTTGAAGGACTGTAACTTCTCGGGAATGTAGCATCAGAGTGTAATATCATTCTGTGTATGAAATTAACAGAATTGAAATATTCAGGAGGGGATCCTAAGCTATTCTCTGTGTCATTGATTTCTGGTCACAAACTCCCCCACTAACAAAGAATGCTTTTAAAAAGAGTTGCAAATTAAATACTGGACAAATGGCTTATCTTCACGTTCGCTGAATGACTCATTTGGCGCTGCAAGCCAGACAGTTCTGTTTGCATCTTACACTTTTCTCTGTTAAATGTTATTTGCCATTTGTCTGTCCAGTTCTGAATGATGTCTAGATAATTTTGAATGACATTTGGTGTTGCAACGATGTTTTCCACTCCCCCTATTTTTGTGTTGACTGAAAATTTAACACGTTTGATTACTATACCACAATCTAAGTCATTAATGTAGATTAGGAAGAGCAGAGGTACTTATACTTGTAGTGAAAAAGATTAAGCTGACAAATGGTTATTGATTCAAAAACACTTTATATACAAGAAAGGTATACCTCCAATACAATCATGTAAGCACGAGATTTAAACTGACTTCGGACAAGGCCTCAGTACAGCTCAGTGCATTCGTTTGTATCAGAAAGCACAGATATCCATGGAGTCAATTCGAAAGAGATGAAAAGACTGACAAAACTTTACCATTTTGGGTATTTACACCTTTGTAAACAACCGTTGACTCCACTCCCATTTGTTTTACTTCTGTCCAGTGATAGGGGTTTCCACTCTATCATTGCACATTCCCTCTGCGGAGGAAAAAGGGGGGCTGCATACCACGTTGTACCTAGCAGGGCGCATCCATCTTGTCTTTCAGTTATTCCTCCCCCAACTCGCACTATCTCTGCTAATCTCCTGCCTTTTGGCGTTTAGCTCAGACACCCATCTGTGAATTTCAGTCGTGTTAGGCTATGCAGAACTGCACATAGCTGGTTTTGCCAATGGGAAATGAAAGAACTCAAAACTTACATAATACTGTATAGAACCTTAATATAAAAGCATATTAAAGCAACTGAATTAGTAAAAAAAACTTACAATTAATAACATAATTCATACCTCATCCAGAAAGCCATCACTACATATTGATCCCTGTGGTACTCCACTGGTTATCTCGCTCCATTTTGAGGTTTCTCCTCTAATCGGTACATTCTGTTTTCTACACGTTAAGCACTCCCTAATCCATGTGCATGCATTTCCTTGAATCCCTACTGTGTTCAGTTTGAGAATGAATAATTTATGCAGGACTTTGTTAAAAGCTTTGTGGACATCTAAACTATATTGTATGCTTTGCAATTATCCATTGTTGATGTTGCATCCTCAAAACAAATCAAGCAGTTTAGTTAGACACGATCTACCTTCCCTAAAACCATGTTGACTGTCTCCCAGGATACTGTTACCATATAGGTAATTTTCCATTTTGGATCTAATTGTAGTTTCCATAAGTTTACATATAATAGAAATCAGGCTTATTGGTCTGTAGCTACATGGCTCTGTTTTGTTTCCCTTTTTGTGGATGGGTATTACATTTGCAATTCTCCAGTTTGTCGGTACAATCCCAGTGTCAATAAACTGTTGCATGATCTAGGTTAGTGGTTTGTAAATAACTTATTTAATTTCTTTGAGTACTATGGGGAGGATCTCATCTGACCCAGGGGATTTGTTTATTTTAAGAGCTCCTAGTCCCTTTAACACTTCTGCCTCAGTTATGCTAAAGTTATTTGAAACTGGACAGGAACAGGTCAACATGTGGGGCATGTTGTCTGTATCCCCCTTTGTATAAACTTGTGAAAAGTAGTCATTTAATATAGTTGCTATTTTTTTCTCTTCACCTATGATTTTGCCATTTGTATCTCTGAGATATTTTACTTCCTTCTTTAATATTCTTTTGCTGTTGTAATATTGGAGCTTTTTGGAATTGGTTTTAGCCCCATTGGCAATATTATTTTATATCTCTCTCTCTTGGCGTTTTCTAACTTCCTTTTTGACTTGTCCTTGCAGTTCCAAGTACTCTTTCTTTGTTCTTCGTCCCTCTTAAACGTTCTGTAAAGTGACTCTGGTTATTTTTTTTTTAAAACCATTTTGTCCATTTTGTTTTAGATTTTTATTTGTCTACTTTTAGGATTTAATTGTTTTGAGCCTATAGTACTACATTTTTTTTATATAGCCATGCTTTTTCTGAGGATATATTCTCTATTTTGCTTCAGACTACCTCTGTTAGTCTCTGCTTCATTCCCTCATAGTTGGCCTTTTTAAAATTGTAAACCTTAGCTTTAGTCGTTACTTTTGTGGTTTTAAAAAGCACTACACTGAGATCATGCTGTGATCTGAATTTGCCAATCAATAGGAATGTGTGGTAGAAACTGGTCAGCTCGAAGGCAGTTGTTTTGTTTTTATTGCTACCTTTTGGACTGATGAAAAAACTGGATAGCGATTAATTTTGTTCCCGTTGTAGTTCATACCTTTTGTGCAAATCATCAGCAGAGTGTCATTTAATGTCATTCTCACCTCCGTGGTAAATTGTAAATGTTTTGTGGCAAACTGCGCTCAGCTTTCTGTTCTTCCCCTGGCACCAACTTCATCCAGATGTATGTTGTCTCCCATATTTTGTTGTAGCTGCATAATATTTTTTTGCTTTTTGATTCAATTTTTTAAAAAAATACACACTAATGCTATACCAACCTTTCAAACTCAACTGACTATACTCGAGCCCCAGTGGAAGCGGAGTGGCGTAACCATAGTAACAATCGGGCACTGATTTGTTGTTGCTGTGTCCTGTTGTGCCTGTTGACTGTTTACGACTTGTTGAACAAAGTCTGGGCAGAACTGCTGTTTACCAATGAATGGGACTACCTTGTTTATTCTCCTGAAAAAAAAAATTATATATATATATATATATATATATATATATATATATATATACATACACGCACACGCACACATACACAGTGGCTTTCAAAAGCAATGTCCCATAATGTCAAACTGAAAAATAAAATCTATAAATCGTTTTAAATTAATTACAAATACAAAACAGAAAATAGTTGATTGCATAAGTATTCACCCCCTTGAGTTGGTAGAGGCACCTTTGGCAGCAATTACATCCATGAGTCCTATTTGGATAAGTCTCTACCAGCTTTGCACATCTGGACAGTGCAATATTTGCACATTCTTCTTTTTAAAATTGCTCAAGTTGGATGGGGCCCTTTGGTGAACAGCAATTTTCAACTTTTTCCACATATTCTCAATTGGATTGAGGTCCAGGCTTTGACTGGGCCATTCCAGGACATTAACCTTTTTTGTTTTGGAAGCCACTCCAGTGTGGCTTTGGCTGTATGTTTGGGGTCATTGTCCTGCTGGAAGATAAATCTTCTCCCAAGTCCCAGGTCTCTTGTAAACTTCAGCAGGTTTTCCTCCAGGATTTCTCTGTACTTTGCTGCCCTATCACAGAGAACCATCCCCATAGCATGATGCTGCCACCACCATGCTTCACAGTAGGGATGGTGTTCTCAGGATGATTTGCAGTGTTAGGCTTGCGCCAAACATAGCACTTAGCGTTGAGGCCAAAAAGCTCTATTTTTAAAAGCCATAGAATCTTCTTCCACTTGGTCTCAGGGTCTCCCACAAGCCTTCTGGCAAACTCTAGCCGAGATTTGATGTGAGTTTTTTTTCAAAAATGGCTTTCTTTTTGCCACTTTCCCATAAAGGCCAGTTTTGTGAAGCACCTGAGCTATTGTTGCCGTATGCAGTGTCTCCCAGCTCAGCCGTGGAAGACTGTAACTCCTTTAGAGTTGCCATAGGTGTCTTGTTGGCCTTCCCAACTAGTGCCCTTCTTACCCGGATACTCAGCTTTTCAGGACGGACTGTTCTAGACAGATTCAGTTGTGCCATATTCTCTCCATTTCTTAATAATGGACTTACTGTGCTCTGGGGGATATTCAATGCCTTGGAAATGTTCTTGTATCCTACCCCTGATTGGTGCTTTTGAAGAATCTTATTCTGGATTTGCTTTGAATGTTCCTTCGTCTTCATGATGTAGTTTTCGTTAGGAAATGTACTAACCAACTGTGGGATCTCCCAGAGAGTGGTATATTTAACCTGAAATCATGTGAAACACCTTAATTGCACACAGGTGGACTCCATTTTACTAATTATGTGATGTCTAAAGACAATTGGTTGCACCAGAGCTTATTTAGGTGTGTCATAGCAAAGGGGGTGAATTCTTATGCAGTCAATTGTTTTCTGTTTTATATTTGTAATTCATTTAGAACAATTTGTAGATTTTATTTTTCACTTTGACATTATGGACTTTTTTTATGTTGATCAGTGGCAAAAACTCCTAATTAAATCCATTTTTATTCCATGTTGTAACACAATAAAATGTGGAAAAGTCCAAAGGGGGTGAATACTATTGAGAGCCACTATTATATATATATGAGAGAGAGAGAGAGAGAGAGAGAGAGAGAGAGAGAGAGAGAGAGAGAGAGAGAGAGAGTGTGAATGTGTGGTTCCTTTGGTTAGATCTCTTTATGTGCGCCATTTTGTTGTGCTTGGATATTCATATTCTGAAATCCAGATAGTGAAAAAATGTAAAACAATCGTTTTTTGGTCAGTCTCCAGCTCCCAAATGGTTTGGAATTTTTGTTTTACAATTTCAGGGTACAAGAAGACTGGTCCAGAACAGTACCTTTTTCTGTTTTGGTGAAAAATATTAATCTGTTCCTGAGTTATAGTGGTTTTAAATTTTGGCTCTGAGCATGCTCAGTAGAGCTCTTGCCATTAGATGTTTGATCTTGAAAAACAATTTGGCTTCACAACAAAGTATTCTTTTTCGCGAGGGTCTAATCTTCTTTCATCAGAAAAAAAATCTTTGTTCATGAGGCAGACAGTTTGTTTAAAAAAAAAAAAAAATCAGAAAATCATGTCTTTAGTAAACCATGACATCTGTATATAATTGGGACTCCATAAGATTGACTGAGCATTGTTTTTTCATTTTGTGAGTGTGAAATGTGTTTATCTTTGAAAAATCTTTTCACGACACTCTTCTCACAGAAAAAAAATCTTGTTGCAAAAAAAGTTTTCTGGTGAAAAAATAATTTAGAATTCATTTTTTTATCATGGAGGGGGAATCTTCTTTCATTCTCGCAAAAAATAAATAATCTGATAAAAAAAAGAATTTGGACTGCCACCGCCGAGTCCTCAGGAGAGGTTTGCCCGAGACAGAAAGCACGTCCCAGGGCAGCAGCGTGAGACACCGCCCTTACATTTTCATTGTTGATATCACAGCCTCTATTCAAGTTAGAAAGACAAGAGACCCTTAATTTTGTTTGTCAGTACACAGTGTCTATATAAAGTCTACACCCCCTTGAACTTTTTTCACATTTTGTTATGTCAGTGCCTCAGAGTTTCATGCATTTAAATTAGTTTTCTGTTCCACTTATCAACACACCATACTCCACGCTGTTAAGGGGAAAAAAGTTATATAATAAAAATACAAAACTGAAAGATCATAAGTGGATAGGTCTCCACCCCCCTGAGTTAATATTTGGTGGAAGCACCTTTGGCAGCAATTACAGCTGTGATATTGTTGTCACATTCCCACTTTGACCAGTCTTGGCCATAAAAGCCTGTAGCTCTAGCAAAGTTGCCATTGGCCTCTTGGTAGCCTCTCTGATCAGTCTCCTTCTTGCTCAGTCTTCCACTTTGGAGGGACGGCCTCATCTTGGCAGGGTCTTGGTGGTGCCATACACCTTCCACTTCTTAATAATTGTCTTTACCGTGCTCCAAGGGATATTCAAGGTCTTTGATATTTTTTTATACCCATCCCCAAATCTGTGCCTTTCATAAACTTTGTCTCGGAGTTCTTTTGAAAGTGCCTTGGTGCTAATTGTTCAGTCTTTGCTTTGAAATGCACTACCCGGCAGAGGGAACCTACAGGAACAGCTGAATTTTTTCCTGAAATCATGTGAATCACTACAATTTAACACAGGTGGAGGCCACTTAACTTGGTGTGAGATTTTGAAGGTGATTGGTTACACCTGAGCTAATATAGGATTGTTATCACAAGGGGCGGGTGGACATTTATCCAGCCAAGCTATTTCAATTTTTATTTTTAATTAATTTTCTACAAATTTCTAGAATTTTTTTTTTCACTTGGAAGTTGTGGGGTAGGTTGTGTGGATAAATGGAAAATAAAAACAAAAACAATTTTAATTCATTTTAATTCCTTTCTAAAGGCACTGTGTGTGTGTGTGTGTGTGTCTATATATATATATATATATATATACACACAGTACTGTGCAAAAGTTTTATGCAGGTGTGAAAAAATGCTGTAAAGTAAGAATACTTTCAAAAATAGACATGTTAATAGTTTATATTTATCAATTAACTAAATGCAAAGTGAGTGAACAGAAGAAAAATCTAAATCAAATCCATATTTGGTGTGACCACCCTTTGCCTTCAAAATAGCATCAATTCTTCTAGGTACACTTGCATAAAGTCAGGGATTTTGTAGGCATATAGTCAGGTGTATGATTAAACAATTATACCAAATAGGTGCTAACGATCATTAATTCAATATGTAGGTTGAAACACAATCATTAACTGAAACAGAAACAGCTGTGTAGGAGGAATAAAACTGGGTGAGGAACAGCCAAACTCAGCTAGCAAGGTGAGGTTGCTAAAGACAGTTTGCTGTCAAAAGTCATACACCCTGGCAAGACTGAGCACAGCAATAAGACACAAGGTAGTTATACTACATCAGCAAGGTCCCTCCCAGGCAGAAACTTCAAGGCAGACAGGGGTTTCCAGATGTGCTGGCCAAGTTCTTTTGAAGAAGCACAAAGAAACGGGCAACGTTGAGGACCATAGACGCAGTGGTCGGCCAAGGAAACTTACTGCAGCAGATGAAAGACACAGCATGCTTACTTCCCTTCGCAATCGGAAGATGTCCAGCAATGCCATCAGCTCAGAATTGGCAGAAAACAGTGGCACCCTGGTACACCCATCTACTGTACGGAGAAGTCTGGTCAGAAGTGGCCTTCATGGAAGACTTGCGGCCAAAAAGCCATACCTCCGACGTGGAAACAAGGCCAAATGACTCAACTATACACGAAAACACAGGAACTGGGGTGCAGAAAAATGGCAGCAGGTGCTCAAAATTTGAAATATTTTGCTATAGCAGAAGGCAATTTGTTCGCGAAGGGCTGGACAGAAGTACACAAATGAGTGTCTGCAGGCAACAATGAAGCATGGTGGAGGTTCCTTGCAGGTTTGGGGCTGCATTTCTGCAAATGGAGTTGGGGATTTGGTCAGAATTAATGGTCTCCTCAATGCTGAGAAGTACAGGCAGATACTTATCCATCATGCAATACCATCAGGGAGCAGCTGATTGGCCCCAAATTAATTCTGCAGCATGACAACGACCCCAAACATACAATGAAAGTCATTAAGAACTATCTTCAGTGAAAAGAAGAACAAGGAGTCCTGGAAGTGATGGTATGGCCCTCACAGAGCCCTGATCTCAACATCATCGAGTCTGTCTGGGATTACATGGAGAGAGAAGCAACTGAGGCTGCCTAAATCCACAAAAGAACTGAGGTTAGTTCTCCAAGAAGTTTGGGCCAACCTACCTGCCGAGTTCCTTCAAAAACTGTGTGCAAGTGTACCTAGAAGAATTGATGCTGTTTTGAAGGCAAAGGGTGGTCACACCAAATATTGATTTGATGTAGATTTTTCTTCTGTTCACTCACTTTGCATTTTGTTAATTGATAAATATAAACTATTAACATGTCTATTTTTTGAAAGCATTCTTACTTTACAGCATTTTTTCACACCTGCCTAAAACTTTTTCACAGTACTATATATATATATATATATATATATATATATATATATATATATATATATATATATATATATATATATATATATAGTGCCTTGCAAAAGTATTCAGACCCCTGACCAATTCTCTCATATTACTGAATTACAAAAAATGGTACATTGAAATTTCATTCTGTTCAATATTTTATTTTAAAACACTTAAACTCAGAATCAATTATTGTAAGGTGACATTGGTTTTATGTTGGGAAATATTTTTAAGAAAAATAAAAAACTGAAATATCTTGCTTGCATAAGTATTCAACCCCTGTGCTGTGGAAGCTCCCAGTTTGCACCGATGAAAGAAATTGCCCTAATGAGGACACACCTACCTTACCATTGGCCTCCACCTGTGAACCATTAAAGTTTTCTGGATAAAAACCCCACTGTTGAAGAATCATTGGTAAGGCTGTGAATCTGAAGAAAAATGAAGACCAAAGAGCATTCTCCAGAAGTTAGAGATAAAGTAATACAAATGCATAGATTAGGGAAAGGGTACAAAATAATATCCAAGTGTTTGGATATCTCAGTGAGCACAGTTGGATCAATAATAAGGAAGTGGAAGCTGCATCACACCACCCAGGCACTGCCAAGAAAAGGCCGTCCCTCAAAACTCAGCGCTCAAACAAGAAGGAGACTTGTGAGAGAAGCCACAGAGAGGCCAACAATCACTTTGAAGGAGCTACAGAGTTCAGTGGCTGGGAGTGGAGTAATGGTGCACCAGTCAACCATATCAAGAGCTCTGCATAACACTGGCCTGTATAGGAGGGTGGCAAGAAAGAAGCCGTTACTCAAAAAGTACCATCTGAAAGCACGTCTGGAGTTTGCCAGAAAGCATGAAACTGACCCAGCTGCAATGTGGGAAAAGGTTTTGTGTTCAGGTGACACCAAGATAGCGCTTTTTGGCCAAAACTCAAAGTGCTATGTGTGGCGCAAACCTAACACTGCCCATGCCTCAAGACACACCATCCCTACAGTGAAGTATGGTGGTGGTGGCAGCATCATGCTGTGGGGATGCTTCTCATCAGCAGGGACTGGGCATCTTGTTACAATTGAAGGAAGAATGGATGGAGCAAAATACAGGAAAATACTGCAAGAGAATCTGCTTCAGTCGGCTAAAAAACTGAAGTTTGGGAGGAAATTCACCTTTCAGCAGGACAATGATGCCAAGCACAAGGCCAAAGCAACATTGGAGTGGCTCAAGAACAAAAAGGTGAATGTCCTACAGTGACCCAGTTAAAGTCCTGATCTCAATCCCGCTGAGAATCTGTGGCACTATATGAAAATTGCTGTTCACAAGCGTCGTCCAACCAACCTGAACAACCTGGAGCAAATCTGCCAAGAAGAATGGGCCAAAATCACTCCGACACTGTGTGCAAAGCTGGTACATACTTACCCCAAAAGACTTAAAGCTGTTATTGCAGCGAAAGGTGGCTCTACCAAATGTTAATGGGTGGGGGTTGAATACTTATGCAAGCAAGATATTTCAGTTTTTTATTTTTCTTAAAAATATTTCCCAACATAAAACCAATGTCACCTTACAATAACTGATTCTGAATTTCAGTGTTTACAAAATAAAATATCAAACAGAACGAAATTTCAATGTACCATTTGTAATTCGGTAATATGGTCAGGGGTCTGAATACTTTTGCAAGGCACTGTATATATATATATATATATATATATATATATATATATATATATATATATATCTCCGACTAGCACGGAGACACGTCTCAGTCCTACCAGTTGGACCAATCATATTCCTTCGTCGAGTTTCTCAGTTCCGTCAGCAAAACGTGGCCCTACTAACAACCAAACGAGCAAGGTGGGCCAAATGGCTTCCTCTCGTTTTGTAAACTTTCTTATGTTCTTATGTTTCTCTTGTCCGCCGCCACCACAATATGTAGAAACGTTTGTTTGCTCGTTTGGCAGGGCGCCTAGAAATGTAATCCTGTAAGCTGCTAGAGAACAGATTTATACCGTGTGTGTGTGTACGTATACAGTGACCACCCAAAGTTTACAAACCCTAATTTATGGAAGTGTAACACCTTACAATTAATGTTGAATACATCTATATAGTACATTCCTATAAACACCCCTATTTATTTGTAGTAAATATAGATGGTAAGTTCCTAAAATCCCCCTATTCTTCTGTTTTCTAATATAAAAAAGTTCCAAACAAAAAACTTCAGTTCAGTTCAGCTACATACTGCTTTGTTTGTGTTGTGCTCTTGTAGCCCTGAATAAATATATTTTCAAAGAAACAAAAAATCACCATTTAATGTGTGTAACAGAAGCATACATTGGGATACCTTTGACAAATTGCAATATACTCTGAGCCCTTGAGGGTGGAAGACTCACTCAAATAATAATAATAATAATAATAATAATAATAATAATAATAATAATAATAATAATAATAATAATAATAATAAAAGCTTCTGTTCGGAATTCAGATACAGGGGAATGGGGAAGAGCTGCAAGTCTTGCGCTGTCACTGGAAGAATTGGATCAAGTTTACGCCTTTAGCGGATGTAAATATCTCTGATGTATTTGTAAGGGTCTTTTAATAGACCATTTTATTAGATGCAGTGTAAAGACCCTGATTAGCACAATCAGTGCTAGAATTATTATATTATTATTATTATTATTATTATTATTATTATTATTATTATTATTATTATTATTATTATTATTATTATTATGTGCCAAGCAAGTACATAAAGGGGAATTATCTGACTACAACATTTTCATTTCAAACAACAAAAGCCAACTCACTCTGGATAAAAGCGTCATGCTAGAAATAAAACAATGGGTTCAGTAGGCATACACCAGGGTAGAGAAGCAAGGACAACAATATACAGTGAAACTCTTTATTTAAAAAACAAATCTGTACAAAAAATCACCATTTAATGTGTGTAACAGAAGCATACATTGGGATACCTTTGACAAATTGCAATATACTCTGAGCCCTTGAGGGTGGAAGACTCACTCAAATAATAATAATAATAATAATAATAATAATAATAATAATAATAATAATAATAATAATAATAATAATAATAAAAGCTTCTGTTCGGAATTCAGATACAGGGGAATGGGGAAGAGCTGCAAGTCTTGCGCTGTCACTGGAAGAATTGGATCAAGTTTACGCCTTTAGCGGATGTAAATATCTCTGATGTATTTGTAAGGGTCTTTTAATAGACCATTTTATTAGATGCAGTGTAAAGACCCTGATTAGCACATTAGTACTAGAATTATTATTATTATTATTATTATTATTATTATTATTATTATTATTATTATTATTATTATTATGTGCCAAGCAAGTACATAAAGGGGAATTATCTGACTACAACATTTTCATTTCAAACAACAAAAGCCAACTCACTCTGGAT